>NC_059110.1:99306926-99606926 GCF_020740685.1 Jaculus jaculus | reverse complement strand
CCTCAGGCTGGCGGAGGGGACAGCACTGAGTGGCATTGGTAGGCCATGGAGCACTGTTAAATCGTTTATTTATGAGAGAGAATGGGTGCGCACCAGGGCCTCCGGCCACTGCAAGCAAGTGAGTTCCAGACACACACTGCGCCTTGTACAGCTGGCTTATGTGGGTCCTGGGGAATCGAACCCGGGGACTTCGGCTTCAAAGGCAAGTGCCTTAACTGCTAAGCCATCTCTTCAGCCCCATGTACCACTTTATCACCTGCTGTCATACCAGCTGCCAAGGGCAAAAACTAGAACAGACATTTCTTTAGTATCCCCACATTATCAAGGAGGGATATCCTCATGCCCCAGAAGAAGTGACACAGACTTCTTTTTTTGTCTGTTTGTTTTGAGGTAGGGTTTTGCTGTAGCCCAGGCTGACCTGAAGTTCACTGCGTACTCTCAGGGTGGCCTCAAACTCCTACCTCTGCCTCCTGAGTGATGGGATTAAAGGCATGTGACACCACACCCTACTTCACACCCAGACCTCTAATGATTACCCATAATGGAACACTGACTCCATGTCAGGATGCACACGACAAAAAAAAAGCCTACCTTCAACTGGAGGTGTGACTCAGTGACAGAGTGTCGACCTAGCAGTGTAAGGCCCTAGGTTTAATCTCTAGCACTGCCACAAAATGAAATAATAAACAAAACTCGCACTAAATAAACTTTAAAATACGCTTTAAAAATATTTTTTTCTTCCCAAGCACACAGAGCCTGGACTACAGCAGAAACCTACAGAAAGCACTCTGTACGGAATCCTTCCAACTGCAGCCAAACAGTCCCCACCCAGAGACGAGACACCACCACCCTGGCTCAGAAGCAGGTGTCTGCCCACCAACCAGCATGAACAGTTGCAGCCACACCCTCACGTAACCATGGTGAGGTTTTGGCCACTGGCTACAGACTCCATTGTTTCTTAGCTAAGCGGCCCTGGGCTGGGGGGTGGGGGGGACAGGATTTATGGACAGTTATTGTCAGGAGAACAGATGTCCCAGCAAGCAGGCAGAGCTATCGGGAACAATGGCTGTGACTGTAGAAGCCTGGAACCCACCAAAGGGAGACAAGCAAATACTTTATTCTTTGTTGTTGTTGTTCTGTTTTGTTTTTTCCGAGGTAGGGTCTCGCTCTAGCTCAGGCTGACCTGGAATTCACTTGGTAGTCTCAGGGTGGCCTTGAAGTCATGGAGATCCTACCTCTGCCTCCCGAGTGTTGGGACTAAAGGTGTGCGCCACCACACCAAGGCTAGGAAAGGTTGTTTTGTTGTTGTCATCATTTGGTTTTGGTTCTCTCTCTCTCTCTCTCTCTCTCTCTTTTTTTTTTTTTTTCCAAGGTAGGGTCTCACTCTGGCCCAGGCTGACCTGGAATTCACTATGTAGACTCAGGTGGCCTCAAACTCACGGTGATCCTCCTATCTCTGCCTCCCAAGTGCTGGGATTAAAGGCGTGCACCACTTAAATAAAAGGCATTAGATGCAGTCATGGTGGTGCATGTCTTTAATCTTAGCACTCTAGAGGCAGAAGTAGAAGGATCACCATGAATTCAAGGCCACCCTGAGACTATCAAGTGAACTGCAGGTCAGCCTAGGCTAGAGTGAGACCCAACCTAGAAAAATAAAAACAAACAAACAAAGGCAGTAGATGACTCAAGAGCCCACAGATTCTGGGAGATAGAGGTTGGTTTCTCCTTGACTTTGTGTCTAAAATACTTTTTTTTCTAAAAATATTTTTATATATTTATTTATTTGACACAGGGAGAGAGAGAAAGTGAGAATGGGTGTGCCAGTACCTCTAGCCACTGCAAACAAACTCCAGATGCATGTGCCACTATGTGCATCTGGCTTACATGGGACCTGGAGAATCAAACCAGGGTCCTTAGGCTTCACAGTCATGGGCCTTAACCACTAAGCCATCTCTCCAGCTCTATTTATTTATTTTTAAGCAGAGTGGGGCTGGGAGAGAGTGGGCATGCCATGGCCTCAGGCTGCTTCAAACGAATTCCAGATGCATGTACCACTTTGTACATCTGATTTTACATGGGTACTGGAGAATCGATCCTAGGTCATTAGGCAAGTGCCTTAACTACTGACCCATCTCTCCAGCTCTAAAAATATATTTATTTTTTTGTGCACATGCAAGAGAGAGAGAGTGTGAGGGAAGGACTGAGAGAGTGCCAGGGCCATTAGCTACTGCAAATGAACTCCAGACATTTGAATACTTTGTGCATCTGGCTTTACGTGGGTGCTGGGGAACTGAACCCAGGCTGACAAGTTTGGCAAGCAAGCTATTTCCCTAGTCCCTCCTTGATTTTGACAGCCCTTACTTTTCGTGCCTAAGTTCCACTATCTACTAATATTTACTACTCAAAAAAAAAAGTAGGGGCTGGAGAGATGGCTTAGTGGTTAAGACGTCTGCCTGCAAAGCCAAAGATCCTGGTTCAACTCGCCAGGACCCACATCAGCCAGATGCACAAAGGGACACACATGCATCTGGAGTTCATTTGCAGTGGCTGGAGACTCTGGCACGCCCATTCTCAATCTCCTCTCTCTCTGACTCTCTTTCTCTCAAATAAATATTTTTAAAAATAGTAAAGGCAAAAAATGGAATGATTCTCCTTGGCGGGGCTGATGGCTCACCCCTACAACCCTAGCACTAGAATAGGAGGATTTTCCTGACTTCAAGGCTAGCCTGGGGAACAGAGTGAGTTCTAGGTCAGCCTGGGCTACACTGAGACCCTGCCTCAAGCTGCTCCCCTCCACTCAGAAGATTCTCTTTGGGACTAGAAAGATGAATGGACCCAAGTTTGATTCCTCAGGACCCAAATAAAGTCAGATGCAGAAGATGGCACATGGATCTGGAGCTTGTTTGGATGGCTAGAGGTCCTAGTGTGCCTACTCTCTCTTGCTCTCTCTCGTGCGCTCTCTCTCTCTGCCTCTTTATCTCCCTGTCTCTCAAATATATATTTGTTTTTTTGAGGTAGAGTTTCACTCTAGCTCAGACTGACCTCAGTCTTAGGGTGGCCTCGAACTTGAACTCATGGTGATCCTCCTATCTGTGCCTCCCAAGTGTTAGGATTAAAGGCATGTGCCACCACACCTGGCTTTTTTTTTTTTTTTTTTAAGTTAAAAAAAAAAGATTCTCTTTGGTAGAACACAGTGAGTGATTACGAAACAATAGACAGACAGAGTGGCACAGCCCAGTGATCTAAGCACTTGGGGGTCCACAGCAGGGTGATCACAATCATGAAGCCAGCTTGGGCTTCACAGCAAGATCTTATCTCAAAAAAAAAAAAAAAATTCAGGGCTGAAGAGATTTCTCAGTGGTTAAAAGCACTTGCTTGCAAAGTCTAATGGCCCAGGTTCAATTCCCCAGTACCCATGTAAAGCTAGGTACACAAAGTGGCACATGCATCTGGAGTTCATTTGCAGTGGCCTGAAGCACTCATTGTTTTTCTCTTCCTGCTTGCAATTAAAAAAAATCAAATTAGGGTCACACTCCAGCCCAGGCTGACCTGGAATTTATTCTGTAATCCCAGGTTGGCCTTGAATCCACAGTGATCCTCCTACCTCTGCCTTGCCAGTGCTGGGATTAAAGGCAAGCACCATCATGACTGGTTGTTTGTTTGGTTCCCCCCCCCCTTTTTTTTGGTTTTCTGGTTTTTCAAGATATGGTCTCACTCTGGCCCAGACTGGCTGACCTGGAATTAGCTATGCAGTCTCAAGGTGGCCTCAAGCTCACAGCGATCCTCCCACCTCTGCCTCTCAAGTGCTGGGATTAAAGGCATGTGTCACCACACCGAGCTTGTTTTTGTCTCATTGAGTTAGCCCCTGTCCCCAACATCTAGCCCAGTGCCCAGCATACAGCAAGACAGCAATGCATATGCTGACCTGAAGACAGGGAGGGAAGAAAATTTAAAATCAAGCAGCACTATAGGCATATTTTTCAAAGTCTAGGGGAATTATAAAATAGATACTTTCATTAGCATTTCCTCTGTGCCAGAATTCTAGAAGACTGATAGAGGGAAAATGTATCAGTGGTGTCCCTGGGGAGATAGAGGCCAGGCATGGTAGTGTGTTCCTAGAACATCAACACTGGTAGGTGGAGGCCGGAGGACCAACGGGGTCAGGTTCAGTCTTAGCTACATATCAAATTTGAGGTCAGTCTGGGTTACATGAGACCCTAGCTCAAAAAATGGAAGGAGGGCTGGAGAGATGGCTTAACAGTTGCTAAACGACCTAGGTTTGATTCCCTACCACCTATGTAAGCCAGATGCACAAGTGGCACATGCGGCTGGAAATTCATTTGCAGTGGCTAGAGGCCCTGGTGTGCCCATTCTCTCTTTCTATCTATCTGCCTCTCTCTCTCTCAAATAAATAAAATATGTTTTTTAAAAAATGGAAGGAAGCCGGGTGTGGTGGCGCACGCCTTTAATCCCAGCACTCGGAAGGCAGAGGTAGGAGGATCGCCATGAGTTTGAGGCCACCCTGAGACTCCATAGTGAATTCCAGGTGAGCCTGGGCTAGAGTAAGACCCTACCTCGAAAAAAAAAAAAAAAAAGGAAGGATGGGCCAGGGAGATGGATCAGCAGGTATGAGCACTTGCTGCACCAGTATGAGGACCTGAGATCACCCTCAGAACCCAGGTAAAAGGTTGGACAAGGCTACACACACACACACACCTGTAACCTCAGCTCTGGGAAGACAGGAAAACACCTTGCTTGCTGGTCAGCCATTCTCACTGAAGAGCAGCAGCTCTAGTTTCTGTCTCAAAGAAACAACATGGGTGAGTGCTCTAGGACACCCAACTTTCTGCTGTGATATCTGTACACGTGCACACAGCACACCCAAATGCACACACACAGACATGCACACACTATACGCGCACCTGCCACACATACACATATAAAATAAAAAGAAGGAAGGGAGGGAGGGAGGAAGGGAAGACCTGGGGAAAACATGGCTGCTTCAAGTCCAACAGATGGGTGAGGCCCACACCTGCCCCCCCCCCCCAGGCCTTCTGGGCCAATGAGGAAGATGTCCCATAGTCCAAGGAGTTTCACTCAGGAGAGGCTATAAAGGAAAGCAGAAGCTCTGAGTGGCATTACAAGTAGGCAGGAAATAAAATGTACTCAGACGACTCAGCTAGAGTAATTGAAAACGAACCATATGCCAGCCACTTGGCAAGGTGCAGCCCTGCCGTCCTTATTTGATTTTCACACCAACCCAATGAGGCAGTTACTGTTCCTCTTGTTACACCAACAGGCAACTCGGGCATTGTTCTGCAGGAAGGAGAGATGCCGAGGAGGCAACCCTCAAACACGGGGTGTTTGGTCAAGGCTGAGGAGAGATTTAAGTGTCTTTGAGTAAAGCATTAAGGCTACTTGCTCTTTATTGGCTCCCTTCCTAAAAGACAGAGCAGAATAAAAGGGATTTAGGTTAGATTCCAGAAGAGGTGTTAGAGTTGAGTTCACGTCCCAGGATAAATCTGTGAAAGCGGCAGTTATTTCCCCGGGGCCATTCTGCAGACAGGAGACTGGACAACTTGATCTTCACCTCCTACCCTATCCAGAGGTTTCTTCAGGCAACTTGGCTCTACCTCTAGTCTCAAGGGAAACTTTTGAACCACGCAAAAATCTGAGGTCACCTCATATCCTTTGCTAAACTTAACCAGCAGATGGGCTGAGATAGTAAGACGAGATGTTTTTAAAAATAAATGGGCAGGGTTTGTCATTGGCTGATTTAATCAACAGGGTGTCTGTGACTATGATAAAGTTAGCACCCATATTCTAGCCAAAAAACTGCCCCAACCATTGCATCTACTGGATAGGAAGGCCCATCAAAGCCAGCAGTGACCGAGGGCACAAGCAGCCCAGGCAGAAGGCTGGCAGCTCCGTCCGGACCCTTTCCTGCCTGCTGCCCTCCCCACTCCTCAGACACTGGAGGACTCACAGCAGACCTGCCTGACCCTGCTGCCCAGAAGCACTTGAACTTTGGTCTGGAGCAGAAGTCTCCCTGACAGGCCGTCATCAGCTGAGAAGACAGAACACCTGGGCAGCAGGAGGGGGCTGCGTTGTAAGCAAGTGCTCTTCGGGTGACAGACTCCTGAGCGCTTCATTTCTCGAACACAGAATGTATGATTGGCCATAGAGCAACGGCAGGACACAAGCTGCAGGGCTTATCAAGTGTGGATTTTCCTTAAGGCACAAAGGAGTGCCACTTCCCACACAGCCCCACGTTCTCCCCAGACCTACTTCTCCAACCTCTTAAGAGAAGCCACGGATTGGAAAGGTCAAAGGCCTTGCCCTCAAGGTCATACCAAGGCAGCCGAATTGGTGCCAGCTCACTGACCCCTACCCAGCAACCCACCCCAGGTGGCCAGCAGCTGCCTCTGAGAATCCAGTGGGCTTGGGGCGGGCACTGCACACCCCACTTCATCCCGATGGCCTCATGAGGCCACGCGGGGGCAGGCCAGGTCAGCAGGCACACTGCAGGGACCTTTGGCTGGAGGGCCGGCCCCGCCCCCTGCACTCCTGGGCCACCACCAGGGCCCCTGTCAGTCCCAGTGATGAGCCCACCTCCCCCTTTGATCCCTGAGAAGAGAGGAGGCGGGTGGGGAGCATTGATCTGCCGGGAGCAAAGGCAACACAAAGGCTGCACCTGTTTCCATGGAGACGCAATTGACTAAGCAAAGGAACAAAAACTGAGCAAGAAACACAAGGCAGTCACCACCTTCGGGGCCAGCTTGATCGATGTTGGCTGACTACAGCCCTGACAGGAAGACAGCCCAAGGATGAAGGGCAATGAGCAGACCCAGGAGCACACTGGGGGCCCTTTCAGTTCTCCTCAAGGCTGAGGCCTGGCTGCACCCCTGAGCATACAAGCTGCCTGCCTGGGCCCCATTCCTGAGAGAGGGAAAAAGAAATCCCAAACAGAAATCCAAAGTGAGCGATTCTTCACTTCACAAAAGGATTCCTGGAAACAACGTGGCCAAGGGGAGCTCAGGCTTTTGTTTCTCCTCCTTTCTTACTTCAGAGGGGGCAGGGACCAAGGGAATAACTTCCAGTGTGGCAAGTTTGGAAGAAACCTTAAAAGGGGAGGAGCGATTGAAGGGCGGATTACCAGACTGTTTCTAAAACATCTGCAGATGGGCTGGGGAGATGGCCCAGTGGAGAAGGCGCTTGCAGACCCTGTGGCTGGTGGGTGACCATATGCCCAGGGCACCTATACCAACCACTGGAGCCAGAAGGGAGGCAGAAAGTAGACTCCTAGAAGCTCTATCAGCTAACCTGGTCAATGCAGTGGGAGCAATGGGAGACCTTGCCTCAAACAAGGTGAGGATCAACACCTGAAATTATGCTCCTAACCGCTCCAGGCTGCATGCCTACACATGCCCCCCCCCAAAAAAAATCTAAAAAATAAAAAAAAAAAATCTGCTGGGTTAGGATAGCCTGCGGCTATCACACAAAAAGGATCCAAGAACCAAAGGAAGGGCAGGAGAAGCTGGGTGGCCGCAGGTGTCCAAGAAGGTGTGCACAGGTCTCAAGAGGAATCCATGAATAACTCTCCAAGCCATTAGGTTGGAGGGAAATGCGGGGAGCAGATTTCATCTCCTTTGGGCCACAAGAAAGCAAGAGGCTCGAATGTCCTCAAAATGTCCCCAAGTGGAGACCAGAAGATGTCAGCAGTACGCTCAGCAGATGGCAGAGACTCAAGGGCAGTCATAAGAGCCTCTTGGCTTGCTCTTGACGTTCGTCGGGTGTCATGCACTAAGCACCTCTTCCCACACGCTGTCATCCTGAGCACCAACACAGCCTGTCCTTGGAGAGCTCCCATGACTCTATAGAGCTGGCTTTAAAAAAAAAAAAAAAAACATTTTCCTGTCTATAATTTTTACGGAGAACAAAAACCAAGGATAGCAACAAAAAATATTCCCTGAGCATGCCTGGGTGGCCGGATACCAAGGAATGAACTGTTGTCTCCTTCACCCTCTTCACCAGCTCAGGAGGGAGACATTATTGTCTCTCCACTTAGACAGGCATCAGGAAGTGAGGAACTTGCCTGAGGTCATGCAATTGCAGGAGGCAAAACCAGACTTGGATACAGGTCTGCCCAGTGTCAGAGCCTATGAACACCCGATAAACACTTGTTATGTCAGCCCCACTTAACAGACACCATAGAGAAGTGAGGGCACTGAGACACGAGTGCAGACACTGAGGTAGGGGAGCGAGTCTGCTCTCCTCACCCACCCCAAGGCATTTTGTTTTGTTTTGTTTTGTTTTCAAGGTAGGGTCTCTCTCTCTCTAGTCCAGGCTGACCTGGAATTCACTAAGTAGTCTCAGGGTGGCCTCGAACTCACAGCAATCCTCCTACCTCTGCCTCCCAAGTGCTGGGATTAAAGGTGTGTGCCACCATGCCCGGCTCACCCCAAGGCATTTGAAAAAAATATTTTTATTTACTTATTTGCAAGCACAGAGAGAAAGAGACAGACACGGAGAGAATGAGCACTGTAAATAAACTCCAGATGCATGTACCACTTGGTGCATCCAGCTTTACATGGGTACTGGAGAATCAAACCCAGGTGGTTAGGCTTTACAGGTAAGTGCCTTAACCACTGAGCCATCTTCCAAGCCCACTTTTTCTGGTTTTTTTAATATTTTATTTTCCTATTTATTTGAGAGAGACCAAGAGAGAGAGAATGGGCATGCCAGGGCCTTCAGCACCTGCAAACAAATTCCAGAGGCATGTGCCACCTTGTGTATCTGGCTTATGTGGGTCCTGGGGAATCAAACCTGGGACCTTTGGCTTTGCAGGCAAGTCTCTTAACTGCTAAGCCATCGTTTTGGTGTGCTGGGATCACAGACACATTCGGCACTTTGTGTCCAGCTTTATGTTAGACACTGGGGAAATCAAACCCAGGCCAAGAGGCCTACCAAGCAAGTGCCTTTAACCAGTAAGCCAAACCACTCGCCCATGCTTCATGACTTCTCAATTGTATGGCTCTTGCTAACAGTTACTCATCCTCCCCAGGCCTCAGTTTTCCATAAGTACATGGGTACAAATAATGCTCTAGAAAGGCATATTCCAAATCCTGATGATGATGACATTGAATGAATAATTCAGAAGTCCATCAGCAAAATGCCTCGAATAGTAGCCAGTGAGCAAGCATTTTCTGTTGAGCTTGTCTCTAGACAATATTAATACCTAATATCTACTGAGCCAGGCTCTGCCCTAAGTGCTTCACAGGCCTTGGCTCCTCTTGTTTTCACAGCAACCCAATGAGTCAGGTGTCGCTTCTAGTCAAAATTAACAGGCACGGATAGCTTGAGCACTAGCCGGGCGTGGTGGTGCACGTCCTAAATCCCAGCACTTGGGAGGCAGAGGTAAGGGGATCCCTGTGAATTCGAGCCACTCTGAGACTACATAGTGAATTCCAGGTCAGCCTAAGCTAGAGTGAGACCCTACCTTGAAAAACCAAAAGGAAAAAAAAAAAAAGAAAGCTTGAGTACTAACATCTTACTTGGCTCACTCAGCAAGCAATGAAGGAAGGGCCCAGTGGGTCTGTCTGACCCCACAGCCTAAGTTCTCAGCACTTCCCTCCCCACCCCAAGTTCAGAGCGTACCTTCAGCCAGCAGGGGCTTTATCAACTCACTAGCAAAGCCGGATCCCAGGACTGAGTCCAAGCCCACTGAATCAGAACCTGCCTCTGAGCCAAATCCGAGAGTTTGAGAACCAGTGTTCTAAACCACCAGTCCAGCTGGTTAGCCATCCTGGGTTTATCTCGCTGAAGGTCATATTAGAATATTTGCTTTTCTCTGTGCACACATACACAGCTGGCAATAAAAGCCAAGCGAGATGGTAGGGATTATATTAATCCATCAGTAACACATTCAAAATGCGTTTTTAAAAAAAAGGCCTAGGAAGATTCATATTAACTGTTAGTGTTTTCTTCTGAGGAGTGGCATCGTATGGGGTAGGGGATATCAGGGGGCTTTACTATTTGAGATGTTCAATGAAAATGATGTAGCCATGTCTTGGTTATACTATTTAAAAAGCTAGCATGAGCCGGACATGGTGGCACATGCCTTTAATCCCAGCACTTGGGAGGCAGAGGTAGGAGGATCACCATGAGTTCAAGACCACCCTGAGACTACACAGTGAATTCCAGGTCAGCCTGGGCTAGAGGGAGACCCTACCTCAAAACAACAACAACAACAAATGGCTAGAGTTTATTAAAGCCATTCAAAGGATAGCATGCTTTATTTTACTAACTTATTTTGGGTTTTTTTTTTTTTTTTTTTTGAGGTGGGGTCTCACTGTAGCTCAGGCTGACCTGGAATTCACTCTGTAGTCTCAGGGTGGCCTTGAACTCACAGCGATCCTCCTATCTCTGCCTCCTAAGTGCTGGGATTAAAGACATATACCACCACACTGGGCTTATTGTTGAGATATTTAAAAAACTATTTTTAGTTACTTATTTGGGGGGGGGAAGAGAGATAGAAAGAGGCAGAGAGAGAGAGAAAGGGGCAGGGAGAGAATGGAAGCACCAAGGCCTCCAGCCACTGCAAACAAACTCCAGTCACATGTGCCACCTTGTGCATCTGGCTTACGTGGGTCCCAGGGACTTGGACCTGGGTCCTTTGGCTTTGCAGGCAAATGCCTTAACTGCTAAGCCATCTCTCCAGCCCTATTTTTGGGATTGTTTTTTGACATAGGGTCTCACTGTGCTGTTCAGGCTGCCCTTGAACCCTCAATCCTGCCTTTGCTTCCCGAATGCTGGAATTACAAAAGTGTGCCACCCTGAATGGCTGAAAGCATGTGTTTAAAATACAAGTTCAAGCCAGACATGGCAGTGCCCTCCTTTAGTAGCAGCACTTGGGAGGCAGAGGTAGGAGGATGGCCATGAGTTCAAGACTAGCCTGAGACTACAGAGTGAATCCCAGGTCACCCTGAGTTAGAATGACACCCTACCTTGGGGAAAAAGAAAATAAAATACCATTTCAGATTACTGGGAGTGAACTGTATTTTATGAGTTCCATCTATCCAAGGCTATTGATAGCTTCTAGCCTCAGACCCTAGAAGGTGAAGGTAGAAGACAGGGAAGTATCAATGGAACAGAGGGAGGGCTGGGCTCAGAGCCAGAAGAACCAGCAGGCCAGGCTCTTTCTCTCATCTGCTGTACAGCCCCGTGCCTCTCGTCTGCAGGCCTGTTTCCTCTGTCATAGAAGAGGCATGACCTTCCCTTTTTAGCCCCATGGCACGGGTGTGGAGATCAATAATGTGGTGAGATGCATAAAAGATGCATGAGAGATGCTTTGGAGAGAAAGGGCCAAGTGCTTTTCTTGCAAAGACAAGAGATAATTTTTTTTCAAGCAGTGGAAACATTTGCCCCTCCCCTCCTCCCCGTCATTCCATTCCCTGTACACAGATATTCCACAACTTTATAAGGAAGATACACCACGGTAACCTGCATTTCGATGCCGTGGGGGCATTAGGCAGAGTCTCTAATCCTTATCCAAATTTAGAAGTTAGATTTGGACATAGTTCAAAACATAACAAGACAGGGTGATTTCTCAATGTCTGGCCCACTTTCTTTGTGCTTCATGCCTGCTCTCTCTGGAGGTTTGCAGGTCCTCGGGAAGTTGTCTCAGGCTTTCAGGTCCTTTGCTTTTAGATGCAACAACTGCAGCTGCTTCCTCTTACTCCTGATTGGTCAGCATCTCCAGCACTGCCCCCAGGTATCCTAGGAGCAGAAGCCTGGAAGCCTGTGGTTCAGCTCACTTCTGGGCAATGCCTTGTTTCCCACTTTTTATCTTTTTTAAAAATTTTATTATTATTATTTGTTTTTTTGAGGTAGGGTATCACTGTAGCTCAGGCTGACCTGGAATTCACTATGTAGTCTCAGGGTGGCCTTTAACTCACAGCAATCCTCCTACCTCTGCCTCCTGAGTGCTGGGATTAAAGGTGTGCACCACCACGCTCGGCTCCCACTTTTTATCTTAAAGCTCAGATTGGCAGAACTGGAGAAAGTGGGGAAGTTACCCCTAGCTCATGTTGGGGATATAGAGTTCCTGGAATTCATATAGTTAGCTTAAAATAGACTTGTGTTGGGTGCTGTGACCCGAAGTCCATGCTTCCTATATGTCCTGTGGAAATACCTGCTTCGCTGTCATTTGCAGCTTGTCTGCCCGGACCCTGCATCCTAGGAGACACAAATCTGGAGACTAAAAGCTGTTATACCCTCACTTAAAACTGATTAATCCTAAGGCTATATTTCAACCAAGCCAGGAAAGAATCCCAAGCTGGGCCTTCCAAGGAGAACCAGACTGGTGTAAACCATCAGTACTGTTAGTTACAGCCAAGTATAGCAAAGACGCCTTGGGGCAGGTAATTCCAGCCCCGCCACCCACACACTAGCAGCTTAGATGACGCGATGCCCCTCCCTGGGCCTCAGTTTTCTATATGAAGACAAGGAGAGTGCCAGCACCTCTCAAGATTTGGAATAAAGATGACATAGCTCTTTGTGCATAGTAGGTGTTTGATACACAGTGACTACTAACTTTGTGCTCACTCTTGCTAGGACCACCTATTCCAAAAGCTGGAGTTGGGGCTAGAAAGACAGCTTAGTGGTTAAAGGTGCTTGCTTGCAAAGCCTGATGGCCCTGGTTCAATTCCCCTATACCTACGTAAAGCCAGATGCACAAAGTGGCATGTGCATCTGGAGTGTATAAGTGGCAGGAGGTCCTGACATGCCCACTCCCTCTTTCTCTCTCTCAAATAAATAAATATGGGGAAAAAAAAAAAGCTGGAGTCAAGCCAAGAGTGGTGGCACACACTTTTAATCCCAGCACTTGGGGGGCAGAGGTAGGAGTATCACCATGAGTTCGAGGCCACCCTGAGTCTACTACATAGTGAATTCTAATTCAGCCTGAACTAGAGTGTGAGTCCCTACCTCAAAAAACAAAACAAAACAAAACAAAAAAGCTGGAGTCTTTCAGTTCTCCAGCAAAGTACATGATAGAATTCCACAGGAAAAGGGTTCTCCTCTTACTTACTGAGTTTTGTGGAGCTGAGGGTGAAACTCAGTTCTACCACTGAGTCACAGCCCCAGAATTTCTTTAAACTTGTAGTCTTTCACCGAAGTGCTAAGATTACAGGTGTGCAGTATTGAGAAATAGAACCAAGGACTTTACGCATGCTAAGTAAACATCCTACCAACTGAGCTATGATCTTAGTCCCCATCACTGTTTTGAGTTTTTTGCAACAAGGATCTCATGTAGCCCAGGCTGACCTTAAACTCTTATCCTCCTTCTAGGTTTACTGGCGTGTACCACCATGCCCAGCTTTTTCTCTTTTTACTACAAATGTCCAGATCTTATCTTTATTCATTGGTCTGGGAACTGGTCCATTTTTTTGTTTATTTATTTATGTATTTATTTGAGAGCAACAGACAGAGAGAAAGAAGCAGATAGCGAGAGTGAGAGACAGAGAGAAAGAGAGCGAGAGAGGGAGGGAGGGAGAGAATGGACACACTAGGGCCTCCAGCCACTGCAAACAAACTCCAGACGCATGCGCGCCCTCGTGCATCTGGCTAACGTGGGTCCTGAGGAATCGAGCCTTGAACATCCTTAGGCTTCACAGGCAAGCGCTTAACTGCTAAGCCATCTCTCCACCCCTGTTTTGTTTTTTCCCAGGTAGGGTCTCACTAGCTCAAACTAATGTGGAATTCACTATGCAGTCTCAGGGTGGCCTCAAACTCATGGCGATCCTCTGCCTCCCGAGTGCTGGAATTAAAGATGTGTGCCACCACGCCAGGCCCTCCTTTTTTTTTTTTTTTTTTTAAGTGCTCTATGCTTTCTGTCAGCTTCTTGGCCTTTCACACTCAGGGATTTCCTGGAGATCTCTTCAGGTTCTTTTTTGTTGTTGTTGTTTATTATTTTTATTTATTTATTTGAGAGAGATAGAGAGAGAAAGAGGCAGAGAGACAGAGAGAATGGGTGCGCCAGGGCCTCCAGCCACTGCAAACGAACTCCAGATGCATGCACCCCCTTATGCATCTGGCTAACATGGGTCCTGGGGAATGGAGCCTCGAACTGGGGTCCTTAGTCTTCACAGCAAGAGATGCTAAGCCATCTCTTCAGCCCCTCTTCAGGTTCTGGTCCAGAAAGTGGTGTGAGGCTTGGGATTTGGCATTTCTAACTAATGCCAAAGCGATGCTGATGCTGCTGGCGCATGGCTCAGGAAGAATGGTACCCAATACTCCAGGCTGTGGGCAAATTGCTGGGAAAGCTAGCATCCCCCTGCATTCCTGCAGGTCAGCTTTAGCGACGCTAAAGTGCCCAGTCTCCTAGAAGCCATCACTTCAGATTGGGACACAAAGACCAGAACCAAAGCTTATCCCCAGAAGACTTGATCTATGGCTTGGTCTTTTTAAATTTTGTTTTGTTTTGTTGAGGCAGGGTCTTGCTCCAGTCCAGGCTGACCTGGAATTCATCTCAGGTTGGCCTCAAACTCACAGCCATCTTCCTACCTCTGCCTCCTGAGTGCTGGGTTTAAAGGCGTGTGCTGCCACACCGGGCTTTTAGATTTTCTCTGATAGGGTCTGTGTCTGAGTAGATTGGCCTCCAGCTCACTATGGAGCTAAGGATAGTTTTGAACTTTGGATCCTCCTGCCTCCACTTTCTGAGTGCTGAAGTTGCAGGTGAGCACCACCACATTGATAAGGGGTGCTAGGGATGGAACCCACGCTGGTCAAGCGCTCCACCCACCCAGCGAAGTCCTCAGCCTCTGCCTTTGGTTTTTCTTTTCTTTTTTGGGGGGAGGGGGGTTGAGGTAGGGTCTCACTTTAGCCCAGGCTGACTTGGAATTCACTATGTAGTATCAGGGTGGACTCAGACTCACAGCAATCCTCCTGCCTCTACCTCCCGAGTGCATGGATTGAAGGCGTGCGCCACCACATCAGGCCTGTCTTTGGTTTCTCGTGGGTTTTTCGGCCACATGTGTGAGCATGAAGAAATGAATGGTGACTCCACAGCCTGTGTTCACAGAGAGTTGCCATTCTCGAGGTGGCAAAGGGGAAGTCAGAGGGAAAGGGTCCTCGTTACTTTCACCTGGGTGAGTGGCATGGGGAGCCTGGCCTGACTTGGCAGGAAGTCCTGGCGTGAGGAGCTGCGACCAGCCAGACTCCTCTGACCAGCCAAGCAGGAGGACTGCCTGCCAGGAGCTGTGTGGCGAAGACACCACTGAAGAAAGCCTGAAGAAATGAGAGCGGGGAGGCCTGGGTGAGCAGGCGCCTGCTTCTGAGGTTCACCATATGGTGACCCTGAACATGAACAACTGCAGGCCTCACCAGGCTGCTACCACATACCAGGCATTTTTACAGAAAAAAAAAAAAAGAGTTTTAAAATTTAATCTTCACATCAACTCTGCAAGCCAAGTACTTCTGTTTTCATGTACACATGTGGAAACTGAGGCTCAAAACGTAAATGAAGCCAGGTGTGGTGGTTCATGCTTTTAATCCCAGCACCTGGGAGGCTGAGGTAGGAGCATTGCCCTGAGTTCAAGACCCGTCTGGGAAATGGAGTGAGCTACTGAGCTAGAGTGAGACCCTACCTCAAAAAATAAAATAAAACAGCTAGAGCAAGACCCTATCTTGAAAAACAAAATAAACTAAATGAAATGAAAAAATAGGTAAGGGCTGGGGAGATGGCTCAGTGAATAAAGTACTTGCCATACAATCGTAAGCATCTGAGTTCTGACCCCTAGTCTCCACATAAAAGCCAGAAGCAGGGTCAGGGGCTTCGCAATTAAGGCATTTACCATATGCACAAGGAGGTGCATGCCTCTGCAGTTCATTTGCAGTGGCTAGAGGCCCTGGTACACCCATTCCCTCTCTCTCTCCCTCTCTTTCTATCTGCCACTTCTCTCTCTTTCAAAAATTTTTTTTTTAAGCCAGAAACGATTTGGGCTTCTGTGCACACCTATAATAAGATGCGGGGGCAGAGACAGGAGGACTTTCCTGCGGCGTGGGGACCAGCCAGCCTGGCAAACAGAGCACTGAGCAGCAACAAGAAATAAGCGTCTCTGCTTCAAACAAGGTAGAAGACAAAGACTGACCCCCAAAGGTTGTCCTTGGTCCTCCATACATGCTGTGGCACATGTGCCATACTCACCCACACATCATAACTCATCAAACACACACCAAAAAGAAAAAAGAAAATGAGGTAACAAGGGACATAATCAGGATGGAATCCAGCCATATCCCAGCCTGCTTACTTATCTTATCTTATATTACAACTCAAACCTTTTTTTTTTTTTTTTTTTCCCAAGTAGGGTCTCATTCTAGCTCAGGCTGACCTGGAATTCACTCTGTATTCTCAGGGTGGCCTCAAATTCATGGCGATCTTCCTACCTCTGCCTTCCAAGTGCTGGGATTAAAGGCGTGTGCCACCACGCCTGGGTAACAATTCAAACTCTTAAATACCTCACTGGCTCAAGTTCCTCTTTCACTGAGGCAGGAAAGGAAGAGAAAAATCTATAAATGCCGTGGCCGGGCATAGTGGTGGCGCATGCCTTTAATCCCAGCACTAGGGAGGCAGAGGTAAGAGAATCACTGTGAGTTCGAGGCCACCCTGAGACTACAGAGTGAATTCCAGCTCAGCCTAGGCTAGTGTGAGACCCTACTTCCAAAAACCAAAATATATATGTCTACAGAAATGGGCAGGATGGTGCACATCTGTAATTCTAACACCTGGAAGGTAGAGGCAGAAGAATCATAAATTCAAGGTCATTCTCAGCTACATAGCAAGTTCAGGGCCAGGCTGGGCTAAATGAGACCTTGTCTCAAACAAACAAAACAGAGCTGGAAGGTCTACAAACAGGATAATCCTTATTGTAATTAGTAGTAATCATTATCACCATGAAGTATAATTAAGAAATAATGAGAGCCAGGCATGGTGGTGCACACCTTTAATCCCAGCACTCAGAAGGCAGATATAGGAGGATCTCTGTGAGTTCAAGGCCATCCTGAGACCACATAGTGAATTCCAGGTCAGCCTGGGCTACAGTGAGACCCTACCTGGAAAAAAAAAGAAAGAAAGAAAGAAAGATAGTGAGGGGGGCCAGGCGTGGCAGTGTATGCCTTTAATGTCAGCATTTGGGAGGCAGAGGTAGGAGAGTTTGAGGCCACCCCGGGACTACATAGTGACTTCCAGGTCAGCCTGGGCTAGAGGGAGACCTTACCTTGAAAAACCAAAAAAGAGCTGGGCATGGTAGCACATTTCTTTAATCCCAGCACTCTGGAGGCAGAGGTAGGAGGATCACTGTGAGTTCAAGGCCACCCTGAGACTAGGTAGTAAATTCCAGGTCAACCTGAGCTTGAGTGAGACTCTACCTCAAAAAAAAAGAAACAAAAAAAGAAAAAGAGAGAGTGAGTGAGTGAGGGGACTAGAGAGATGGCTCAGTAGTTAAGGCACTTGCCTGCAAAGTGTAAGGACAGGGGTTTGATTCCCCAATACTCACGTAAAGCCAAATGCATAGTAGCATTTACAGTGCATTTACAGCAGTTGAAGGCCCTGGCATATCCGTTCTCTCTCTCTCTGCTTGCAAATAAATAAATAAATAAACATAACATATACATATACATGTTTATATATATATATAGTTGTTGTTGTTTTTTTGTTTTTGTTTTTGTTTTTGTTTTTTTGAGGTATGGTTTCACTCTGGCTCAGGCTGACCTGGAATTCACCATGGAGTCTCAGGGTGGCCTTGAACTCACGGTGATCCTCCTACCTCTGCCTCCCGAGTGCTGGGATTAAAGGTGTGTGCCACCACGCCCGGCTAATAAGATATTTTTAAAAAGAGACAGTGAAAGAAAAGTGTTTGTCTTATGTTGAAGACCCCTTGGCTCAGTCTCCAGCAGCTCTGTTTCTTTAGAAAGATGGATAGTTCCTGGTAACCTGGAGGCAGACACCATGGACACTCAAGAGACTTTGGAGGCGAAGCTGGCTGCCTGAGCCAAGGCACCCATTAGCTCAAGGAAAGAGATGGAATGAGTCTGAGCATGTTCTTGGCATTTAAACCTCAATGGCTAGAAATGAGGCTCAATCCATAAACTGATGGGTCCCAGAGCCAGTCTGAATTTGTGTCCCGTCACCCCACCCTGGCACAAGCCACAGAAGCTTCCTAAAGCAGTCACAGGGTCTTTAAGTGAGTGTCCCACTATGGACCACAGAGCTGAGGGGTGAAGAGGCCAGGCCTGTTTCCTTAAGGCCCCAGACATGTACAGCCCCTCCTCCTGGCACCTGACCAAGAAGGGGCCTTGGCAAAGAACCCAGGCCTGGATTAATATTACACCTATACAATCCAACAAATGACTGCAGACTTTCATGCTCCATAAAGTTCTGAGTTTGAAATAAAGATGAGCTCTTGGGGTGGTGTGTGGGGGGGGGGCAATAGTAAGCAGTAGTATGGCTACAGGGTGAAAATTTTATAGCCATTTAAAAGAATGTTTTCAAAACCATTCGTTTGGGGGCTGGGGAGATGGCGGACACAACAGTGAAAGAGGGGCCTTGCCTCAAACAAGGTGAAAGGCGAGGACCAACACCTGAAGCGATCGTCTGACCTGTGACATGGCATCTACAAGGCCCCCCACAAATTTCATTCAATTTTAATATTTTTATTTTTTAACTTTTTGTTTATTTTTATTTATTTATTTGAAAGCGACAGAAAGAGGCAGAGAGAGAGAATGGGCATGCTAGGGCCTCCAGCCACTGCAAACGAACTCCAGATGCATGCGTCCCCTGGTGCATCTGGCTAACATGGGTCCTGGGGAATCGAGCCTTGAACCGGGGTTCTTACACTTCATAGGCAAGCTCTTAACAGCTAAGCCATCCCTCCAGCCCTCATTCCATTTTAAATGTTCATACATAGATTAAATCCAATTTTGAAAAACCCTATATTAGTTCTTAAAATCTGCTTTTTATTAATTATAGAAGATAGTAGATATACGTAGTTTGGTAGAGATGAAAATGATTTCATTTTTGTTTTGTTTTTTGTTTTTTTGAGGTAGGGTCTCACTCTAGTCCAGGCTGACCTGGAATTCGTTATGTAGTCTCAGGGTGGCCTCGAACTCACGGTAGTCCTCCTAACCTCTGCCTCCCAAGTGCTGGGATTAAAGGCGTGCACCACCACACCCAGCTGATTTCATTTTTTTGTTAAATATTTGTTTTATATTTTTTATTTATTTATTTGAGAGTGACAGACAGAGAGAGAAAGACAGATAGAGGGAGAGAGAGAATGGGCGCGCCAGGGCTTCCAGCCTCTGCAAAGGAACTCCAGACGCGTGCGCCCCCTTGTGCATCTGGCTAACGTGGGACCTGGGGAACCGAGCCTCGAACCGGGGTCCTTAGGCTTCACAGGCAAGCGCTTAACCGCTAAGCCATCACTCCAGACCTTCATTTTTAATTATTTGTTTGAGAGAGAGAGAATGGGCATGCCAGGTCCTCTAGCCACTGCAAACAAACTCCAGATGCATGTGTCACCTTGTTCATCTGGCTTTACATGGGCAATGGGGAACTGAACCTGGTTCCATTGTTTTTTTTTCAGGCAAGCACCTTAACTGCTGAGCCATCTCTTGTTCTGAAAATCTCAGCAAAAGTTTGAAAAGAACAGGGGGGAGAAACAAATAAGCTATCAGCAATAGTAATTAATGATTCTTTTTATTGAGAATGCATTATTTTCTAGTTTTTCCTTAATGGGCAAGAGGATCACATCCTGACTCACATCACTAAGACCCGCTGGGCTGCTGCCAGCTCTCAGGCAGTGAGCTGAGCTGCCACAGCTGTGCCTCAGAGGCCCTGAGGGTTATTGTGGTCACACAAGCCCATGGGATACTTTCCCAGGGGCTGAAATTCTCCAGGGAACAAAAGGAGATGGCCCTTCATCTTCCAAGAGCTCTAAAGGAGTTTGGCAAAAGACATCGGCATGGGCTGGGGAGATGGCCTAGCGGTTGAGCGCTTGCCTGTGAAGCCTTATGACCCCGGTTCGAGGCTCGGTTCCCCAGGTCCCACGTTAGCCAGATGCACAAGGGGGCGCACGCGTCTGGAGTTCGTTTGCAGAGGCTGGAGGCCCTGGCGCGCCCATTCTCTCTCTCTCCCTCTATCTGTCTTTCTCTCTCTGTCTGTCGCTCTCAATTAAATAAATAAAAAATGAACAAAAAAATTAAAAAAAAAAAAAGACATCAGCATGCAATGGTGCTGTCTGGTGCACAGCCCAGAGAGGTTTCCGCCTCTGCTCTGGAGCGCAGGGACATAGAAGAGACAAATTTCACCACACTGGCATAAGGGTCTCCTGCAGACACCCAAGCGAGTGAATGGCAAGTCTGTCCTAAGCCAACTGCCAGAGAAAAAAAGAAACAGGGTTTGCAGTTGCCTTTAAAGAATGCTAAGAGAACTTGCTGGGCATGGTGGCACACGCCTTTAATCCCAGCACTCGGGAGGCAGAGGTTAGGAGGACCGCCGTGAATTCAAGGCCATACTGAGACTACATAGTGAATTCCAGGCCAGTGAGACCCTACCTCGAAAAACCAAAAAAAAAAAAGAATGTTAAGAGGGGTGCTGGGCTACTGAGTGAGGCCCCTGATACCACCAAGGAGGCTCCAGAGCTCAGCATGCCTGCATTCTGCCACCTGTGACTGGCTCTGATCAGTGTCCGTATGGAGCTAAGGACATGGATGCTCACTAAGGTAGACAGGTGCTGCTTCCTATCTTCATCACTGGTTCAGGAGGCTTGTGCTGTGGAGGGGGGGGGGTCAGGCTGGGACCCCTAGAATGTGGGAAAGTTAGAGATTCCTTTATCATGATTTTACTTTCAAAAATATTTTTATGCATTTGAGAGAAAGAGAGAGAGAGAGGCCATGGGTGGATCAGCACTCCTGTCCCTGTAAATAAACTCTAGGCACACCTGTGCATCTGGCTGTATATGGGTACTGGGGAATCGAACCCAGGATTTGTTGCATGCAATTGCCTTTAACCACTGGACCATCTTCCCAGCCCTTCTTTATCATGATTTTAAAGACCTAAGCATCTACAGCAACCCAACTGTGGACTGGAAACAGAAGTGTCCTTGTCCCTTGAAGCTGGGGAGAGTCAAACAGAGAGAATATAAAGGTTAAGTTTTGGGGCATGTCCATCTACACCTGTATCCCAGTAGTAGGAAAGCAGAGAGAAGGAGAAGGATGGAGAATTCAAGGCCAGGCTGGGATGCAAAGTGAGACTCTAATTCAAAAAAAAAAAAAAAAAATCAAAGTAAATAAACTAGAAGATGGTTCAGAAGTTAAAGGTGTTTACTTGCAAAGCTTACTAGGCCCAGTTTGATTCCCAAGCCACCTGCATAAAAGCCTGATGCAAAAAGTACTGCAAGTGTCTGGCGATTGTGTGGCAAGAGGCTCTGGCCTGCCCAGACACACCATGCACATGCACATATACAACACGCACACAGATTAATGATTTTTTTTTTTTTTTCAAGTTGGGTCTTACTCTAGCTCAGGCTGACCTGGAATTCACTATGTAGTCTCAGGGTGGTTTCAAACTCATGATGATCCTCCTACCTCTGCCTCCCGAGTGCTGGGATTAAAGGTGTGTGCCACCACTCCCGGCTGAGTAATTTTTTTTTAATTGGTGAGAAAGGTGAGTTCCCTTCATGTCAGCGCCAAAAGTGTCCTATGGGATAGCCTCTTGCCATGACATTTCTGGTGAAGTACTGGGGAGGTCTGACATGGCTGCACGCACAGGGCCAAAGAGGCAGGCAAGGGAAAGCCTTCATTCAGCCTGAGCTGCGCAGCAAGACCATCTACCTCAAAGCCCGCTCACTCAACCCAGAAAAAAAAAAAAAAATCAAAAAACCAAAACAAAACAAAACAAAAAAACCCGGCCTGGAAGGTAGACCTGCCTGGTCCTGCCTCCCCTCAAGTCCCATCACTCCCCAGAAACACAGGTGACGCCTACCCTACCTAGCACATTAGTAATCACCGGGTCACAGACCTGTGAGCCCTTTTCCAAAGCCCAGGGGCGCACCGCGGAAGCAGGGTCAGACAAGGCAGCGTCAGGACTGGGCCGGGGAAGCTACTGCTTGCTGCCCGGGCTTCTAGGACCAGGAGAGGAGGACACACCGCCAGCGGGCCCAGGGAAGAAGTGAAGGAGGCGGTGGCCCCGCGTTCCTGGGAATGGGGCCGAGATGAAAGGAGGCGCAGCTGGGAGAGCCCGGCGTGAGAACAGACCCGCGATTGTTCTGGGACGGCCAGCCGCGGATCCACCCGGCGCAGGCACTGTCGCTTTGTGCCTTAATGTAATTAAGGGCCCTGTGGGGACCATGTTTGGAACCCTTTCACTCCAGCCATTCTCACAGCACAGAGGAGAGGGTGAGGGCATAGGGCTGGAAAGAGCGCGGCAGCTCAGCTAAAAGGGGACAGCAGCGAGGGACAGGAGGGCCTGGGCAGCAAGAGGCGAGGGCCTCATTCTGGGGCATCTAAGAGGTATTTCCTGCCCTGCACTGTGCCCAGGAGCCCCCCACAGCTTTGCCACTGCCTTGACCGCAGTTAACACTCCCCCTAATTGCAGGGGAGGCAGAGCTAAGGCCTGGGAGGGAAAGAGCCCGAGTTAATTAAGGAGAGAAAAAACTGTTTGCTCCTCCACGCTTCGCTGAGGCTTCCCCCTCCCCACCTCTCCAGAGTCTGGTTTCAGGGAAGCTCCGGAGGCACGGATCTCTGAGTAGGAGCCAAAAAACAAGCACAGCACATGGCTTACTGGACAGGGGCAGCATCGTCTAGAGGACTTCCAGAAGCCTCGCTCCATAGCTCCCTGACCACGGCCCTATACATACCGAACTCCTCAAAGCTAACTCCCACACATCCGAAGGAGGGCCTCAGAGGTACACCTAAGGCCCAGCTACTTGTTGCTCTGCAACAAAGGCAGTTTCTTGCTACCACAGTTGGATTCCTTCAGAGGGCAAGGGATCATTTTGCAGGCTACACAGTAAGTCCTGCAATGCCAGCATTTTACAGACCTTACCTCATCTAACCTCCCAACTACCCTACAGGGGAGTTAACATTTGCTTTCTTTTTTTTTTTTTTTTTGGAACAAAGTTTAAATAGACTTTTCCCCCAGTATTTATTATAATTATTGTCTTAAGTTTTATTTTATTTTATTTTATTTATTTATTTATTTATTTTTTGGTTTTTCGAGGTAGAGTCTCACTCTGGCTCAGGCTGACCTGGCATTCACTATGTAGTCTCAGGGTGGCCTCGAACTCACGGCGATCCTCCTACCTCTGCCTCCTGAGTGCTGGGATTAAAGGCGTGTGCCACCACTTCCGGCTTTAAGTTTTTTTTAAATGTTTTATTTTCATTTATTTGACAGAGAGAGAGAGCGTGCGCGCCAGGGTCTCCAGCCACTGGAAATGAACTCTAGACATGTGTGCCCCCTGTGCAGCTGGCTAACATGGGTCCTGGGGAATTGAACATGGGTCCTTTGGCTTTGCAGGCAAATGCCTTAACCTCTAAACCATCCCTCCAACCCTGGTTTTGGTTTTTTGAGGTATGGTGTTACTCTAGCTCAGGCTGATCTGAAATTCACTCTGTAGTCTCAGGGTGGCCTTGAACTCACGGCCATCCTCCTACCTCTGCCTCCCAAGTGCTGGGATCAAAGGCATGCACCACCACACCAGGTTCAAAGGTGTTTTTATTTATTTATTTGAAAGGAAAGTTAGAATGGATATGCCAGGGCCTTTTGCCTTGCAAACAAACTCTAGATGCATGCACCATCTTTTGCCTATGGCTTTTGCATGGGTGCTGGGGGACTGAATTCAGGCAAGCAGGTAAGCAGGCTTTGCAAACAAGTGCCTTTAACCATTGAGCCATCTCCCCAACCCTGTTTTTTTGAGGCAAGGTCTCACTCTAGCCCTGCTGACCTGGAACTTACTCTGTAGCCCAGGCTGGGTTCAAACTTACAGTGATCCTCCTGCCTCAGCCTCCCCAGGGTTGGGACTAAAGGTGTGTGCCACCACGCCTGGCTCTAAACAAGGGGCACACTACCAACCAAAACCACCATATGTGTCACCATCAAAATGCTGAGAGGTCGTGATTGCAGAAGGGGTGACGAGAATTGAATGACATGACCCAGAGAAGGAGTGCCAAGAAACATGGTCAGGGTGGCCAGCAAGGGTGGTGTGGTTCACAGGGTAAGAAGAACAGACCCCTTCACTCCTGTTTCTAGTAGCTCTCCAGGCATCACATGACTCAGCCTGAAGAGGTAGAAAACACAGGAAGCAGGAGGGGAGACCAATGGTGATATCCAAAGCCAAAAGCTGCTCCCATGGCGGCTCAGAACAGCCCTGGGCCCACTATACTGGGAGCAACTGGCCAAGCCTGTCAGGCTCCTTGGGAGAACTGGCATCTGGATGGACACAAGGGTACAGAGGGACCAAAGACAGTGGATGGACCAGCTGGACTCCAAGGGCAGGAAGTCAAGATGCAGTAGGTACAATTCTCATCCCCACCTTACAGATGAGGGGCCTGAGGGTAGAGACCATGTCCAAGGTCAATAAACCAGCGAGTGGCAGAGGAAGGATATAGACCCCAGCACCCAGACCTAAGCAAGTCTCAAACCTAAGTCACTGTTCTCTCCCAAGAGTCCCTTAGATACACAATGGACAGCACATATAAGCCCTGTGGAGCTTACAACCCTGTATGAAGCTCTTAACCAAGGGCTGATGAGGTCTCTGTGAGGTCCATGGACCCACCTGTGAAACCGAATGCACAATTTAATGCTTTCATGAGTACTTGCACTTTTTTAGAGAGGGGGTGTTTCAAACTCCTCTTTCGATTACCAAAAGGACACCAGAGATGTGGCTGCGTGGTAAAGCGTCTGCCTAGCTTGCAAAAATGTCCTGGGTTCAGGGCTGGAGAGATGGCTTAGCAGTTAAGGCCTTTGCCTGCAAAGCCAAAGGACCCTGGTGTGATTCCCCAGGACCCATGTAAGCCAGACGTGGGGTTTATTTGCAGTGGCTGAATGTCCTGCCACTCCCATTCTCTTTCTCTCCCCCCCTTCCCCTGCTTTCTTTCTCTCTGCCAAATAAATAAATAATTCTTTAAAAGGTCCTAGGTTCAATTATCAGTGCTAAAAAACAAAAACAATGGCTTGGGGCTGGAAAGATGGCCTAGTGGTTAAGTGCTTGCCTATGAAGCCTAAGGACCCCAGTTCAAGGATCGATTCTCCAGGACCCACATAAGCCAGATGCACAAGGTGGCGCATGCATCTGGAGTTCATTTGCAGTGGCTGGAGGTCCTGGCACACCTATTCTCTCTCTCTCTCTCTCTCTCTCTCTCTCTCTCTCTCTCTCTCCTTCTCTCTCTGTTGCTCTCAAATAAACAAATAAATTTTTTTTAAAAAATAATGCCTCAGAAATTATCAAAGGAGTCTGGTATCAGAAAAGACCTTGAGAATCAAGGGCCAGCTGGGTGTTGTGGCTCACACCAATAATCCCAGTACTTGGGTGGCTGAGGTAGGAGGATTCCTATGAGTTTTAGGTTAACCTGGGCTACAAAGTGAGTTCTCTGCCTCAAAAGCTAAGCCAAACCAAAATACAACAAAACAAAGGAACCGCAGGTCAAGGAGGACACATTCCAGAACGCAGATCTTCTGATGAGTTAGATCATCTTTGCACCTCACCTCCTTCTTCCTAAGAAATAACCAAGAGGGCCACCTGAATTCCTCAGCAAGGGAGGGTGTGCTGGCAATTTGAGAGCCATAGGCAAGCTGGCACTGAAAACCCACCTGCCTGCTTGGGAGGTGGTATCTAGGATACACACTGGGCAAGGGAGGAAAAGGGTTAACAGCCAGGTCCTGTGGGATTAAAGGATTTCCTGCACAGTGTTTCTTACTTCTTTCCAACACTTAGAACAAGTTCTGACTTTGTCCCAGTCCTGATCCTCAATTTTACTTGGATCCACGTAGAGACAATACATTACTAACAGTTCCAACCTGCCGAAATTAGTTCTTAATTTGCTACAGTTGTTTTTTTTTTTTTTTTTTTTTTTTTGCTTGTTTTGTTTTGTTTTTTGAGATAGGGTCTCACTCTAGCCCAGGATGACCTGGAATTCACTATGTAACTTCAAGGTAGCCTTGAACTCTCAGCGATCCTCCTACCTCTGCCTTCTGAGTACTGGGATTGAAGCTGTGTGCCACCACGTCTGGCTAGGCTACAGTTTTGGTTTTTTTTTTTAATATTTTGTTTATTTATTTGAGAGAGAGAGGAAGGCAGATAGAGAGAGAATGGGTGTGCCACGGCCTCTAGTCACTGCAAACAAACTCCAGATGCATGCGCCATCTTGTGCATCTGGCTCATGTGGGCCCTAATTGAATTGGGTCCTTAGGTTTTGCAGCCAAGTGGCTTAGCCACTAAACCATCTCTCCAGCCCTTGCTACAGTTTTTAAGACCACGATCGATCTACAAGTTAGAGTGTCTATTCATCTTCACCACACCCTGCAAGACTCAAGAGCCATTCCGGAAGAGGTGGTGGAAAGGATGTAAGTGTCAAGGGAAGGGAGGACCACTCACGATGCTGCCGTCCAGACGTGAAGCGACCTCACAGTAGTTGGCACTGCAGACAGCAAGCCTGCATCATAGGAGAACAAACAAGATGACATCAAATAGAAGAGAGGCTCATGGGAAAGAAGAGGGGACTCAGTTCAGTGGAGGGGGATTTGGGAGGAAGAAAAGGGGAGTGGTGGGAGGGAATTATGATAATGGTACATTGTTTGTATTTATGGAAGTGGTCAATATAAAGTTTTAAAAACTCTCTCCCTTGCAGGGCATAGTGGTGCACGCCTTTAACCCCAGCACTCAGGAAGCAGAGTTAGGAGGATCATCATGAGTTCGAGGCCACCCTTAGACTACATAGTGAGTTCCAGGTCAGCCTGGGCTACAGTGAAACCCTACCTCGAAAAAAAACAAAACAAAAAAAACCTCTCTGTGGTTTTTTTGTTTTGTTTTTTTTTTTCGGTTTCTTGAGGTAGGGTCTCGGAATTCACTATGTAGTCTCAAGCTAGCCTCAAATTCACAGCAATCCTCCTATCTTCCCACCTCCCTCCAAAAGAATGTCTCTCTGAAGCAGGGCATGGTGGCACACACCTTTAATCCCAGCACTGTGGATGCAGAGGTAGGAAGATCACTGTGAGTTGGAGGTCACCCTGAGACTATGTAGTGACTTCCAGTTCAACTTGGGCTACAGTGACAAAGAATCTCTCTCTCTCTCTCTTTTTTTTTTTTTTTTTTTTTTTTTGGTCTTTCAAGGTAGAGTCTTGCTCTAGCCCAGGCTAATGTGGAATTCACTATGTACTCTCAGGGTGGCCTCAAACTCATCCCCCTTCCTCTTCCTCCTGAGTGCTTGAATTAAAGGTGTGTGTACCACATTTGGCAAGAATGTCTCTTAACAGAGGTCACTGCCCTCATTTCTAGATCCTCCAAAACAGTAAGCAATAGCAATGATTCGCTGCCAGCATTTGACACACAAGATCAAGTGTGGATTCTGTGTAGGACTCTAATGCCTTACATGCTCTTGCTTGAGTTAAAAGTCACCCAAACCTCAGAGGCAGGGTCACTGTTATCACCAAGTTAAAGAGGACACTAATAAGGATCAGACAGGCTGAACAGTTGCCCAAGAACACACAAGAATATGGCAATGACAAGATTCAGTCATGGATCTAACTAGCCCCAAGAACAGGGCTTTACACCAGGACCACCAAAAGCAAATCTGTACATCTCTCACAAGTGGTTAGCTAAGTGTCTGACGCCAGAGAAGTACAGGGAAAGAAAGTAGGGGACTGGAGAGATGGGGGCTCAGCAGTTTAGGTGCTTGCCTGCAAAGCCTAAAGACCTAGGTTCAATTCCCCAGTATCCACATAAAGCCAGATGCACAAGGTGGCTCATGTATCTGGAGTTCATTTGCAGTGGCAGAGGCCCTGTCATACCCATTCACTTCCTCTTTCTGTCTCTCTGCCTCTTTTTCTCTAGTAAATAAATAAATGAATAAAAAAAATAAAAAAGAAAGTAGGGGGCTGAAGAGATGGATTAGTGGTTGAGGTGCTTGCCCATGAAGCCAAAGGACACAGGTTCAAATCCCCAGGACCACATAAACCATATGCACAAGGTGGCACATGTGTCTGGAGTTTGTTTGTAGTGGATAGAGGCCCTGACATGCCAATTCTCTCTCTCTCAAGTAAATAAATAAAACACTTAAAAAAACACACAGACATTCAAAGAAATACTAACGCCACATATAACTACCAGGAGACATTTGAGAATCTGTGCCAACTTTCTGGGTTCTGCCTGAGCCACGCTGCAGCTGGGTCTTAGCCATGCCCTGGAGAATAACTACTCATATGAATATAGGCAGCACTTTAATTTTTACTTAAAAAAAAAGGATATTCACATTTACTATGAGACCTGAGAAATCTAATTAAGAGCTGGAAACCTCACAGGAAGAAGAAGTATGCTGTGGTAAAGTCGAGGGCAGTAACTTCTGCTCAGTTGCAGGTCATTCCTGAAACAAGAAAGACCCACTGGATGTGGTGGTGCACGTCTTTAATCCCAGCACTCAGGAGGCAGAGGTAGGAGGATCGCCGTGAGTTCGAGGCCACCCTGAGACTCCATAGTGAATTCCAGGTCAGCCTGAGCTAGAGTGAGACCCTACCTTGAAAAACAAAACAAAACAAGACATAAAAGCCACAAACCGCCCACTACAAATAGGAATGGCCCCTCTTCCTCAGATAACCCTCTGCTATATACCTTGAGAGTCCTCAGAGTAGAGGGCCAACCTCAGCTTCTCCCAAGTCAACTTACAGTTCCAAGGCAGGCACAGGCCTATAGGCCCAGCTACTCAAGAAGCTGAGGATAGAAAGTTCAAATCCAAGTTGGTTTACATGGCTAGTTCAAAGCCAGCCTGAACAAGTTAGTGGAATCCTGTCTCAATATAAAAAGTAAAGAGGGCCGGGCATGGTGGCACTCACCTTTAATCCCAGCACTTGGGAGGCAGAGGTAGGAGGATCACCGTGAGTTCGAGTGCACCCTGAGACTACATAGTGAGTTCCAGGTCAGCCTGGACCAGAGTGAGACCCTACTTCCAAAATCCAAAAACTAAAAAAAAAAAAAAAAAAAAAAAAAAAGTAAAGAGTGGTGGGGCATGGTGATGTATGCCTTTAATCCTAGCACTCAGGAGGCAGAGATAGAGATAGGAAGATCACTGTGAGCTCAAGGCCACGCTGAGACTCCATAGTGAATTCCAGGTCAGCCTGGACTAGAGTGAGACCCTACCTTGAAAAACCAACCAAACAATCAAACAAAAAGTAGAGTGAGCTATGAGAGGTTCCATCCCCAGTAAGTACCAATCAATTAATTCACTTCTAGCACAGGAATGAAGGATTTACTAAAGGAGCAATTTGCAGTCTAAGCCCACGGTTCTCCTATTGATTCAGAAGATTCACTCATTTATTCAAATGGGTGCCAAGGGCTGTTGGGCACTTCATGTCACACATGGACTTGGTAGACAACTGTTCTTTCCTCTCCTCCTCTAAGGAAGGAAAGCATCAATGATAAAAGGGTCACGTGACCCTTACCTAGGTCAAGGGCATTGGAACCCAGAGATACAGTGAGTTCCTGGATAGTAGCTCTCACAGACTCATGGCCTTGGAGAAGGTCAGCAGAGGGGACTTGGGGATCTGGAGGTGATGGTGCCTAACAGAAGCTCCTTCACTCCACTCCAAATTCTGCTAGGAACATCTCCCAAAGGCCTGGTCCAGGCATTAGAGCATGTGTTCTCAACCTTGGGCACTAATGATGTTTGCAGCCAAATAGTTCTCAGTTGTGGGAGTCTCCCTCTCTTCTGTACTGGAAGATGTGTGTGTGTGGAATGTACTCTATAGTCCCAGAATAGCCTCAATCTCACAGCGAACAACCTCTTAACTCTGCCTCCCAAGTGCTGGGATTAAAGGCGTGCCCCACCACACCCTGTTTATATTGGAAGCTATTTAACAGCGTTCTTGGCCTCTACAAATCCTAGTAACAACCTTCCTTCTGCAATCATCATATCCCAAAATGACCGCACACACTGACCAGGTCTCCTGGGCAGCAAAATGGCCCTATTTTTGACACACTGCCATGGAGGGAAGATTAACCCTGGATGCACGTGAGAAACACCTGGGTGTTGCTAAAAGTCACCCACACCCGAGCCTGCCCTACACAGGAAGAATTGGATTTTCTCAGGGCTGTAAGGTGGAGAACCCCAGAAGGGAGCCTCTCAGCCAGACGCACGAGTCCAGAGTGCAGTGGGAGCGTCTGTGGCCTCACGGGCCCTAATGCTCTTCGACCATGCTGGTTGGCTCTTCCATCAAAACAAGTGTGGGTGGTAGGTGAGAACTGGGGAGAGGGCCCAGCAGCTTACAGGTGCTTGTTTGCAAAGCCTGCTAGCCTGGCTTCAATTCCCCAGCCACCCTGTAAAGCCAGATGGACTTAAAAAAAAGTTATTTATTACTAGAGAGAGGGAGAGAAAATGGGTGCACCAGGGCCTCTCGCCACTGAAAATGAATTCAAGACGCATGTGCCACCATGTGCATCTGGCCTACGTGGGTTCTGGGGAGTTGAACATGGGTCCTTAGGCTTTGCAGGCAAGTGCCTTAATTGCTAAGCCATCTCTCCAGCTCCCCCCCCTTTTTTTTTGGTTTTTCAAGACCGCACACACTGACGAGGTCTCCTGGTCAGCAAAATGCCCCTATTTTTCTTGAAAAATAGGGTCTCACTCTGGTCTAGGCTGACCTAGAATTTGAGGGTGGCCTTGAACTCACAGTGGTCCTGGGATTAAAGGCATGTGCCACCGTGCCTGGCTTTTTTTTTTTTTTTTTGGAATTTTTTGTTTGTTTGTTTGTTTTTGTTTTTGTTTTTCAAGGGTCTCACTCTAGTTCAGACTGACCTAGAATTTACTATGTAGTCTCAAAGTGTGGCCTCAAACTCACAGTGATCCTCCTACCGCTGCCACCCAAGTGCTGGGATTAAAGGCGTGTGCCACCATACCTGGCTAAATAAATATTTAAAATTTTTTAAAATTTAATTTATTAAAAGACAGAAAGAGGGAGAGGGAGAGAGAGAGAGGGGGAGAGAGAGAGAGAGCGTGAGAGCGAGCGAACATCAGGGCCTTCAGCCACTGCAAAGGAACTCCAGACACATGGACCACCCTGTGCATCTGACTTATGTGGATACTGCAAAATTGAACCTGGGTCCTTAGGCTTCACAGTCAAGTACCTTAAGCACTAAGCCATCCCTCCAGCCTGATAAATATTTTTTAATTGTTTATTTAAACAACAACAACAACAAAAAAAAATTAGGGGGTTGAAGGGATGTCTTAGCAGTTAAGGTGCTTGACTGCAAAGACAAAGGACCCAGGCTTTATCCCCCAGGACCCACAGAAGCCAGATGCACAAGGTGGCACATGCTTCTGGAGTTCATTTGCAGCGGCTGAAGGCCCTGGCATGTCCATTCTCTCATTCTCTCTCTCTTTGTCTCTCAAATACATAAATAAAAAAACATATTTTTAGCCATGTGTGGTGGCGCTTGTCCTTAATCCCAGCACTTGGGAGGCAGAGGTAGGAGGATCACTGTGAGTATGAGGCCAGCCTGAGAATACATAGTAAATTCCAAGTTAGTCTGGCCTAAAGGGAAACCCTACCTTGACAAAAAAAAAAAAAAAAAAAAAAAAAGTTAGGGTGGAGAGATGGCTCAATGGTTAGGTGTGCTTCCGGCACAAGTATGAGAGCCTGAGTGAGCTGGAGAGATGGCTTAGTGGTTAAGGCACTTGTCTGCAAAGCCTAACCCAGGTTTGATTCCCTAGTACCAACATAAACCAGATTCACAAAGTGGCACATGCTTCTGGAGTTCGTTTGCAGCAGCTAGAGCCCCTATTGCACCCATATTCATTCACTGTGTCACTCTCTGCTTGCAAATAATTTTTTTTTAACTTGAGAAAGAGAAAGAAAGAGACAGACAATGGGCACACCAGGGCCTTCAGCTGCTACAAACTGATTCCAGACACATGCACCACCTTGTGCACCTGGTTGACATGAATGGAACCTGGGTCCTTTGGCTTTTCAGGCAAGTACCTTAACTGCTAAGCCATCTCTTCAGCCCCCTTTTTTTTTTTTTAAAGAAAGAAGATGACAGAAGAGATGGGGGTCTGTCTGGGACAGCCCAGTGTCCAACTTCTGGATGACACTTTTCATGCTGACCCTTGAGCAAGTGTCTACTATGAATTCTCTTGTTCATGGAGTCCCACCCTCTGACCAGAATGGAAGGCAGTCAACACCAGTCTACCAGATTCGGCTTCCTCAGACTGAGTGACATGAGAACAAATGACAGCATTATTCAGAGATCAGCATCTTTCTGAGCCTTGCCTCCAAGCTAGGATCTTTTCCCATACCTCCTTCAAGGAGTTCCAGGAGTCCCTTGAGAAGTGACAGAGACACTAACCCAGTACTAAGTACTAAGCCAGTGTCTCCAGGTAGTCACATCTACCTCTGTGCCTCCCTACCCCCAACACACTGAACTGCCTCTGTCCAGGACCGCTTCAGCAAGGCTAAAAGGTAATTCACAGTCAAAGAAGGGCACTGGATGTGGATTTGATCTTCCCTAAGAAGTGGCAATGCATTTACAACATTCACTGTTTCACGAGGTGACAGGGAGAATGCCTCATTCGAGATCTATGTGTTTGGAGAATGGATGTGCCAGCCTTCCTGATTCTTGTATGTGGGTAGCTTAAAGACAAAGCATGGGATGGGCACACACCTTTAACCCCAGCACTTGGGAGGCAGAGGCAGGAGGATCACAGTTAAGTCCGAGGCCACCCTGAGTATACATACTGAATTTCAGGTCAGCCTGGACTAGAGTGAGACCCCACGGGGGGAGAGGTAGGCGCTGGGAGGGGAGAGAATCCTGGGACCAAGCTCTCCCAATGCAGCAATCAGGTTTTTCACTAAGACGCACTTACTAATCCATAAGAATGCAAATTGCCAAATGAGGTCACCTTACATTTAATGAATGGGTTAGTGTTTTCCTTGAGAAGTATTTGCTATTCAATGCCAGCCAGACGAGCAATCCTTAAAAGATACACTCAGGTGGCCCTGGATGGTGTGCTGAAATCAGCACAGGGCAGTGAGGACTTCCACAGAGATGTGGCCAGAGTAACTGTGACCTCTCCTCCTCCCCTCAGCTGTACACACAGCCTGTTGCCTGGAGACTGGGTGCACTCTCTGTCACTCTTCCTTTCTTCCTCCAGAAGCAACTCTGGAGACATGCCCGAGCCCAGGCAAACAGGGAAGCATGTGTGTCATCTCCTCACAGGCAGGCTAGCCCGTCCTGACCGCCCTCCTCTTCCCCGGGCTTGAAAAGCCCCAGCAGGCTGGAACCAAAGGGCTCCCACAGGGAACAAGGCCCCCTTTGAACGCCTGTGTTTGCCCCAGCTACATGCAGCCAGGGGTTGCCATGGTCACCATGCACCTTTGCCAACCAAGCCGAGGCTGGCCTGGACTTAGGAGCAGCAGTCTTAGCGCCCAGACACCCTGCTTGGAACCCCTTCTAGGAGGCCCGACTGATCGCCAAACAGCCCTGTCCTGGGCCTCCGTAGCTGCTGGAAGTGTTGATATTTATGAAGTCCCTGGGTTGAAAGCCTTAGGCAAGAGGGAATGAAAGACGATGAGGGCCCTTCCCTGGAGAGACCCGCAGGGAGATCAGGGGGACCTGGAACATCTTCGCAGGGAGGAGCCACACTGCTGGCCAGGGCCATCTGCCTCCCGAGTGGCTTGTCTCCTGGGCCAGTGCCTGGCACGGCTGCTAATGGGAATGACTTATTTATGTAATTCATTATGGCTGGGTCCTGGATCCAAGTGGGGTGGGTGGAGGCTAGGCAGGGCGGCTGAGAGAGGGCAGGACGGGGCTCTCCTAAGGCCTCAGTCAGGACCCGCAGACAGTCGGCTTCTGGAAACCTCGGGAACCCAAGGACACAGGCAGCCAGAAGAGAATGAGGCCTGATAGAACGGGCTTCGAATTACTGGAGTGGCATGAGATGGAGCCCTGCCCCGGAGAAGGCAGTGGGAACAGAGGCCATGAATAATTCTGCCCTCAAACTGCCCCGTGGTCTGCAGGGCTATTTCATCTGCAGCTTTAAGATAGGAGATTCTCATTCCAAACCTGAGCTCCACAGACACCAGGTCCAGGATGGACGGAAAAGAGCCTTGAGCTTCCAGGATTCTGTGGGGTCGTCCCTAAGGTCCACCACAGAGGCCCCGACAGAGGGGCAGGGAAGCAGGTGAGGTGTGAGGACAGTGGCCAGAGCCGGATCCTCAGTCCCAGGCTGTCTCCAGACTAGGGTCACCTGGGCAGAGCTGGATGAACAGGAAGACCCCATCAGCCACCTCAGTGAGACCTGGCCCCCTCCATAGCCGTCTCCCCATTCCTCTGCTTCCTCTCCAGCTCGCCATCTTCCCAGAGGTTCCTCCTGCCCTCATTCCTCTGAGAAAAAGACCTCCATGTTCCATTTCATCCCCACTGGTGAAGGGCCTGAGCACTTAGGTCCCTGGAATTGTATCGGCCTGGGTTTCTGGCAGGTTCTGGGTTCAAGATAGAGGGAAATCAGAGACAAATTGTTTCTTGGGACCAAGACTTTTATTTAACGTCAAGGGTCTTAAGCAATGGGGAGAGAAAGAGGAGAGCTCCGGAACCTTGGGTTAAGAGTGGGGGATAATCTTCTACACTGCTGGTGGGAATGCAATCTGGTCCAGCCATTGTGGAAAACAGTGTGGAGGTTCCTAAAACAGCTAAAGATTGATCTACCATATGACCCAGCTATAGCACTCCTAGGCATATATCTGAAGGACTCATCTCATTTCCTTAGAAGTACGTGCTCAACCATGTTTATTGCTGCTCAATTTATAATAGCCTGGGAAATGGAACCAGCCTAGATGTCCCTCAACTGATGAGTGGATAATGAAGATGTGGCACATTTATACAATGGAGTTCTACTCAGCGGTAAAGAAAAATGAAATTATGAAATTTGCAGAAAAATGGATGGATCTGGAAAGGATTATACTAAGTGAGGTAACCCAGGCCCAGAAAGCCAAGCGCCATATGTTCTCCCTCATATGTGGATCCTAGCTACAGATGATTGGGCTTCTGTGTGAGAACGAAAATACTTAGTAGCAGACGCCAGTAAGTTGAAAAGGAGACATAAAGGGTAGAGAAAGGAAGGGAGGAGGGTACTTAATAGGTTGATATTGTATATATGTAATTACAATGATTGTAATGGGGAGGTAATATGATGGAGAATGGAATTTCAAATGGGAAAGTGTGGGGATGGGGAGGGAGGGAATTACCATGGGATATATTTTGTAATCACGGAAAATGTTAATAAAAATTAAAAAAAAAAAAAGAGGAGGAGAGAAGGCCGGGCATGGTGGCGCATGCCTTTAATCCCAGCACTTGGGAGGCAGAGGTAGGAGGGTGGCCATGAGTTCGAGTCCACCCTGAGACTAATTCCAGGTCAACCTGGGCTAGAGGGAAACCCCACCTTGAAAAACCAAAAAAAAAAAAAAGGAAGAGGAAGAGGGGAAACTACTCGTGGAGGAAGGCGCTTTGTGTGTTGTGACTGAAGTGGGGGCAGAGAGGAGCTGCTATTCCCTCTTTATAGCCCAGGTGTACTAAGATACCATCACAGTGAGTGGTACCAAGTTCCCAGAGGTGTCTGAGCACAGCCAGACGGGAGGAGGAACAGAAGGGGAGGGGAGAATACAGCTCTTGAACTCTTAGGGTTTCTAATAATAATATTAATTACTGTTTTACTGAGCACCCATTCCACATGATCATCACAATATCCATATGAGGTAAGTGAGGAAAACAGACTCAGAAGCTCTGAAATCTGCCCTAGGGAGAAGGCTCAGTCAGTAAAGTGCTGATCTCACAAACATGAGAATTTGTGTTCAATCCCCAGAACTCACATTAAAAAAAAGAAAAAGAAAAACGTCAGTAGCCTGGTATGTTAGTGCACGCCTTTAATCCCAGCACTGAGGAGGCAGAGGTTGGAGGATCACTGTGAGTTTGAGGCCACCCTGAGACTACGTAGTGAATATCAGGTCAGCTTGGGCTAGAGCGAAACCCTACCTCAGATAAACAAACAAAACACAGCCATGCTGTGCTGATGTATTTGTAATCACAGTGCTAAGGAAGCAGAGCCAGGCAGCTCCCTGGGGCTTGCTGGTCAGTCAGTCTGGCGTAATTAGACAAGTTTCAATTCAATCAGAAACCCTGTCTTAAGAAAGATAAGCAGGCCTTAGGAAAACTGAGGCTGTCCTCTGGTCTCCACACGCACACACACAATGTTCCCGGGGAACTGGGGAGATGGCTCAGCAGTTAAAAGATGTAAGGTCTGCTGTCACACGTTCAACTGCCCAGCACCATGTAAAGGAAGACTCAGAAAGTGGCTCAAGTGTCCAGCATTTGTTTGCAACAAGAAACCCTGGAGTGTGTACACACACACACACACACTGTAAAAAATCTGGGGGCTGGAGAGATTGCTCAGTGGTTAAGGTGCTTGCCTGCAAAGTCTAACAACCTGGGTTTGATTCCCCAGTACCCACGTAAGCCAGATGCACAAAGTGGCACATGTGTCTGGAGTTACTTTGCAGTGGCTAGAGGCCCTGGCACACCCACACTGTTTTGCTCTTTGGCTCAGCATCTGTCTGCCTGCAAATAAATAAATAAAATGTTTTAAAATATCTGCCCAGGTCACACAGCTCCCAAGAGAATAATAGCAAACCTGGCTGTCAGTTCCAGACTCCACACCTCCACCCCCGCCCCCCGACAGGGAAACATGCTGCAAGCAGAGTCTGAAGCACAGTTCCCCACACCCCAGAGAGGGGAGGTGACGGGCTCATAGGGCCACAGCCAGCCGGGGCAGTGTGGGGACAAGGACTGAAGTACTAAATCCAAACTAATGTTCTTTCCACTCCACGCCACACCATCTCAGCCTTAGAAACATCCGTGTTTATGTAACTGAGAGATACATAGTTCCTTTCTCTTTTACAAGGTTATAACCTGGTGCCTATAAACCTGGCTTACCGTTCACTGGCAATGGCCTGGCTGGTCCTGACCACTTCCTCCCATCACCTTCTACGACCAACTCTCTACCAGGACTTTTCCAATTCTGTGTTAAAACGTGTGTGTGTGTGTGTGTGTGTGTGTGTGTGTGTGTGCTTCAATTGCTCTCCACCATTTGCTTATTTGAGACAAAGTCTGAGCTGGAGTTCACGCTGGAGTTCAGGCTGGCCTCAAACCCATGAAGATCCTTCTACCCTGGCCTCCTGAGTGCTGGGATTATAGGCGTGAGCCACCACGCCTGGCTATTCCACCTTACTGTTTGACACAGGGTCTGTCACTGAGCCCAGAGCTCACTGGTTCAGCTAGACTGGCCAGCACGCCTCAGGAACCCTCCTGTCTCCGTCTCTCCAGCACTAGGATTACAGGTGCGCGGCACCACGCGTGGATTCCGCAGATTCAAACTTGGGTCCTCGCGCTTGTGTAGCAAGCCCTTTACCCATTGAGCCCTGCCTCTGTCTGGCAGCATTCTAACCCCTCTCAATCCCTGCTAGGGTGAAATCTCTGAGATTCCCACTGAGACCCCACCCTGCCACACCAGCTCACATTTAAGCAACTGCTTAGTTCTTAAAGCTCTTTTCTCCACATTATTCAACCAAACCTATAAGACTTGAACAAGGTATACTCCCGGCTTGCATCCCTTCTGTGAGGATACCTCCAATACCTGCACCCTCTTTCACAGGGGAAGCCCCCAGCACCATGGTGGTGCTGTAAGACCATGTCCTCTATCTCAGCTGGCTGGACCAGCAGTAGAATGCTGACCCACATGAACCAAGCAGATTCTCCCACCCCAGGGATTTAATTCAAGGTTCACATACTATTTGGTCTCTGCTGGTTACTAGAAAAGAAGGTGGGTATATTTGAGGGCCAAGGGACCATAATACCAGACATTCACAAGAGCAGGGGCGCCTGGAGCAGCTGCCTTGTGCCAGGCACTCAGGAGGCCAGCTGGGTTTCTATTCCCAATTCCTCCTTCTAGGGGCTAAAGAAGTGACAGAACAAGTGACTCAGCCTGGGGCTCTCCAGTGGACTAAGGCTAAAGGCCAGAATAGAAAAGCTTCTCTGGACCCTGAAGACAGCCCTCTGCTCCCCTATCTGTTCAGTCTCCCCTGTACAGAGGCCTGCACCACTTGACCGGCTCTGGCCAATGAAACGAGATTGGAAGTAGCTAGCTGGCCCCAATAGCAGCCTGCCTGTGACCCTGGCATTTAGGAGGCTGAAGGAGGAGGATCAGCAGTTCCAGTCCAGTCGGGGTACATATAGTGAAGTCCAGGCTAGCCAGGGCTAGACAGCAAGGCCCTGCCTTAAAAACAAGAATAAGGTCTGGCAACTACCTCCTAAATATTATGTATGTGTCCACATATTAATGCTACTCTCACTTTTGGTCAGAGAAGCTTCTCTTGTCAGACATCTTGAGACATCTCCATCATACCCTTCAAGGCTCAGAGACCATTGCTGAAGAGGTGACAGAAAGAATGAAAGCACCAAAGGAGGGGAGAAATGTTTATAATACTGTTTTCCAGACACCAAGTGGCCTAGATGGTCATGACCTCACAGGTGTGATAGGACCATCATAACAGGAGGTAAAAATGATGGTATCAAAATTTAGAAGACAGGCTGGGCGTGGTGGCTCACGCCTTTAATCCCAGGACTTGGGAGGCAGTGGAAGGAGAACCACTTTGAGTTCGAGGTCACCCTGAGACTCCATAGTGAATTCCAGGTCAGCCTGGACTAGAGCAAGACCTTACCTTAAAGCAACAAAAAAAGGGAGCTGGGCATGGTGATGCATCCTAGCACTTGGAAGGCAGAGGAAGGAGGATTGCCATGAGTTCAAGGCCACCCTGAGACTACATAGTCAATTCCAGGTCAACCTGAGCTAAAGTAAGAACCTACCTCAAAAAACAAAACAAAAACAAAAAAAAAAGGGGGGGGGGATGGGGAGATTGCTTAGTAGTTAGGGTGTGTTTACCAGCCTAAGGATCCACATAAGCCAGATACACAAGGTGGCACATGTAACTGGAGTTCATGTGCAGTGCCTAGAAACCCTGGTGCACCTATTCTCTCTCTCTTTCAAATAAATAAATAAAATAAGTCTTAAAAAAAATTAGAAGAGTCAGACATGGTAGCACATACCTTTAATTCCAGCACTTGGAAGGCAGAGGTAGGAGGACTGCTGTGAGTTCAAGACTAGCCTGAGACTACATAGTGAATTCTAGGTCAGCCTGGACTAGATCAGGACCCTACTTCAAAAAAAATTTTTTTTAGAAGACAGACTAGTTGGAAAGAAGAAAGGATTCAATGAAGGGGGGGGGACTTGAGGGAGAAAGGGAGACAGTTATGATCATGGTATATTGCTTATATTTATGGAAGATGTCAATAAAAAATGTTTAAAAATCCAGCAAAGAATAGAAGTAATATGTTGGTTCCTTGCTAAGGTAGTTGACTCTAGGTGCTGCCTCCACCTCTCTCTTTGTTCCCTGTCATTCTCTTACAGGCCCTAGATTCCGGCTGGGGCGACCACAGATGGAGGAAGACTGTCTCAGGCACACCAGACTCTCCACATGCAGAAGCTCACCTCAGCTGTACAGAACCACTGGACATCAGGGCTTGGTTATCTCTGTGGCAAGGTCTAGCTCTCCTGGAGTGTGCAGGGTTTAGACCGTGCCCTCCAGCACATTTCCACAGTCAGCAGGATGCCACACAAAACGGGGTAACATTCACCTGCCTAACGGGTGCTGGAGCACCAACACCAGGCACTGAAATGGGCACAGCCAGCAGCACAGTAAGCTACCCCGAGGAAGCCCTCCATCTGAGGACCTACTAGGGACTAAAAGAAATAGCTCTCTAGGTGTAGAGGCCAAGCTCCCCGGCCCCTGGCTAAGCAGAGCCACCAGGAGGCCAAGTATGAACCAGTGAAAGGCTCCAGGAGGATGACAGCCAAGAGCCAGTTCACACCAGGCTTTCACACCCTGGGCTCCACCCACTCCCGTCTGCCAGTCCATGGCTGTGGATGTGGCCACAAATAAGTGCTTCCCTTGCCCTAGGCAAAAAGGGAGGGGGAAGGCATCTGGGACAAGGCTGCAAAAAAAGAAAAAGAAAAAAACAGGAGCAGCAAAAGACACAGCTGATCTGACCCCGCCCTCCTCTGCGCCTCTGCACCAGAAGTGATTTTTCAATGGAATCATCTTGCTCAATTTTAACTGGAAAAGTCCTCAACAGCTGAGCTTTTCTCCACCGCCCCCCATTCCACATAACTGAGCAATGGCCATCGAAATCATTACTCTGTCAGATGCCTGGCTGTCATCTCCTCCCCTCATGCCAAAAGCTAGCTGAGACGAGGCAACATTAGACAGGGTGGCCGTATACAGTTACACAGTCTGTTCACTGCACGAACTGCCCATCCAGAGTGGTACACAGGACTAGGACCCAGCCCACCCCGCTTGCCAGGCAGGCTGTGGGCCCCGTAGAAGAATGCCTTCTTCTTGTTTACCCAAAGGGACCTGCCAAGGCTTCATGACGGGTACATGGGAATTTATTTTATTAGACTCAACTCCTGGGCATGTTTGACGTTTATCAGAACAAAAGGTTAGTCATGGGCTGGAGACATGGCTTAGCAGTTAAGGTGCTTGCCTCTGAAGCCTAGGGACGCAGGTTTGATTCCCCAGGATCCATGTAAGCCAGATGCACAAGGTGGCACATGCGTCTGGAGTTCCTCTGCAGTGGCTGGAGGCCCTGGTGTACCCATTCTCTCTCTCCATGTATGTGTGTGTGTATGTATGTGTGTGTGTGTACATACATATATATGTATGTATATGTGTGTGTGTATATATATACATCTATATACATCTATATACATATATATACATCTTTCTCTCTCAAATAAATAAATTAAATTAAATGACCTAGCGTAAGTCTTCAAAATGGGAGCCATTAACAGTAGCCACCGCTGATGATTGGGAACAGGAAAAAGACAGCCAGATGGGAAGAAATGCACTGTCAAGAAAAACAGTGCTGAGTAGCTCAGTGGTAGAACATTTACCTGGCCTGTGCCAGACTCTAGGTCAATTTCCAGTGTTACAGGAAAAAGCAGCAAAGAAAAATAAGCACTTTGGGAAATGTGTGACCAGGAGACACAGACTGAGAATGTGACCAACCTACCCGTGTTCCCAGGCAGCGGGAAGTGCTTGTGGTACCTTGGCTTCTCCTCCTTAGCACCCATCTCATCCCCTTAGGGACCTCGGCTCAAGGTTAGACCACATCAAGTGGCTCGGAACAGAATGTGCTCCCCAGCTCTCATGAGCCAGAGGTGGGCTGGCTGGGTTGGGTGGGGCACACCTGGAGGGCTGGCAGCTACAGTCAGAGAGAACTGGATGTCCCTGGGGACCAGGTGTTAGCATAGTGTGAAGAGCACCTTCACAGGCAGGGCACGCATGGCCACCCACATCTCAGAAAGTCAAAAGACCAGTCTTGTCTTGTCTTGTCTTGTCTTGTCTTTCTTTTTTCTAGTCAGGGTCTCAGTCTAGCCCAGGCTGACCTGGAATTCACTACGTAGTCTCAGGGTGGCCTCAAACTCAGTGATCCTCCTACCTCTGCCTCCCCAGTGCTGGCATTAAAGGCATACGTCACCATGCAAGGCTCAAAACCCATTTTTTAAGTTGGGTGTGGTGGCACATGCCTTTAATTCCAGCACCATTCTTCTTTTCGTTGTCTAGTTATATGAGATGACCGTTTTTGTTATTGTTGTTGTTTGGTTTTTCGAGAAAGGGTTTCACTATAGCCAAGGCTGACCTAGAATTCACTATGTAGTCTCATGGTGGCCTCAAACTCATGGTGATCTTCCTACTTCTGCCTCCCAAGTGCTGGGATTAAAGGCGTGCGCCACCACGCCCAACTTTTTTTAGGTTTTTAAAAATTATTTTCAGGGCTGGAGAGATGGCTTAGTGGTTAAGGCACTTGCCTGTGAAGCCTAAGGAACCAGGTTCAACTCCCCAGAATCAGATACACGTGGTAGTACATGTGTCTGGAGTTTGTTTGTAGTGGCTAGAGGCCCTGGCACACCCATTCTTTCTATATAATAAATAAATGAATAGAAAGCAAGCTGGGTATAGTGGCACATGCCTTTACTCCCAACACTTAGTAGGCAGTGGTAGGAAGATCACTGCGAATTCAAGGCCAGCCTGAGAGTACATAGCAAATTCCAGATCAGCTGGTCTACAGCAAGACCCTACCTCAAAAAACCAAATAAAATAAAATAAAAATAATTTAACTTAAATTTAAAAATAAAATAAAGAGAAAATGTATACTCACCTGTGTACATGGGCATGTGTGTGTGGGTACATAGGTACATGAATGTGGAGACCAGAAGAACCATCCACATTTTAAAAAAACAAGGTCTCTCATTGGCATGGGGATTGCCAGTTAGGATAGACTGGTTAGCCAGGGAGCCTTAGGGATCCTCCTGTCTCTGCCTCCCCAGCTAGGATTCCAAGCACGTGACCCTCACCCAAACTCAGCATTTTCACATAGGTTCTGGAGGGTCAAACTTAGGTCCTCACACTTGTGAGGCAAGCACTTTACTATCTAAATTGTCTCCTCAGTTCTATTTTTTTTTATTCTTATTTATTTGAGTGAGAGAAAGAGGCAGAGTGTGTGTGTGTGTGTGTGTGTATGTGAGAGAGAGAGAGAGAGAGAATGGACACACCAGGGCCTCTAGCCACTGCAAACAAACTCCAGATGCATGTGCCACCTTGTGCAGCTGGCCTTTACGTGGGTCTTGGGGAATAGAACTCTGGTCCTTAGGCTTTACAGCCCTCCCCCGCCAGCTCCACTTTTAACTTTCAGTCTTAATCTCACTAAGCTTCCCAAGCTGGTCCTGAACTCACTCTGTAGCCCAGGGTGACCTTGTACTTTTGCTCTTCCAGCTTTAGGCTCCTGAGTAATGGGGATGGCAGGCCTTCAAACCAGGCATGACTTATGGAATAAATTGTTATCCCAATGTCTTCAAAATGACCATTTCTGTGTGTGAATTTCACCAGCCCTTTACTTTTAATGACATACTCTCTATTCATTTCCCTGTGCGGCCCAAGGTCTCAGAACCTCGCCAGGGTACAGAGGATGGTGGTGACAGGAAGTGGCGAGCCTTTGCAAAGTCCCGGGAGGGACTTCACCCTTGGCCTGAGCCACCAGGACTCCGGCGCCTGTCTAAATGACAAAGACAATTCCGGGTTCAATCATGCACCATGTCTCTCCTGATCTCTTTTTTCCTCTTTCCCCAGGATGAAAGCTAACAGGACGATTCATCCCTTTATTAAATCAACTCATGAGTAAAAGGGAAGTGACCCCTGTCCCCAACCCTCTGCCCACTGGACACAAGCTCATCTGTCCACTGGATCTGTGACTCATGCTGAACATGTGCTGACCCTCCCCGTTCTACCTTCCCTTCCCTATCTCAAGAATTCACTGTCCCTGATAGTATGCTGAATTCATACAGAGGTCACAGCTGAGGCTGAGTGGTGGTTTAAAGATACGCTTCCAAATACAATGTGATAGGAAGAAAAGGAGACACGTGGCTCTTAAACCCACAAGCATGCAATCCCTCTTAGCAGATAGTAAAAAAAAAAAATCTACTCAGGGGAAAAAAAAAAACAACCTGTCCTTCTGTGTCCCTGCTGAATTGCTTCAGCTCTGTCCCAAACTTAGAAACAGCTGTTTCCCTATAACTCCAAAAAAAGCTGTCCTGCACTCCATCTCCACATTCTTTCCAGCACTGTGATCCGTCCACTTAATCTGCCTCCAGGCCCAGTTTATCCCACCTTTAACTCGTCAAAGAAGATTCCCAGTACCGCAAAGCTCTCTGGTAATATGGACAGACCCGGCAGCCAGTCCTTTTGAATTCTGACTCAGCCTCCTCCACTACCTAGCAGTGTGACCTTGGACACATTAATTTGACCTCTTGTATCTCCTCCTCCTCCCCCTATGTAAAGTGGTAATAATACTACTTCTTCCAGGGTTGATTCACTCTGTTAATACTCTAACATGCTTAGAACGCTTCCTTACATGCAGAATGCATGCAATACATGTGAGCTATCAATCATGAGGTAGGGATTATTAAGTCCAGTTATATTTAACAAATGTGCTCAATGGCCATTTGCCTTTTTTTTTTTTAGGTCTCACTCTAGCCTTGGCTGACCTGAAATGCACTCTGTAGTCCCAGGCTGGCCTCAAACTCACAGTGATCCTCCTAGCTCTGCCTCCCAAGTGCTGGGATCAAAGGCTTATGCCACCATGCCCAACTAAAAGCAGTGCTGTTTATTTATTTGAAAGAGAGAGAGTATGGACAAGCCAGGGCCTCTTACCACTGCAAACCAATTCCAGATATATGTGCCACTGTGCATCTTGGGAATCAAACCCAGGTTAATAGCCTTTGCAAGCAAGTGTCTTTATCCACTGAGCCATATTTTCAAGCCCTGCCATTTGCTTTTGTGGGGAAGATAATAGATTAGTACAGACCTGTAATATTACTCAGGAGGCTAAAGAAGGAAGATCCCAAGTTCAAGTTCTGCATAGTCTACAGAGTGATTTCAAACCCTGTTTGGGCAACTTAGTGAGATATCTCAAAAAAAAAGAGCTAGGAATGTCGCTTAGTAGTAGAGTGACGACCTGACATTAATAAGCCCTAAGGTCAATTTCCAGTATTATAGTAATTTTAGCACTTGGGAGGCAGAAGTAAGAAGTAGGAAGATAATTAGTTTGAGGCAAACCCAGGCTATCGGACACTGTCAGGAACAAAAGAAAGAAAAGAGGAGGAGAGAAGAGAAGAGACTGGGATAGTGGTGAATGCTTACACCAACAATCTCAGCACTCAGGACCCTGGGGCAGGAGGATCACCACAAGTTCAAGACCAGCCAGGATTACACAGAAAGACTCTGCCTATCTTCCAGTGAGTTGGTCAGGGAGGCCCCTGGTACCCCCAAAACATTATAGACTATTGCCAAGGCTCTTGGTTGTCCAACAGAACTGGATGCTAAAGACCCTTATTGCTGAAGACCCTGCACACTTGGGGTACAAGCTCCCTGAGAAATCAAGCTGGAGCTGAGCTGGAAGCGTCCTCCCTGTTGACTAGCTATCAGGATGCTGGGAAGAGGGACACAGCCTGTTGAGGGAAAGAAGTCATCAACGGTCTTAACTAACAGTGCAAGCTTTATGAACCCTGCAAGCTTTATGACTGGCCAACTAGGCCAGACGGATCAACTGGTGCAATAATGGCATGTCAGTTATAGGGGAAACCAATTGCTTTCTAATTGGATTTCAGGCCCACACCCCAGGGGGGAATTCATGCCTGGTCATGAAAACCTAATCAAAAGCCTATGTATGGCTGGGGAGGTCATGAGCCCTAAGGGAGAAATGACTACTGTTCTTTGGCTAAATACATATATTATGCCCATCAAACTGCCTTCTAAATACTTATGCTTGTATCCATATATTTATGCCACTCTCACTTCTGGTTAGAGAAGCTTCTCTTTTAAGATGGCAACGACCACTGAGGTGACTCAAAACTCACCAAAGTTGGGCTAGAGAAATGGCTTATGGTTAAGGCGCATGCCTATGAAGCCTAAGGACCCCAGTTAGAATCTCTAGATCCCACGTAAGCCAGATGCATACAGTGGTGCATATGTCTGCAGTTCGTTTGCAGTAGCTAGAGACCCTTGCATGCCCATTCTCTCTCTCTCTCTCCTTCTCTCTGTCTCTCATAAATAAATAAAAATAAAAACTCACTAAAGTGACAGTGGAATATTCAGCACCGAGAAATCTCTATCATAGCCCCAAGGCTCCGGGACCACTGCAGAAATTGCAGAGGAGGTGGCAGAAAGAATGTAAGAGCCAAAGGAAGGGCAGAAGTGCTTAGATTACTATCTTCCAGACATAAAATGGCCATGGTGTTCATGACCTCACAGTGGCTAACACTACCCACACAAGACCAATCGGATGGAAAAAATGAAGACATCACAATAGAAGAGGGACTATTTAGAAAGCAGGGATTCAGTGTAAGGGGGTTCAGGAAGGGAAAAAGGGTGGGTGGTAGGAAGACTATGACCATAGTATATTGTCCATATTTATGGAAGTTGTAAATAAAAGTTTAAGAAAGGATTTATTTCTTAAAAAGAGAGGAAGGCAAAGTACAAGTTAAAAAGTCAAATGAGGTCTGCAGATGTGGCTTATCACTTAAGGCACTTGCCTGTGAAGCCTAAGGACCCAGGCTCAATTCCCCAGTATCCATGTAAGCCAGATGCACAGGGGGCACATACAGTTCATTTGCAGAGGCTAGAGGTCGAGGCACACCCATTCTCTCCCTCTCTATCTGCTCAAATAAACAAACAAATAGCTGGACATGGTGGTACACAACTTTAATCCCAACACTCACTTGGGAGGCTGAGGTAGGAGGATCACTGTAAATTTGAGGCCAAAGACTAATTCCAGGTCAACCTGGGCTACAGCAAGACTCTAGGTCCCCTCGAAAAAACAGAAAAAAGAAAATAAATTAAATAAAGGTCAAATGCCTGCTGAGCACGACACTGTCCTTCCATGGCAGAGCTAAGACTGGAGCTCTAGCTGAGGACTCTAACTTGCACACTCACAAATTTCATGCTTGAACGTGCTCCCTCTCCTAGGCCTGGAAATGTAACCAGTCCATGGCTCGGCATCAAAACTAGATTTCAATTCTGTGACCCCTAGAGAGAAGCAGTGTCCCAAGGGAATAATGCAGGACTTGCCAAACAAAACTAATTTCCCTTCTTTTTCCTATTCAAGGAAGAATACTTCAAAATATTCTTTGGGAAAGATGCCACCCACCAAAGTTGTCAAAGACCACTCAAGGCCAGAAATTCCATTGATGTTTCACACTCAGATATCTCCCTTGAGAGGCTGCTAGGCTGTCAGCGATTTTGTAAAAGGTCAGTGAAAATGATTCTGGAAGCATCTGTGTAGGCATGGTCCACTACGAGAACACTTCTGTCAAGCCCATATATATATATATTGTCTTTTGCAGTAGTGTCTTGCTCTAGTCCAGGCGTCCATGTAGTCTCAAGGTGGCCTTGAACTCATGGCAATCCTCCTACCTCTGCCTCCTAAGCTCTGGAATTAAAGGCGTGCACCACCATGGCTGGTAAGCCCATATATTTCTAAAGACACCTGCCCTGTGTTCAGCCTTGATGAGGGGATGGTTCCATGACACTCAGAAGCTGGATCTGTCCCCCCACCCCTGCCGACTCATGACATGGATACGCCCCATCTGAGAAGCATTCTTCAACAAGGACATCTAGAAACACCCCAAACTCCCAGCAGAGGCAACAAATCTGGCATACAGGAAACCTCTGCGTGCTAGGAAATGATTCACGTGGAAACAAATGACCTGCTAAACACATGTCCTGATGTCCCAGGTCTAACTATATTTAGCAAAGGGATAAAGCCATTCCTTTCAGCTGTATTAGGAACGTGTAATAGAAAAGGAGGGGAGGGGTGGAGAGACGGCTGAGTGGTTAAAGGCACTTGCTTGAAAAGTCTGTGGGCCCAGGTTCAATTCCTACACAAAGCCAGATACACAAAGTGGAATGAATATGCATTTGGAGTTCGCCTGCAGTGGCAGGAGGCCCTGGCATGCCTATGCTCCTCTCTTTCTGTCTTCCTCTTTCTCTCTCTCTCAAATAAAAATATTTAAAGAAAGACTGAGATGACTAGGGTACGGTGGTGCGTGCCTGTAATCTCAGCACTCAGGAGGACACGGGAAGACGACTGGCTCAAGTTCAAGGTCAATTTGGTCTACATTGTGAGTTCCAGGCCAACTTGAAGTTAGCAATACCCTGTCTCAAAAAAAAGGGGAGGGGGACTGGCGAGGTTTCTCAGAGGTTACAGCACTTGCCTGCAAAGCCTGATGACCTGCGTTTGATTCCCCAGTACCCACGTAAAGCCAGATGCACAAAGTGGCACATGCATCTGGAGTTCATTTGCAGCAGCTAGAGGACTTGATGTGCTCATTCTCTTTCTGTCTCTCTTCTCTCTACTTCTCTCTGATTACAAATAAATAAATAAAAACATTTTTTAAAAAGCCAGGCATAGAGGTGTACCCTTTTTTTTCTTTTCCATTTTTTCTTATTAACAATTTCCATGATTACAAAAAGTATCCCATGGTAATACCCTCCCTCCCCCCACTTTCCCCTTGGTACCCTTTTAATCCCAGCAGTTGGGAGGCACAGGTAGGAGGACTGCTGTGAGTTCAAGGCCAGCCTGGGATTACAGAGTATACTGCAGGTCAGTTTAGGCTAAAGTGAGACCCTATTTTGAAAAAATAAAATTAAAAATGTCAAATAGAAAAAAAAAAAAACTGAGATGAAATTACCTTATAGCCACATGCTAATGAGAGTAAGGAATACAGTGTAATATTGTAGCCCTGATACCATTGAGCAGTTGTATGATTTCATTAAATAAGATTAAAATTAAAAAGCATCAGCTAAGGGGCTAGAGTTGATGGCTCAGCAGGTACTTGCCTGCAAAAATCGAACAACCTGGATTCAACTCCCCAGAACCCACGTAAAGCCAGACACACAAGGTGCTGCATGTGTCTGGAGTTCATTTGCAGTGGCTAGAGGCCCTGGCATGACATTATTCCCTTCTCTCTGTGTCTCTGTCTCTCTCTGCTTGCAAATAACATAATTTTTAAAAAAACATCAGCGAACATTTATTGAGAACTTCCAATGTTGTAAGCATTGTGTGAATGGCTTAATAAGTAGTTGACCCCGTTTGCAATTATTAGGAATATTATTGCTCCCATTATATGGATTAGGAAAGTAAGACCCATAACACTGAGTGATTTCCCCCAAAACAGCATCTATCATCAGAGGGTGGATTATTCAAACTAACTCCTCTTCCCTCACGCTCTCTCTCTCTCTACCCACTTTCTTCTTTTTATTTTTTCTTTTTGAGACAGGGTCTCACATAACCCAGGCTAACCTTGAACATGATATGTAGCCAAGGATGACCCTAAATTTATACGTATGAATCTCTGAGCACTGGGATTACAGGTGTGTGCTACCACGCTGAGGTTTCTTTTCTTTTCTTTTTTGTTTTTTCAAAGTAAGGTCTCACTCTAGCCCAGGCTGACTTGGAATTCATTGCATAGTCTCAGGCTGGCCTTAAACTCATAGCGGTCCTCCTACCTCTGTTTTCTAAGTGCTGGGATTAAAGGTGTGCGCCACCACGCCCAGCTTTATTTAATCTTTTTTTTTTTAAACTTATTTGAGAGAGAGAAAGAGAGAGAGAATGGGCATACCAGGGCCTCCAGCCACTGCAGACAAACTTCAGACATATGCGCCATCTTGTGCATATGGCTTATGTGGGTACTGGGGAATCAAACCTGGGTCCTTAGGCTTTGCAGGCAAGCGTCTTAACTGCTAAGCCATTCCTCCAGCCCTTTTGTTGTTTTTGATAGGGTTTTGTTTTTGTCTATTTGCTTTCTTTTAAAAAATATTGGAGCAAGGCATGGTAGTGCATACCTTTAATTTCAGCACTTGTTAGGTCAAGGTAGCAGGATCGCTGTGAGTTCAAGGCCACCCTGAGACTACGTGGTGAATTCCAGGTCAGCCAGGGCCAGAGTGAATGGGGAGACAGAATGAATGGATATGCCAAGGCCTCTTGCCACTGCAAATGAATTCCAGATGTACGTACCACTTTGCGTATCTGGCTTTAGCCAGTTCCTTTAACCATGAGCCATGTCCGTAGTCATGCTTGTTTGTTTTGAGGCAGGGTCTCACTCTAGTTTAGGCTGACCTGGAGCTTAGTCCGTAGTCCAGGCTGGTTTCGAACCCATAGCAATCCTTTAGCCTCTGCCTTCCAAGTGCTGAGATTAAAGGCGTGTGCCACCATGCTCAGCTACATGTTGTGTTCTTTTTTTTTTTTTTTTTGGTTTTTCCAAGTAGAGTCACACTCTCTAGTCCAGGCTGACCTGGAATTCACTGCACAATCTCACTCAGGGTGGCCTCGAGCTCTCAGCGATCCTACTACCTCTGCCTCCCGAGTGCTGGGATTAAAGGCCTGTGCCACGATGCCCGGCCCACATTTGGTGCTCTTAACCACATGCTATCCATCTTCTCCAAGTGTTTAATGGCCTGGGACCACAAATTCCTCTAAGAGCAAACTAAGTAATCTTCAAAAATCCTTTCTGGCTTTGAAATTCAGAGATTTTTCTCTTTCAGTAATAAAATGAATTTATGTCTTTGGGAAGAAATCAAACAGTGATGCTATAGTGAGGCTAAGCGGGAAAGAAAGATCTGTGCATGCCTCCCCCAGCACTGGTGGGAGGGAACCCGCTGACTTCCCAGGGTAATGATGCCCCGTGAAACAAGAAGGCTGGCCCCAAACTGTCTCAAGAAAATTGACAGCTTGAAGGTCTCAGAGGACGCGGCACTACGCAGACGTTTGCAAGTCTACAACTACAGGTTCTCAAACTTTAATTTGACTTTTTGTTTTTTCAGAGGAGAGTCAAGTGCAAGAAAATGTTGCATAGCAGAGGCTACTCTGCTCGTGACAGGGTCTCACTGTGAAGCTCAGACTGGCTTCAAACTCTCCATCCTCCTGCCTCAGCCTTCCAAGAGCTGGGATTAGAGCATATGCCCCTGTGCCTCCTGGAAGTGTCTAGTCTCTAAGGATGCCAACACAGGATGCGTTTGACTCTGTGGCTTGCTTTCTACACCAGCTTGTGGAAAAGCCATCTCCCCCAGGTAACCCGTAGCTAAGACTTCCCTGTGGCTTCCCAGCCTGTGACTGGAAGTCCAATAATATGTGGGGATTCTGACCTATGCACAACCCCTCATATGTTCCCTTCATCTACCAGCTCTGATGCCCCAGGCCAAACTCCAGACACTCAGTGGCCACCTTCCCCAGTTCCATCTCCAATCCGCACTCCCTGCTCAGCCTAGGAATCCCCTGTTCACCCATCTTGCTGCTTGCCCTCACAGCTAATGGTGACACTCTCTGCCAGTTTGCCCTCCCCTGGTTCCCACCAGCTCTCAGCTCCTGCCACAGCCTGAAACTGAAACTAATCTCAGGCCTGAACAAAATGAAATCATGCCCATGTCGGTCACCCTACGTGACCACCGAACATCTTCACCTCCACAGTGCTCCGAATCGACCTAGAGCACGGAAGGGCAAACCCAAAAAACGTTGCAGGCGCCCTCCAGGAACTGAACCCTATCTTAATGAAAAAGGAGTCACCGGGTGAGAGGAGGAAGCAAGAGCTCATGCCCTCGTGGGTGCTACGGCTTCTCTTTAATTTGCACTTCACTACCCAGTATTTTAAACTCATTGTCCAGCATGTGGTCACATTTGATTCATTCCAAATCATTTTCATTCTTTCCTCATTCTCTCTCTCTCTTGCTCACTCTCTTTTTTTTTAAGGTAGGGTCTCACTCTGGTCCAGGCTGACCTAGACTTCACTATGTAGTCTCAGGGTGGCCTCCAACTCTCAGTGATCCTCCAACCTCTGCCTCCCGAGTGCTGGGATTAAAGGCGTGCACCATTATGGCTGGCTCTCTCCATTCTCTTGTTTTACTTATTTTTGTTTGGTTTTGCTTTGGACAGTACTGAAAGCAACCTAGGCAAGTGAGTGCTCTACCACAAAATTACATCCCATCCTATCCCAGCCCATACCAGTCTCTCCCTCTCTTACTTATTTCCTGCGTGGGGTGGGGGTGGTGGGGGGGGAATATCTCACTATGTAACCCAGGCTGGCCTTGATCTTGAGATCCTCCTGCCTTAGCCTCCCAAATGCTGAGCTTACAGGCATGTACCACACCTGGCTGATTTATTCTTAGTCAAGGTGCCTTCTAAGAGCAAGTGTGTTTTCTTCTAAGACCTCTGTAGCCATCTTGTGAAACGTAGCTGAGATTTTTATAATACATGCTTTCTCTAAACTTTGAAACCTTTTACTTTTTGTTGGGGTGGGGGATGAAAGAACATGTTAGCCCTTGAAGATGTTTCAAAGAATTATAAATTTTACAGGGCGTGGTGGTGCACGCCTTTAATCCCGGCACTTGGGAAGCAGAGGTAGGAGGATCGCCACGAGTTTGAGGCCACCCTGAGACTACATAGTGAATTCCAGGCCAGCCTGGGCTAGAGTGAGACCCTACCTTGAAAAACAAAAACAAAAACAAATTATAATTTGAGAGGATCCTCAGTTATGGGTTTTTACACTTTATGTATGTGTGTGTGTGTGTGTGTGTGTGTGTGTGCGTGTGTGCGCGTGCCTGTGGGCACACCCATGCACATGGAGGCTAGAGAACAATCTTGGGTCTCATCCTCAGGAACACAGTCTACCTCCTTGGAGACAGGGTCTCTTGCTTTCTTGAAGCTCACCAAGACGACTCCAGGGAGCCTCTTGTCTCCAACCCCCCTGTGCTGAGATTACAGGCACCATCACATCGGGTATTTTAACACAGGTACTAAGGATCAAGCTCAGGTCCTCATCCTTGCAAGGTAAGCGCATACCCACTAAGCTATCTCTCCAGTTGCCCTCGATTGCATGTTGTTAACCTCACCTTCGCCCCTCAGCATAACTTAGCCTGTCTCTGTTACCAGGGGGTGTCCTGAAATGACTGTACCATTGCCTTAAGCAAAACAGAAGGGTAGCCAGGTGTGATGGCACACACCTTTAATCCCAGCACTCCAGAGGCAGAGGAAGGAGGTTTGCTTCGAGTTCAAGACTAGCCTGAGACTACATAGTGAATTCCAGGTCAGCCTGAGCTAGAGTGAGATTCTACCTTGACAAAAAAAAAAAAAAAAAAAAAAGCAAACAAACAAAAACCAACAACAAAAAAGAAGGGTTAGGGTAAGTGCACTGGCCCAGAAAGTCAGTGGTCAAGAAGCAAAAACTCAGACAACCTGCTATTTGTTCATTCAGTCAGCAAAGTTTACTAAGGGCTCCTGTGTCTGCCCAAGGCTCTTCTAGTTGCTGGCCAGGGCTGAAAGAGATAACCCAGTAGCTCCAACTGGGATCTTCTGAGTGGAAGTGATGTTTTCTGCAGCCGGTTCCTGACAATGCTCAGCTCCTTCTGGCTTTCCTGCCTCTACTCTTTCAAGGCTTGGAACCCATCCTGTACGGCTGGTCATTCCTCCCAAGCATCCCTGTTGCAGAAACGCAAGCAGGGCATGAGGTCGAGCTGCTGAGCAGATAAGATCGATGCCTTGTCTCACTAATACATGGACAGGCCCCGCCCACTGTTACTCATCATTCTTCAATTACTTCAGTAGTAAAGGAAGGGTTAGGCCAGATTTGAGCAACGTTCTAGCTCAAAAATTCCAGCTCCTTTTATCCTCCTACTGCTGAGCTGACGTGGACCTCTAGGGGCCTCTACTTCATCTTGTGTCTCCAGATGCAACTTCTTAAACCACAAGGACAAATAAAGCTTGTTCCCATTTCTAAAGCTCTTGGAGGTGGCTGGGTGGGGAGGGAAAAGTCTATTCCCCTCCACTCCAATGAGTCACTTTTCTTAAACCTCACATCCTATCTGAAACATCCTCCCTATATCTTACTTAAGTCCTTCCGAAATCTGTTTGCCTGTGGTTTTGTGTCAAGGTACAAAGAGACAAGAGTGGATGACTGTTGTGAATAGAAACCCTTCCTTACAGGACTCCTGTAGCTTTTCAGTATGACAGATGACAGTGCTGCTCCACTTTTGAAAGTATTTTAAAACAGGGGCCAAGAAGATGGCTAAGTGGTTAAAGGCACTTGATCACAAGGTCTGCTGGCCCAGGTTCAATTCCCAAGCCACTTGCATAAGGCTGGAGGCAGAAAGTGGTGCAAGCATCTAATGTTCGCACACGTGCAGGCACGCACACGCACACACACGCAGTCCAGATAAATAACTTTCAATGATAAAATACTTTAAATCAAAAAGGTTCAGGCATGGTGGCAGATGCCTCAGCACTTGGGAGGCTGAGACAGGAGGATTGCATGTTCAAGCCCAGCTGGGTTCATGAGTTCTAGGCCAGCCTGGGCTACAGGGTAAGATCTTGTCTCAAAAAAACAAATTTGGAGCCGGGTGCGGTGCCGTACGCCTTTATTCCCAGCACTTGGGAGGCAGAGGTAGGAGGATTGCTGTGAATTCGAGGCCAGCCTGAAACTACATAGTAAATTCCAGGTCAGCCTGAGCCAGAGCGAGACCCTACCTCAAAAAAAAAAAAAACAACAAATTTGGGTGTTAGAGAGTTGGTTTAACAGTGAAGGCACTTGCCTGCAAAGCCAAAGGACCCAGGTTCAATTCCCCAGGACCCACAAAAGCTAGATGCACAAGGAGGCACAAGGTGGTATCTGGAGTTTGTTTGCTGTGGCTGGAGGCCCTGGCACATCCATTCTCTCTTCCTCTCTCTCTCTCTCTCTCTCTCTCTCTCTCTCTCTCTCTCTCTCTCAGTCTTTCTCTCTCAAATAAATAAATTTAAACAAAAACAATCTCATAAATTTGGGGTTGGAGAGATGGTTCACCAGTGAAAGGCAATTGCTTGCAAAGCCAGAGGGCCCACGTTTGATTCCCCAATACCCACGTAGAGCCAGATGCACAAAGTGGTGCACGTTTCTGGAGTGTGATTGTAGTGGCAGGAGGCTCAGCACACCCATAGTCTCTCAAATAAGTAAATAAATGAAATTTAAAGAAAACAAAATTTGGGGCCTGAAGAGATAGCTCAGCAGTTGAGGCACTTGCTTGCAAAGCCTAAAATGTGGATTTGATTCCCCAGAACCACATAAAGCCAGATGCACAAAGGGGTGCATGCATTTGCAGTATTTGAAACAGCTGGAGGTCCTGGTGCACCCATTCTCTCTGTCTGTCACTCTTCTCTCTCTCTCTCTCTGTTTGCAAATAAATAAAAATATTTTTAAAAAATTTGGAGCCTGATGTGGTGGTGCACGCCTTTAATCCCAGCACTCTAAAGACAGAAGTAGGAGGGTCACTATGAGTTCAAGACCACCCTGAGACTACATAGTGAATTTTAGGTCAGCCTGAGCTACAGCGAGACCCTACCTCAAAAAAAAAAATTGAGGTCTGGGGAGATAGCTTTGTGGTTAAAGGCACTTGCTTGCAAATCCTGCTGTCCAGATGCACAAAGTGGCACAAGTACGTAGAGTTTGCATGCAGCCACGCCCATCCTCTACCTCTCTCTCTCCTTCTCTCCCTTGAATAAATGAATAAATATTTTTTTAAAAAAATCAAATTCAGGGGCTGGAGAGATGGCTTAGCAGTTCAGGCCCTTGCCTGCAAAGCCTAAGGATCCAGGTTCGATTCTCCAAGTGCCATGTAAGCCAGATGCACAACGTGACACATGCATCTGGAATTTGTTTGCAGTGGATACAGGCCCTGGCGTGCCCATATTCTCTCTGTTTCCCTCTCTAATAAATAAAGATAAATTTTTTAAAATATCAAATTCAGGCCAGGTATGGTGGTACATACCTTTAATCCCAGCACTCAGGAGGCAGAGGTAGGCTCACTGTAAATTTGAGGCCAGCCTGAAACTACAGTGTTCAAAAAATAAAAATAAAAAATAAACCGAACTCATAAAGCTTTTTAAAGGGGCTGATAAAAATAATCAATAAATAATCTATTTTTTAAAACACACACACAAATTCCTGGGGCTGGTGAGATAGTGTAGTCTGTAAAGAGTTCATCTTGCAAGCACAAAGATGTGAGTTTGATCCCCAGAATGTATGTTAAAAAAAGGAGGGGAGTGGGAAGGTGAGGAGATCGTCCAATGGGTAAAGTGGTTGCTATGTGAGCATGACAACATGAATTTGGATCCTTAGCACCCACATAAAATGTCAGGCATGGGTGCACGTGCCTGTAATCCCAGCTCTGGTGAAGCAGGGGCACTGACAGGAGGATCCCTGGGGCTCTCTAGCCCACTTGGGTTCAGTGAGAGAAGGCTCTCGGTGGTTGAGGTAATTGTTTGCAAAACCTAATGGTCCAGGTTAGACTTCCCAATACCCATGTAAAGCCAGATGCACAAAGTAGTGCATGCATCTGGAGTTCATTAGCAGTGGCAGAAGGCCCTGGCACACCCATTCTCACATACTCTTTCTATCAAATAAATAATTTTTTTGTTTTTTGAGGTAGGGTGTCGCTCTAGTCCAAGCTCACCTGGAATTCACTACGTAGTGGGATTAAAGGCGTGCGCCACCACAATGGGCATCCCCTTTCAGTTTTTTGAGGTAGGGTCTTACTCTTGTCCAGGCTGACCTGGAATTCACTATGTAGTCTCAGGGTGGCCTCCAACTCACAGCAATCCTCCTACCTCTACCTCCTGAGTGCTAGGATTAAAGGCGTGCACCACCACACCCAACTTCCCAAAAATATTCTTTTAAAAAGTAATGGGAGGCAGAGGTAAGAGGATCACTGTGAGTTTGAAGCCACCCTAAGACTACATAGTGAATTCTAGGTCAGCCTGGGCCAGGGTGAGACTCTACCTTGAAAAACCAAAATCAATCAATAAATAAGTAAAAATAAAAAGTAATGGGGGCTGGGGAGATGGTTTAGCAGTTAAGGCACTTGTCCACAAAGCTAAAGGACCCAGGTTCAATTCCCCAGGACCCACATAAGCCAGATGCACAAAGGAGCACATGCATCTGGAGTTCATGTGCAGTGGCTGAAGGCCCTGGAACACCCATTCTCTGTTTCTCTCTATCTGCCTCTTTCTCTCGTAAAAAAAAAAAAAAAAAAATGGGGGAGAGGTGATTAAAGTACTTGCCTGCAAAGCCTAAGGACCCAGGTTCAATTCCCCAAAACCCATGTAAGCCAGATGCACATGGTGGCACATGCACTTGCAGTTTGTTTACAGTGGCTAGAGGCCCTGGCGTACCCATTCTTACTCTCTCTCTCTGCCTTTCTCTCTCAAATAAATGAATAAAAATAAAATATTTTTTTGAGTAATGGGACACTGGAGAGATGGCTTAGCAGTTAAGGCACTTGCCTGCAAAGCCTAAGGACCCAGGTTTGATTCCCCAGGACCCACATAAACCAGATGCACGTGGTGGTGTATGTGTATGGAATTTGTTTGCAGTGGCTAGTAGCCCTAGCATGCCCATTCATTCTCTCTCTCTCTCATAAATAAATAAGTAAATAAATAAATAAAAATAAAATTTAAAGGCAGGAGGGTGACAGAGGAGTGGTCAGTACTGAAATATCTCTATCACACCTTCCATGGCTTAAGATCCATTGCAAAAGAGGTGGTGGAAAGAATATAAGAGCCAAAGGAAGGGTAGGACTCCTTACAATATGCTCCTCCAGACACAAAACAGCCTGGATATCCATGACCTCACAGTGCCTGACATTACTTACATAAGACCATCATAATAGGAGGAAAAGATCATGACAACCAAATAAAAGAAAGACTGATTGAGAGGGGGAGGGGATATGATGGAGAGTGGAGTTTCAAAGGGGAAGGTGGGGGGAGGGAGGGAATTACCATGGGATATTGTTTACAATCATGGAAGTTATCAATAAAAAAAATAAATAAATAAAGGCAGGAGGGATGGCTTAGCAGTTAAGGTGCTTGCTGGCAAAGCCAAAGGTTCAATTGCCCAGTACCCATGTAAACAAGGTGGCGCATGTGTCTGGAGTCTATTTGCAGTGGCTAGAGACCTAGGTGCACCCATTCTCTCTATCTATCTGTCTCTTTCTCCTTCTCCCTCTCCCTCTTCTCTCTCTCAAATAAATAAATAAAATTTTTAAAAATAAAAATTTAAAGAAGTTATAGTTATATGCAGCTCCACGCACATCTAAACATGCATTCACACACTCCCACACACAGAAGCTGGGCACAGTGGCCCATACTTATAATCCCAGCACAGGGGAGGCAGAAACTGGTGTATCCCTGGAGCTCACTGGCCAGCCAGTCTAATCTACTTGGTAAATCCCAGGCCAGTGAGAGATCCTGTCTCCTAAACGGTGGACAGCAGCTGAGGAACAGCACCTGAAGGTGTCCTCAAACACATGCACAAAAGTGTGTGTGTGTGTGTGTAGGTGGGGTCTCATTCTAGCACAGGCTGAAATGCAGCTCATTTCAGGCTGGTCTCGAAATCATAGCAACCTTTCTACCTCAGCCTCTCCAGCACTGGAATTAAAGGCCTGTGCCACCATACCCAGCTTTATTTTTTTATTTTATTTTATTTTGATACAGACTCTCATGTAACCCCACACTGGCCTTTAACTAGATATGCAGTCAAGGATGACCTTGAACTCCTGATCCTCCTGCCTCTACGTCCCCAATATTGGGATTACAGGCATGTGTTCCCACATCCACTTTCATGTGAACTCAGGGTTACCAGCATTCTTCCAACGGAGCCACGCCTCCAGCCCTTGAAAAACAAATTCAAAAACAGAAATGCACTAGTATACCAAGGAAGTTGACTACACTGCCCTGGTCCCGACTCACTCTGGTAAGGGTATTACAGGAACCAAAAAAAAAGGACCTTTTTTAGCCACTCGCACACCGGCCTTTATAAAGTAGGAATACATGACCCACGGAGCCAAGTCGAGAGCCTGGGCAGCAGCCGCCACCTTTTATCCTCACTCCACTCAGGTGTCCCTCCTCCAAGATTTATCTGCCCCAATTTCACCTTCAGGCTGGCAAAGTATCCCATTCCTCAGGGCCTCATCTTGTTTTCGTTTGTTTGGGGGTACTGGAGATATAACCCCAGAGCTTCACAAAACCTGTAAGAAAATGTACCTCTGAGCTTCACCCCCGAGCCCCAAGGTCTCGTCCTGTCAGAGCACCTGCCATGGTGACTGGAGTCCAGGCTAACACGTTTGCCTCTTGCAGACAAGCCACGCCTCAGAGAGCTTTGTTCCGCCTGGGTCGGGCCTCAGCAGTGTCTGCTCTTAGCTGCATTAAGCGGAACCCTGCTAGAAAGCCTGTTCCAACAACCCTAGCCACTGCCTTGGCACTCCTTGAGCACAGCATAGCACCCACACCCCCAGTCCACCCCAGCTTAGCAGGGGCCTCTCTGGGGATGTCTCCAAGAGTGTGAGCCTACCGTCAGCCTTCCTGAGCTCCAGTTCTGGCTCTGCCTCTTTCCAGCTACATGATCTTGGGCAAGTTACCTAACCTCTTCAGTCTTTGTTTGTTTCCTTGTCTGACAAATGGATGTCATCTCATCCGGAGGTGAGTTGATCTGTGGGAAGGATTAAGAACACATCTGGGCCTGGGGAGATAGCTTAATGGTTAAAGGCATTTGCTTACAATACATGTAAGTCCAGGTTCAATTCCTCAGTACCCACATAAAGCTAGATGAACAAAGTAGTGCATATGTCTGAAGTTCATTTTCAGTGGCAAGAAGGCCCTGGTGCATCTACCCCAGACCCTGCTTAAATCAATCGATTATTTTTAAAAAAAAGAATAGATCTGGTTGGGCGTGGTGGCACACTCCTTTAATTCCAGCACTTGGGAGGCAGGGGTAAGAGGATGGCTGTGAGTATTAGGCCACCAGGAGACTACATAGTGAATTCCAGGTCAGCCTGAGCTAGAGTGAGACCCTACCTCCAAAAAAAAAAAAAAGAAAAAAGAAAAGAAAAGAAAAAGACTACATCTAGGCTGGAGAGATGGCTTAGCATTTAAGGTACTTGCCTGTGAAGCCTAAGGATGCAGGTTCTACTTCCCAGAACCCACATAAGCCAGATGCACAAGGTGATGCATGCGCACAGGTGATGCATGCACACAGGGTGGCACATGTGCCTGGAGTTCATTTGTACTGGCTAAGGCCCTGGCATGCCAATTCTCTCTCTTTCTCATAAAATAATAAAATAAAAAGAACACATCTGATCATTGCAAGGCATCTGGCCTCTTGTGGATTGGGATTGTGGTTTCCCACGCCTCTGCCTTCACAGGAGTCCCTCACTCCTTCTCACTCCTAGCTGCCTACCCTGCTACTCCCTTACTAAGTGCCTTGTGCCTCTGAATCCAGGTCAGTACTAACAGAGAAAGCCATTCAACCCCCTAACAGCCCTGGTATATAGGACAAATTCTTCAAGAGAAGAGAGGTGAAGGCTGGAGAGGCTTACTGGTTAAGTGCTTGCCTGTGAAGCCTAAGGACCCCGGTTCAAGGCTCAATTTCCCAGGACCCACATTAGCCAGATGCACAAGGTGGCACGTGCATCTGGAGTTCATTTGCAGTGGCTGGTGGCCATGGTGCACCCATTCTCTCTCTATCTGCCTCTTTTTCTCTCTGTCTGTCATTCTCAAATAAATAAATAAAAATAAACAAAATTTTTTTTAAAAAAAGAGAGAAGAGAGATGAGTTGATTCTACAACAGGGCTACAAATACCAAGTCATTTTGCCCCAACAACGTCACTCTGACATTTCAGCAACCCCAAACTTCCAACTGCTGTCCCCTCTGCTCACAATTCAAGTGCTTCTCCCCATTTTAACCAAACTCAGCCTTTACAGTTTTGACCAAAGATGGCATGCCCCAAATTGTTGCACCCACATATACAAATAAAACCAGCCACAGTTTCTATCAAAGGAGCATGTATTCGGCCTCACACACATTAGGTCTCCTTCAGTGCCTTCTAAATATGAGACAAGGGCTGGAGAGATGGCTTAGCGGTTAAGGCGCTTGCCTGCAAAGCTAAAGGACCTCAGTTCGGTTCCCCAGGACCCACTTAAGCCAGATGCACAAGGTGGCGCATGCGTCTGGCATTTGTTTACAGTGGCTAGAAGCCCTGGCGTGTCCATTCTCTCTCTCTCTCACTCTGTCTCTTTCCCTCTCTCAAATAAATAAATAAAAATATTTAAAAAATTAAATATGAGGCAATGAAGCACTGACAAGACTCAGAGAGACCAGAAGCTGGGGTGCTGAGCTGGGGTGCTATGTGGGGATGCCTGACTCCAGATCCAGGAAGCAGAAGCACTGGAGGGTGGGAACGAGCTCAGTGAGGAAGCAGGTACTGAGCATGTGTGAATCCCTGGCTTTGACCCAGCGCATCACAAAAGAAAATGGCTTGGCTGCTACCTAGGAGTCAGGTTAGGTGTCCGCATCCCCTCATGAGCTCTTCCAATACCCTTGGTGTCGCCATAATAGGAATGCCACAGGCACATTTTATGAGAAGACACTGATGTTTCCAAACATTGTTGTGTTTATCAATTATGACTTATTTGTTTATTGATTCGGAGACAGGATTTCATGCAGACCAGGCTGGCCTCAAACTTGCAACATAGTCAAGGATTACCTTAATTTTTTTTTTTTTTTTTTGAGGTAGGTTCTTTCTGTAGCCCAGGCTGACCTGGAATTCATTATGTAGTCTCAGGGTGGCCTTGAACTCATGGCAGCCCTCCTACCTCTGCCTCCTGAGTGCTGGGATTAGAGGCATGTGCCACCACATTCTGCTCACCTTGAACTTCTGACCCTCCTGCCTCCACCTCCCCAGTCCTAGGATTACAGATGTGTGTCACCACATGCAGTTTATGGAGCACTGGGTGTAAAACCCAGGACTCTGAATGCTGGGCAAGCACACTCTACCAGCTGAGCTACACCCCAGCCCTACGCCCGGTTCCGAGGAGAACAGCTCTAGCTGCGTTCTCGGGAAGAAGCCCGTGACAGTGCTCTGGCATATCTCAGAGACACTGCTCAGCGACCGGAAGCAGAGGGGATCAGAGTGGCCAATGCATCCGTGGCAGGCAAGGCTGCAGTAGAAAGAGAAGTCTTCGCCCCTGTAGAAGGAGAATCCTCCTGTTGGGACCCTTGCAAGCCAAGACATCTTCTAAGTCCCATATCAGAGACTGCTGGGCCAAAACCCCTCAGGGTTTCCAGATCCTTTGCAACTCAGTGTAGCAGCCAATAAGCCAGGGGCACCTCCTGCTCCAAGTCACCTTGTATAGTCAGCTGTGAGCCCTCCATCCAGCCTCCTGCACTAAACACTCTAGAAAGCTCTCAGCTCTGTTCCTTAGGGCCAGAGCAGAGCGACTGCAGGACGCTCTGAAGGAAGACACAGGTGAAAGTGGCTCAATATGCCAAACGCTGTGGTCACCAGTGAAAGAAGGTCCCTGTGAGGCGGTTGCTTTGGTGGTTGGGGTGGGGGAGGGGTGCTGATCAGACCAGTGAGGTGGGACCTTCTGTATTCCACCAACTCCTTGAAGAGCCCTTGGTGCTACCATAACATTGGGACAGTTTTTACGAGGCAGAAGTTATGCTTCCAAGCATCACAATCTCATTTATGGTTTATGACCAGTCTTAAAGATAAGAGTAGGACTGGAGAGATGGCTTAGCCGTCAAGGCTGTTGCCTATGAAGACTGAGGACCCAGGTTCAGTTCCCCAGTACCCACATAAACCATATGCACAAGGTGGCGCATGGGTCTGGAGTTTGCTTATAGTGGCTAGAGGTCCTGGTGGTCCCATTCTCTCCCCCCCCCACCTCTCTCTCAAATAAAGAAATAAATAAAATAAAAGATAAGAGTGTCAGCCATACCACTAGGAGGTCATTGCATTGCTTTGACACATCAGAGATGACTCAGGCCTACAGAGGGCTTCTCAGTACCAAGACAGAAGTCCGCACAGCAAACCTTCTAGAGGCTGTCCAAGATCCCGAGCAAGTGACCATCTACAGACACCTGCACATCAGCCCAGAGCTGCCTTGGGGAAGCGCACAGAGTTCTAAGAAAGAAAGGAAGAGAGGGCCTGGTCTCCTTGGGGCTGTACTAGGGATGAATCCAGCAGCTCCTCTGGCCTCCACGTGCTTTCTAATGTCCCAGTGGATTGAAGGAAGCTGTTCTTGGGCAATTCTGCTTCAATCACCCCCCGCCCCCCACACACACCAAGGGTCTTTCATACTTAATATGCTCCACAAAAGCTCCTCAATTCCAAGACAAGCAAGGGCTTGGCTCCTACAACCAGCTCAAGCCCCAGAATATTCACCCTACCTTTATCCCTTTAATATTTTTTATTTTATTTATTTGAAAGAGAAACAGGAAAAGAGAGAGAGAGAGAGGGAAGGGGGGAGGGAGAGAATGGGCATACCAGGGCATCCAGCCACTGCAAAGGAACTCCAGACCCACGGGCCACCTTGTGCATCTGGCTTATGAGGGTCCTGGGGAATTGAACCTGGGCCCTTTAGCTTTGCAGGCAAGCACCTTAACTGCTAAGCCATCTCTCCAGCCCAACCCTCATCCCTTTATTTCCCTCTAACTCAACAGCCCCGTGGCCCCAGCTCAGTACGCAGAGCCTCCCCACCACACAGACGGCAAACTTTGTCCCTGGAGAATGGCCACCTCAGTTGCCCCTGTCCTCTGTTTAGTTGGAGGGAGCTGGGACCTGGGCCAGAACTTCCAGGTCTCCATGGCCACGAGCCCAGAGTGGCACAAGAAGGCCATGAGAATAGACCTCACAAGAGTTCTGCTCTTGGCACCCTGGGATTATTTACTGACCAACCACAAAGTTTTGGGTCTGTTCCAAAAGGCCTAGGCTAGACCACAAACTCCAGCTGAGGGGTTTTAGCCAGTACCCTAATCCTAAGGGGATACATGACATCTCTGATAGTGAATATAAATGTGTCCCTACCCAATTGCATGCTTGGGGAGTACAGGTGGAATAGAGCCTTCACAAGATCCCCAAAAGGACCCATCACACCAACCTCTCTGGCCCCAATTCTTCCCCACACGCAGCCCCAATATATCACCATCCCTAGGCTATCCTAGCTGTCTAGAAGACTCTCTCTTCTACTCAATAATGTACCCAACTCTGTTCCCTCTGTTTCCTTCCAGCAGCGGAAAGTGGTCAGGAGGTGGTTTCAAACCCAACGCTGCTCGCACGGTACCCTGGGTGCCCTGCAGCTCCGAGGAGTTCTAAGCCAGGTTTTTTCCCGAAGCACAGAGTCCCCACCCTTCAGCCAAATGGAGGCCCCCATTTCACTCTTGGTCCTGCCAGGGCCAAACCTCACGGCGAAGAGGGAAAGACCCGGTATCCCTCACCTCCTTCAGGCGAACTTCATCAGGCTTTAGGGGAAAGGGGCGAGTGGCTCAGAACACCTTTCTGTCTGCTGGGCCAGGTGGCTCGGGGTATAAGGGGCTCCAAGATGCCCCTGGGGAGCAGGTGGAGTTTCAAGACACGTGGTCTGCAATCCTCCAGTACCACTTCTAGGGTGACCTGTTAAACTTCCAGTTAGCCCTTCCGTCTCTACTCCACGGCCTCCCCCTCCACAAAACCTCCCTCCCTTTAAAACATCCCTCTTCTCAGAAAATCAGTATAAATTTCTTGCAGCTAAAAGTCGCCCCCCGCCCCCAAGAAAAAGATGAGCAAGCCCTTGTTGAGTGCGAAGGACCCGCGCACGGGAGGAAATGAAGGACTAACAGCAGAAACCGAACCCCGACCTCCAGGAGCTCAGTGCCTGGGGCCCTGGGCGCGGGAGAGGCGGGAGGAGGAGGGGGGAGCGGCGGGGCGGGGACAGCGGGTTCTGAACTTTCCCTGGCCGAGTGACCAGGAGATGCAGCTCCCGGGGGACGGGGTGGGACCAGAGCAGGCCGAGCTGACCTGTGACATCCGCAGGAGCAGGAAGCGAGTCTTCCCTACCCCCTAGAAGGAGTTCGGCTCCCAGCCCCGGCACCTTCCGCCTTGCCACCGCCACCCAGCCCGCGCCCCCAGCCCGGGAGGGGCGTCCACACAAAAGGGGGTGCGGCTGGACCGGGGAAGCCGGGTCGCGCCGGCTCCCGGAGGCCTCGGGTCCCTTCCGTCCACCCCCTCTCCTCTCGCGCGCCGGGCTCGCAGCCCCCGGGTGGCCCGCTCGCGCCCCGCGCCCGGGGGCCCGGGAGGAGGCTGGGGGAGGCCGAGGGGAGGAGGGGACGGAGGGCGGGCGGTCCGGGGCCCGGGGTGGGGTGGGGGGGGAGAACCTGTCGCACGCGGCTGGGGTTGGCGCGGGTTCCCGGGATTCAAACTCGCGTCGGTCGACCCGGATCCTCCCCGACCACGTCCCGAGAAGGTGGGGGCGGGGCGCCTCCCGGGGCCGGGGCCGGGGCCGGGGTGGCGCGCGGGGCGCCCCGGGCGCAGGGCGGCGAAGGAGGGTCTTACCGAGCACCGCGCGCGCGTCGGCTCCCGCGGGCCGCTGGGGCCGGCCGGGCGGGGGAGGGGCGCGGCTCGGCGGCGGCGGCCCGGTTCGGTGGCGGCGGCGGCGGCGGCGGCGGGGCTGGGCGCGGGGAGGCGGAGAAAGCCAGGCGAGGCCGGCTTCCTAGCGGCGGGCGGCGAGAAATGCAGCTGTCCCTGCGCGGCTGCCCGCGGGGCCGCAAGTGGGGAGGAGCGGGGGCTGCGCGCGGGGAGGGGGGACCGGGCGGCGGCGCCCCAGACCCCCCCTCCCTCGGGGCCAGATCTCACCCCAGAAGAGGGGGAGCGGGAAGAAGGGTCTGGAAACCCGTGCGAGTGTGAGGCAGCGGGGGGAGGGGACGGGGGGACGCACCTGGTGGACATTAGGACAGTCCCTTCCGTGTCCCTCCACAGCAGCCCAGTGACTCCAGGCCTGCGGGTAGGAAGGCTCAGTAGGGAGCCTCGATCCTGAGGTGCTGAGCATCCCGGCTGCGTGCTGATGGTGGGGCAGGGAGACTTGGATGGGAGGGGCCCCTAACAGCAGGACTGTAGATAACCTGTCAGGGGACCCGGGTAAAGGTGCAGAACGAGGGTGGGGATGGGGGACACGAAGGTGGGGGGCGGGGGAGCGGATCCCTGTGATTTTAGGAAAAAAGAAATCTGAAGCTGAGGCTGGAGGAGATGGTGGGGTGAGGGTGGGAAATTCAAGCTACTGTTCAGCTAACAGGTGCCACCTACCATTTCCTCTACCCTCGTCCCCAGCACCCTCCATCACTCCAGGGGCTTCCAACCCCCAGGAAGGCTCTCCACTAAAGGACTCGTTTAACAAATGGCAAATAAGTGGCTTGGTTTCAGGTACCGATTTGGGGATAAGTAGGGTGGGGCATGGGATGACCACCAAGCACCCTCCTTTGAAGAGGAGCTCCCTAGGGGATCAGAGGAGGTAGAGGCCAAGTCCGCAACAGCTCGGTCCACAACAGCTTGCAAAGGATGTGGACATGGTGCCTTCTCTCCTCCGAAGGCTTGCAGTCCACTAGCTGAGAGGGATCCGCGTGCTCAGCCACAGAATTATCTGATGGTAAAAACCACAAACCAAACACCAATGTGCTTCTGTCATTTGCATGTCAAGGGTAAATTTCCTCAGCTAGTTAGGAACCCAGAGGCACCAGAGATAAACCCAATAGGTTAGCTTGTTGAGCTGAATTCTGAAGTCTGGGTTCCCAGATACCTCAGGACCCTCTGCCCATTTTTCTTTCACTTGGTAATGAATTTGATTTCTGGGGACTCTCTCAGCCCCATATGATGATTCCCTACACCCCAGGTTAAATCTAGGGGGCTGGGGAGATAGCTCAGCTGGCAAATACTTCTTGTACAAGCATGAGAAAAGACCCCTAGCACCTATGTGAAAGCTGTCACAACTGATTATAGGAGCTTGTAATCCTAGCACAGGAGAGAAAGAGACAGAACGATTTCTGGTGACTGCTGGCTAGCTAGTCTATAATAATTAGTGATTATAATCATGGAAAATGCTAATAAAAATTAAAAAAAAATTAGTGAGTTCCAGGTTCAGGGGGAGATCTTGTTTCAAAAAAGAGGGTTAGGGTTGGAGGGATGGCTTAGTGGTTAAGGTGCTTGCCTGCAAAGCCAAAGGACCCAGGTTCGATTCCCCAGGACCCACGTATGCCAGATGCACAAGGGGATGCATATGTCTGGAATTCTTTTGCAGTGGCTAGAGGCCCTGGCACGCCCATTTTCTCTCTCTCTCCTTGAAATAAATAAATATATTTTAAATATTTTTAAATTTTTATTTTTATTTATTTGAGAGCAACAGAGAGGGAGAGAGAAAGAGAGAATGGGCACACCAAGGCCTCCTGCCACTTGAAACGAACTCCAGACACATGCACCCCCTTGTGCATCTAGCTAATGTGGGTCCTGGGGAATCGAGCCTTGAACCGGGGTACTTAGGCTTCACAGGCAAGCGCTTAACTGCTAAGCCATCTCTCCAGCCCTAAAAAATCTTTTTTTTTCTGTTTTTGTTGTTTTTTTTTTTTTTGAGATAGGGTCTCACTCTAGTCCAGGCTGACCTGGAATTCACTATGTACTCTCAGGGTAGTCTTGAACGCACAGTGATCCTCCTACCTAGTGCTGAGGTTAAAGGTGTGTGCTACCATGCCCAGCTTAAAATATTTTCTTAAATAAGGTTCAGAGCAATTGGGGAAGACACCCAGGGCTAACCTCTGGTTTCCACACGTATGAGCACACGCAGGCACCCACACACACATGAACATGCACACACCATACACACATGTCAAAAGTGAGAGATTCCAGCACTGGAACATCTCTACCACACCTTCCAAGGCTCAGGGTCCATTGCGGAAGAGGTGGCAGGAAGAATGTAAGAGCCAAAGGAAAGGTAGGACTCCTTACAACAGACACAAAATGGCCTGGATATCCATGTCCTCAATGTGCCTGACACTACCTACACAAGACCATCATAACAGGAGGAAAAGATCATGACATCAAAATAAAAGAGAGACTGATTGAGAGAGGGAGGAGATATGATGGAGAATGGAGTTATGAAGGGGAATGTGAGGGGGGAGGGAATTATCATGGTTTATTATCTGTAATTATGGAAGTTGTCAATAACAAGAAAAAGAAAAAAAAAAAACAGATTCTAGACTAGAGAGATGACTTAGTGGTTAAGGTGTTTGCCTACAAAGCCAAAGAACCCAGGTTTGATTCCTTAGGACCCACTTAAGCCAGATGCACAAGGTGGTACATTCATCTGCTGTTTGTTTGTGGTGGCTGGAGGCCTTGGCATGCCCATTCTCTCTCTGCCTCTCTCTCTGTCTTTCTTTCAAATAAATAAATAAAAATATATTTTTTTAAATAACCCCAATTTGGGTCACAGGGTGAGCTTTACCTCCTGCCATCTCCCTCACGGCGGATGCTCTCTGCACTTCCTTCTCTTTCTTTCTCTTACCTAGTGAAATCTTTCTACACCTTAAAAAGAGAGAGAGAGAGGGCTGCAGAGATGGCTTAGCAGTTAAGGCACATGCCTGAGAAGCCTAAGGACTGAGGTTCGATTGTCCAGTGTCTATATAAGTCAGATGCACATGGTGGCACATGTGTCTGGAGTTCATTTGGCGTGGTTAGAGGCCCTGGTGCACCTATTCTCACTTTTTCTCTCTGTCTCAAATAAATAAATAAAAATAAATCTTAAAAGAGAGAGAGAGAGCTGGAGAGATGGCGTAGCGGTTAAACACTTCCCTGTGAAGCCTAAGGACCCCGGTTCGAGGCTCAGCTCCCCAGGACCCACGTTAGCCAGATGCACAAGGGGGCGCACGCATCTGGAATTCGTTTGCAATAGCTGGAGGCCCTGGTGCGCTCATTCTCTCTCCTTCTCTCTATCTGCCTCTTTCTTTGTTTGTTGCTCTCAAATAAATAAATAAAAATAACAAAAAACTTTAAAAAGAGAGAGAGAGAGAGAGAGGGATTGATTCTGAGCTTGAGAGATGGCACAGTGCTTAAGGTGCTAGCCTGCAAAGTCTAATGACCCAGGTTTGGTTCTCTGGTACTCACATAAATCCAGATGCATAAAGTGGTGCATGTATCTGGAGTTTGTTTGTAGTAGCTTGAGGCCCTCACATGCCCCTTCCCTTCCCTTCCCTTCCCTTCCCTTCCCTTCCCTTCCCTTCCCTTCCCTTCCCCTCTCTCCTAGAAAAAAAAAAAAATTAAAATAAATAAATAGGCGATTCTGACTCTAGAGTGGCCATGCTTGTGCTGACTTCTGGTTCCTCTCCTGAGCTGTAGCTGAGAGCTCAGGATTTATCCTTCTGGCCAAGAGAATCAGATGACACTATCAAGCATGTCCTCCTATGCTACCAAAGTGTAGTTCATCTGTCACTTTTCTGCTTACTGGCAATACTTTGCATTTCAGGTCCAGGAAAAATGCATCTGCAAACTTGGAGATTTCTCTGCTTACCACTGTGGATTGCTCATTAACATGATAAACATACTTTTAAAAATATTTTAATTTTTCATTTATTTGAGAGAGAGTGAGAGAGACAGAGTGAGAAGGGGAAAGGGAGAGAGATAGAGATAATGTGCCATCTTGTGCATCTGGCTAACGTGGGTCATGGGGAATCTGACCTGGGTCCTTTGGCTTTGCAGGCAAGTGCCTTAACCACTAAGCCATCTCTCCAACTCCAAACATACTTTTTTACTATATTTATTACCCTCCTTGAAGCATACTGTCCTTGGACTTTGCTAGCATACTGCCCCTGGGAAGCCTTTACACAGACTCCCTTCCCTCCCTCTCACACCTCCAGGGAAGCTCTCCTACTCCCATCACTGCCTCTAAGCACCCTGGATTCCAAGCCAGATCTCCTTCCTGCAAACCAGCTCCTCACATCTGCTGCCAGCCCAGGCTCTGTAGCTGCGGGTTCCTTGGATACCACATAGGGGCTAATAGCAAACAACAGTCACTCCTCATCTGAATGCCCCCTCTGGCTCAGAGGCTGAGAACCTCCGTCACCCTTCCCCCCTTTCCTGGGAATTCTGCTGGTTTCCAAATCCAATCTTTCCTTCCCTTTCCTAGCCCCCATCTCCCCTGCTGCTTCCTGGCTCAGGCTACCCCTGGGTTCTGCTCTTTTGAAAAGGTGAGATGAGAGCCAAGCTGGGTGTGGTGGCGCACGCCTTTAATGCTAGCACTTGGGAGGCAGAGGTAGGAGGATCCCTGTGAGTTCCAGGCCACCCTGAGACTACGTAGTGAATTCTAGGTCAGCCTGGACTAGAACGAGATCCTACCTCAAAAAAAAGGTTAGAAAGGTTAGACAAACTGGAGAGACAGCTGAATGGTTAAGGGGGAAAGCCCCCCTCCCCTGCCAAAAAAAGGTGAGCTGAGCTGGGCATGATGGTGGTGGCACATGACTTTAATCTCAGCACTTGGGAGGTCAAGGTAGGAGGATTATTTTGAGTTTGAGGCCACCCTGAGACTACAGAGTGAATTCCAGGTTAGCTTGGACTAGAGCAAGACCATACCTCAAAAAAAATTTAATTAATTAAATTAAAATAAGGAACCAGGCGTGGTGGTGGTATGCCCAGTTCTCAGCACCCCCAGTGACCACCAAGGAGAACCAAACACGTACGCAAGGGCAAGGAGCTTTTAATTCGGGCTTAAGCTCGGTCTCGACTTCGCCAACGCAGTGGATCCATACAAGAGCCCCGAGTAGGGGGAGGGGAGGGTTTTTACAGGGATTTGAACATAGAAGAAGGGGATGGGTACGTGACTGGTTGATTTAAAGAGTAAGTGCACTTGTACTCTTTTGGTTGGCTTAGGATTTTGGTGGGCAAAGTTGGCAGGCTGGAGCTAGGGGAATTGAGCGGATCTATGACTACAGGAATGTCTTATGACTTCAGGACTGTATGGCATAATGTATGGCATAACCGGTTTAACTGTTAAGCCTACCCTTACGGCAAGGTCGGCGGGCTGCAGCTAGGGGAATTGAACTTTATGACTTCAGGAATATAAGGCATGATCAGTTTTCAGTAACTGTTAAGCCCATCCTTACCAGAAGATTAAAAACTTAGATCTTGGGCTGGAGAGATGGCTTAGCGCTTAAAGCGCTTACCTACAAAGCTTAGGAACGCATGTTCGAATCTCCAGGTCCCACGTAGCCAAATGTACGGGTGACGCAGATGCCCAATGTCACACATGTGCACAAGGTGGAACACGCGTCTGGAGTTTGTACGCAGCGGCTAAAAGGCCCTGGCACACTCAATCTCTCTCTCTCAAAAATAAAGCAAATAAAATATTAAAAAAAAAAAAACTTAGATCTTGCTGGGAAACAGACACTTAGGCCTACTGAGGACTCTGAAGCCTGTCATGGCGTCCATCTGGTTCCTGAGTCCTTCAGTGGCGCACACTTTAATCCTAGCACTTGGGAGGCAGAGGTAGGAGGATTGCCATGAGTTTGAGGCCACTCTGACTGAGAACACAGAGTGAATTCCAGGTCAGCCTGGGCTAGAGTGTACCTCAAAAAATAAGATAAATAAAAAGGTGAGATGAGCTGGAGAGATGGCTGAGTGGTTAAGGCACTTCCCTGCAAAGCCCAACGACCTGGGTTCAATTCCCCAGTACTCATACAAAGCTATATGCGCAATATGGCATGAGTTTGTTTGCAGTAGGTGGAGGCCCTGGCATGCCCATTCTCTCTGTCACTTTTCTATCTTTCTCTGCTTGCAAATAAGATAGTTTTTTAAAAGGTGACATGTGGGCTGGAGAGATGGCTTAGCGGTTAAGCGCTTGCCTGTAAAGCCTAAGGACCCCGGTTCGAGGCTCGGTTCCCCAGGTCCCACGTTAGCCAGATGCACAAGGGGCACACGCGTCTGGAGTTCGTTTGCAGAGGCTGGAAGCCCTGGCGCGCCCATTCTCTCTCTCTCCCTCTATCTGTCTTTCTCTCTGTGTCTGTCACTCTCAAATAAATAAATAAATAAAATTATATATAAAAAAAAAAGGTGACATGTCCACTTTGCCTTCTATTTACACCTTCTGCCCGATTCCTGGGAATGTTAGTTCATTCTTTCTCCTTCCCCAGTCCTGCTGGGTCCTCAAGCTAATGCCTGTCTTCTGTATTCCTCTAGGATGGAGCCCGGCACACCGTCCTGCTTTCCCCAACTTCTATCTATCCTTGACTCCTTGTGGTTCAGTCATCTTCCCCATCATCTTAGGAGCTGCTCTCAATGGGAGCCCTCCCAACACACACACTAAAGGCACCCAGTTGTTCCTTTTTTTTCTTTATATATTTTATATAGTTGAGAGAAAGGCAGAAAGAGCGAGGAAGAGAAGAGGTGCACCAGGGCCTTCAGTCACTGCAAACAAACTCCAAAGAGAGACTGATTGAGAGGGGGAGGGGATATGATGGAGAGTGGAGTTTCAAAGGGGAAAGCGGGGGGAGGGAGGGAATTACCATGGGATATTGTTTACAATCATGGAAGTTGTTAACTATATAAAAAAAATTTTAAACAACAAAACAAAACAAAAAACTCCAGACTCACGTGCCACCTTGTGCATCTGGCTTATGTTAGTCCTGGGGAATTGAACCAGGGTCCTTTGGCTTTGTTGGTAAATGCCTTAGTGGCTACGCCATCTCTCCGGCCCCCAGTTGTTCCTGTCCAGGAGCCTCTTGCTCACCCCACTTTTGGGTCCTGTTGTAGCCCCAGTTGTTGTTCATGCCTCCTTCAAAGTACCACCACCTCCATAACATGCTAGTTTCTTCCCTCATTTCATTCCTTCATTTCTTCAGCTTCTTCTTTCTACAACACTCAGTCCCTGCCCCTTCTCCTTCCCACAAACCTGTCTTTTCTGGGATGGGGTCAGAGAGGTCAACAGAGTAGAATAACCCCTCAAAGCTTACATAACTTTAAGCCATTCACTTAACTCTATAGCCTGGTGTCTTTATCTGTATTTGGGGCTAACGTTAATCTCTACCTCAAAGGACTGTGGTGTGAGTGAATCAAGTCCACACATCATGATATGCGCAGAAGAGCGCCTAGCACAGGACGCGTTCAATAGCTGTGGGCGTTGGGAATGATGACCCTGCATCTGCGCTCAGGCGCAGTGGGCTGAGGACCAGTGCCCGCGCTTCCTCCAGACTGCATGCGCCCATGGCTGCTTCACGTTCATCATGACACATCTAGAAATCATCATGCCTACATGCTCGTTGCCAGAGCTTCCGTCCTGGATAAGAACACATCTCATTCAATAGAGTTATTCACAAGCAAATCCCACAATAAACTCAGCTTTTTTACTTTGTTAATATTTTTTTTGGGGGGGGGGGTGTTGAGGTAGAGTTTTACTCTAGCCCAGATTGACCTGGACCTCACTGTGTATTCTTGAGCTGGCCTTGAACTCACAGTGACTCTCCTGCCTCTGCCTCCCGAGTGCTGGGGTTAAAACTGCACCACCACACCAGGCCTACTTTCTGAACTTTTCTGGAATGTGCTTTTGCTTCAGTCCCATACTCTGCCCTGGGTCACTCTGCCTGCCATCTGATCCTCCCCCGTGCTGGTAGGGTTTTTCTGAAGACTGGTGATATTTCCCAGCCTGTTAAATGAGGTGAGTGACTTTCCCATTGCTTAGAGAGTCAATTTTAAACTCGGCTGTAGTTTCCATCTGCAATGTCACTCAAAGGCCCATAAATCAAAGGCTGTTTGGTGCTATTGGGAAGTGGTGAGCCTTTAGGAAGTTGAGTCTGATGGGTAGTTTTCTCGCTGCCTCCCAGGAGGTCACTTGGTGGCATGCCCTCAAACGGGATAATGGGACCCCAGTCCCTTTTTCTTCTTCTCTTTCACTTCCCATCCATGGGATGCGTAGTGTGGGCTCAGCCACATGTCCCTGTCACAGTATGTTGCCTCATCACAGGCCCCCAAACAATGGATCATGGACTGTGCTTTACGTCTGGTTTTCAAGAGCAAGGCTTCTGAAACTTTTTCCACTCCTGACACCCCCTTACCCATGAAGTTTTTACATTATCCTAGGTATAAAGGAATATAAAACAGGTATATAAATCAAGCATTTACTGATAATAAATTGTGAAGCCAGGCGTGGTGGTGCATGCCTTTAATCTTAGCCCTTGGGAGGCAGAGGTAAGAGGATTGCTGTGAGTTTGAGAACACCCTAAGACTACCTAGTGAATTCCAGGTCAGCCTGGGCTAGAGCAAGACTCTACCTTGAAACACCAAAACAAACAAACAAACAAATAAATAAATAATTGTGGAGAAACTTGTTTTATAACAATTCTTTGTTATACATACACTTTTACCATTCATTAAAGAAGAAAGCAAATTTGCATACTATTAGATGATGTGCTTGTTTATTGTCATATAAAGATTCAATCTTGGCTGAATATTTGAGACCACATCTTCAACAGTTTTCAGAATTGATATTTTGACTTTATAATCATCACTGATGAAAATGCCACTTCCCATAGATATGCAGTACAACATGGCAATAATACGTTTAGGCCATTTCAGAAATCTCTGGAAATACTGTCCTAAGCCCAAGCCAAGATCTATCACATTCTTTATGGAACTCAAGTCAACAACCCAAACATAAACTTTTGAAATCCAACACTGGGCTGGGGAGGTGGACCCAGTAGTTCAGGGTGCTTGCTCAGACACCTAGAAATCAAGCTGGAGCTGAGCTGGAAGCCTTCTCCCTATAGACTATGTGTTAAGATGCTAAAAGGAACTATGCCGTCTGTTGGAAGAAAAAAGTCGCCAGTGGTCTTAACCAGTAATAGATTCTGCAAGCTACATGCCTGGGCAGCCAGGCCAAGTGTACCAACTGGTGCAATGGTGGCATATCCGTTATAGGGGAAACCAACTGCTCTCTGAGTGATTTGAGGCTCACTCCACAGGAGGGAATTCATGCCTAGGACTGAAAAGCTATGAAAAACCCATGGTTAGGAGGTCATAAACCCTAAGGAGAGGAGAAACTCCTACTGATATTTGGCTAAATGATTACATTTTACCCACCAGACTACCCTCTACTTATGTTTATGTCCATATATTAATGCTACTCTCATTAGAGAAGCTTCTCTTTTTAGAGGGTGGTGACCACTGGAGAGACTCAAAACTCACCATAGAGCTGAGAAGTGGCAGTGAGGTATTCAGCACTAAGTGAGACATCTCTATCACAAGGCTCAGGGACCATTGCAGAAGAATCTAAGAGCCAAGCTGGGGAGAGGGCTCAGCCATTAAAGTCACTGGGTTCCAAAACCTGTTAGATTGGATTCAATTCCCCAGTATCCATATAAGCCAGATGCACAAAGTGGAAGATGCATCTTGAGTTTTTATGCAGCAGTTAGAAATCCTGGCCTGGGATGGGATACCTTCCAGTGAGTTGTTGGCCAAGGAGGTCCCTGATGCCCCCAGACCATTACAGGCCATTGCTGAGGCTCTTGGTTTCCCACCAGGAATAGATGGTAAGACTCGGTTGCTGAAGACTCCACATGCTTGAGCTACAAGGTCACTGTGAAACCCTGCTGGAACTGAGCTGAAAACCTCCTCTGTGCAGACCAGCTGACAGAAAGCTGGAAAAAGGTACACTGCATGCAGTTCCATTGGAAAGAGAAAAGTCACCAGTAGAGATAAACAATAGTGGACACTGCATGCCTTAAATCTGACCAGCCAGGCCAAATGAGCCAATGGGTACAGTAGTGGCATGCCTGTTATAGGGGAAGCCAACTGCTCTCTAATTAGACTGGAGGCCCACTCCATGGGAGGGAATACATCCCTGATACTGAAAACCTATGATGTGGGAAGTCATGAACCCTAAGGGTGTAACATCTGTTGGTGCCTGGCTAAATGTATTTACTATGCTCACCAAGTTGCCCTGTAAGCCCCTCTGTTAATGTTCATACCGATATGTTAATGCTGCTCTCACTTTTGGTTACAGAAGCTTCTCTTTTCAAATGGCAGTGACCTTGGGATGGCTCAGAAGGCACCATGGTGGTGAGAAGTGACAGGAGTGCTCAGCACTAAAACGTCTCTATCACACCTTCCAAGACTCAGTGTTCATTGTGGAGGAGGTGGCAGAAAGAATGTAAGAGCTAAAGGAAGAGTAGGACTCCTTACAATGTGCTCTTCCAGACACAAAATGGCCTGGATATCCATGACCTCACAGTGCCTGACACTACCTACTCAATGCCATCAGAATAGGAGGAAAAGATCATGACCTCAAGATAAAAGAGAGACAGTGAGGGGGGAGGGGATATGATGGAGAGTGGAGTTTCAAAGGGAAAAGTGGGCAGAGAGAATTACCATGGTTTATTGTTTATAATTATGAAAGTTGTCAATAAAAAATAAATAAACCAGGTGTGGTGGTGCGTGACTTTAATCCCAACACTAGGGAGGCAGAGGTAGGAGGAGCACCCGGAGACTCCATAGTGAATCCCAGGTCAGCATAGGCTAGAGTGAGACCCTACCTCAAAAAAAAAATAAAATAAAATAATAATCCCTGGCATGCCCATGTACTTTCTTTCTTTCTCTCTCTCTCCTCCCTCCTTCCTTTCCTTCTTCTCTGTTTGCAAATAAAAATTAAATCAGCCAGGCATCAGAGTAAACACATTTAATCTCAACACCCAGGAGGCAGAAGTAGGAGGATTGCTGTAAATTCGAGGCCACCCTGAGACTGCGTAGTAAATTCCAGGTCAGCCTGGACTAGAGTAAGACACTATCTCAAAAAAAAAAAAGAAAGAAAAAAGAAAAGGAAAAATCAATTCAGACACTGTAACACAGTACAATCCACAGATATACTAATTTGATACTTACATGCTGAGGACGGATGGTAGGAAAACATTCCAGGGCTGTTTTACATAATTAAACCATTATGTTTCTGTAAGAACAGAAGACTTCACATGCACAGTAAAAACACCACAGTTCATGGCACGCGGTAGTCTTCTGTCTGAGCAGGGCGCTTCAAGCAGCTCTCCTTGGCACTGTGATGGCACGCACGGCGCAAAGCGCTTATGTTGTGAGTTCAGAACCAAGGCTGCAGTGAAGTCATGTGATGAAACACAGATGAGAGCTGTCAGAAACATTTCAGATTCATTACACACTGATCTTGAATTAATTTTTGGTCACTGGCCATTCAGAACCTTTTACAGTTGCCAATTTTTTGTGACCCTCCTTGCCCCCCGCCATTCAGTTATGCAACTGCATATGGTGGTCACACCTAGTTTAAGAAACTGGACTTGGGCTGCGGAGGTGGCTTAGCAGTTAGTTAAAGTGCTGCCTGCAAAGCCAAAGGATCTAGGTTTGATTCTCTAGGACCAACGTAAGCCAGATACACAATGTAGCATATGCATCTGGAGTTCGTTTGCAGTGGCTGAAGGCCCTGGTGTACCCATCCTCTCTTTCCCTATCTGTCTCTGCCCCTCTCTCTCTTAAAAAAAGAAATAAACAGGGCTGGAAAGATGGCTTAGCAGTTTAAAGCATTTGCCTGTGAATCCTAAAGGCTCTGGTTCAATTCTCCAGGTCCCACATAAGACAAATGCACAAGGTGGTGCATATGTCTGGAGTTTGTTTGCAGTGGCTGGATGTCCTGTTGTGCTCGTTCTGTCTCTCTCTGTCTCAAATAATTAAATTATGTATAATTATATAATTATATATACATATACATATATATATGATATATATACACACACATACATATACATATATATACGTATATATATTGGTTTTTAGAGGTAAGGTTTCATTCTAGTCCAGGCTAACCTGGAATTCACTATGTAGTCTCAGGCTGGCCTTGAACTCCTGGTGATCCTCTTACCTCTGCCTCCCAAGTGCTGGGATTAAAGGCGTGCGCCACCATTCCTGGCTATAAATAAAGTATTTTTTAAAAAGAAATAAATAAAAAGAAACTGGACTCTAGAGGAATAGAACCAACAGAATGTGTATATCTATCATATGTTAATTATATATCATATTATAAGGGAGACATATTAGATTGTTTTACGTGGTGGAAATTGGTTAGTCCAACAATGGCCGTCTACTGAAAACCAGGGAGCTGCTTCTTGGTAAAGCTGGAGGCCTTAATAGACCCAATCTGGCACCAAAACCTGGAAGATCCCTGGAGAATGGCTAGTATTCAGTCCACACTGAAAGGCCAAAAGGACAGTGTCTGGTGTCCATGGGAGAAATGGACACTTGCTCAGGAAATAGGGAAGGCAAGCAGACATGCTGCTTTTTTCTGGGATTTCTTTTTTTATCTGGGAAGCCCATTTGATGGTGCTGCCCACATTGAAAGTAGGTCTTCTGTGCTACAGAGATCGCTTAGTGATTAAGGCACTTGCTTGCAAAGACAAAAGACGCAGGTTCAATTCCCCAGTACCCATGTAAAGCCAGATGCACCAAGTGGCCTAGAGTTTGTTTACAGCGGCTAAAGGCCCTGGTGTGCCCATTCTCTCTCTCTTTATCTGAGTCTCTCTCTCTCAAATAAACAAAATAAAATTAAATAAATAGCTGGACATGGTGGCACACACCTTTAATCCCAGTACTCAGGAGGCAGAGGTGGGAGGATCACTGTGAGTTCGAGGCCATCCTGAGACTACATACTGAATTCCAGGTCAGCCTGGGCTAGAGTGAAACCCTAACTTAAAACCAAAAAATTAAAAATTAGTTAATTAACTAAAAAAGAATGTGGGTCTTTCCTTCCCAGTCACAGTTCCACATGTCAGTCAATCCTCTGGGGAGATATCCCCACACATGGGTTGGGGGGAGGGGTTGCACCAGTGGATGTTTCAATCCAACCAAGTTCACAAGGACCAGCCTTCACAGATTGGAACCTCCTAAAGCGTGATCTAAAGTTGCTCTCTCTTTGTAAGGTGATGGTCTCAGAAAAAACACATAGTTCGGGCTGGAGAGATGGCTTAGCGGTTAAGCGCTTGCCTGTGAAGCCTAAGGACTCCGGTTCGAGGCTCGGTTCCCCAGGTCCCACGTTAGCCAGATGCACAAGGGGGCGCACGCGTCTGGAGTTCGTTTGCAGAGGCTGGAAGCCCTGGCGCGCCCATTCTCTCTCTCTCCCTCTATCTGTCTTTCTCTCTGTGTCTGTCGCTCTCAAATAAATAAATAAATATTTAAAAAAAAAAAACAAAAACACATAGTTCTTACAGCAGTTGTTTCCAGTGTGCCCTTAATCTACTCCTCTCCTTCCTGTCACCATGGCATCCACTGGACTGTGCTCGAACCAGCTCAGGACACTTTCCTTTTCCATAGAGCAAGCAGGCAGGTGACAGTGGAAGCCTTTTTCTAGGTTCTGCTATGCCAGGCTCTGGTGACTGGGAGCTGTCATTATCTACAGTGAAGATGAAGCTGTGAAGGGTGTTGGGCTCCAGCTGGACCACAGACAAGATACTCCCTTGTGGGATTTCTCTAGCTCAGGGCCAGTGCCAGGATATTAATGGTATGCAAGGGCAAGCAGCTGGATGTGGTGGCACATGCTTTTAATCCCAGCATTCCGAGGCAGAGGTAGAAGGATCACTGTAAGTTCGAGGCCAGCCTAAGACTACACAGTGAATCCCAGGTCAACGAGACACTAGCTCAGAAAAAAAGAAAGAAAGAAAAGAAAAGCAAGGGATGTAACCACCCAGATGATTTGGGTAACCCTACCTCTTTCTCTCTCTTGGCTGATTAAAAAAAAAAAAAAGAAGAAAGAAAGAAAGAAAGAAAGAAATGTTTAAAGCATCACTAGAAACATGGAAGCAGTGACAGCAAATAGAGTGAATGAATGAATAAATAAGTAAAAAAATAGCCATTTGTAGGGGGATAATAATTAGGTGGATGTCTAGGGGGTTGAGAATTCCATGCCCACCTGAGAAGGTTCCAGAGCCCTGTAGACCCTTCCTCTACACAACATTTGCCTTCCTGGCAGTCCCTGGGTTGAGCAGGGAGCTTAGAGAGGGCCTGGAGCTCACCGCCGCGTAGCTGGTTTCTGCAGAGCTTCTGGGAGGTAGGGGATGTCTCAGAGTCTGAACCTCCCAGTCCAAAGCCCAGCAAGCCCCAGAGAGAGAGAGTAAATATTTGCCAGAGGACCAGCTTCTAACAAGTGGGTGAGACATGCCTTGTTTGCCCTTTACAAAAACCATATGTTTTTGTCTTTATTGGCAACAAATCTAGACCCTTGGATCCTGCCTTTCCACACAGAGGCTGCCCAGCTGGCTCTCTACAAGGCCTGGAGTGGAGATTAGACACAAATGGTGTAACCATTAAAATTGGTTTCAAAGTGCATTTAATATCTAAGAACAGTCCTGACACAATGTTATGGGAAAAGAATGTCACAGAAGACTCTATACAATATGATAGGCCGGAGAGATGGCTTAGCAGTTAAGGTGCTTACTTGCAAAGCCTAAGGACCCAGGTTCAATTCTCTAGGTCCCACCTAAGCCAGATGCACGTGGTGGTACATGCATCTAGAGTTCATTTTCAGTGGCTAGAGGCCCTGATGCACCTATTCTCTCTCCTCCCTCCTGTCCCTAATAAGTACATTAGAAAACAAAAAGATGATACCACATATTTGCTGCTAGCTAGTTACCACACAGAAGCCAAGACTAGAAGAAAATATGCCAAAACATTAGGAAGTGTTGAACAAGCACTTTATAGATAATTTTCTTTTGTTATTCATATTTTGCTAGGTCTTATAAATTTTCTACATTGAACATTTATCTATTTATGTATTTACTTATTTGGTGTATTTTTGTGTGTGTATTCAGGAACTCACAGGCCACATCTGAACCCAGGTACTCAGAGTTTTGTAGCAGGCATTTTATCCACTGAGCAATCTCTCCAGCCTACATTTTGTTTTTTCTTTTTAAAGGTGTGTACCACCACACCCAGAAAAGCTGGAATTCACTGTGTAGTCTTAGGGTGGCCTTGAACTCATGGCAATCCTTCTACATTTGCTTCCCATGTGCTTGGATTAAAAGCATGCCACCATGCCTGGCTAACATAAGGTTCTTTTAAAAAAATATTTTTTGCTGCGAGTGGTGGCGCACGCCTTTAATCCCAGCACTCGGGAGGCAGAGGTAGGAGGATCACCGTGAGTTCAAGGCCACCCTGAGACTACAGAGTTAATTCCAGGTCAGCCTGGACAAGAGTGAGACCCTACCTTGAAAAACCAAAAAAAAAAAAAAAAAAAAATATATATATATATATATATATATGTATATATATATATATATTTATTTTTAAAAAGATTTTTTTTATTTTTTTATTAGAGACAGGGAGGAGGTTGGAGGAGAGAAAGAGAATGAGAATGGGCACGCCAGGGCCTCTAGCCACTGTAAATGAACTCCAGACACATGTGGCATCATGTGCATCTGGCTTACGTGGGACCTGGAGAATCAAACCTGGGTCCTTGGGATTCGCAGGCATGTGCTTTAACCACTAAGCAATCTCTCCAGCTTTATTTATTTATTTATTTGCAAGCAGAGAGAGATAATGGGCATGCCAGGGACTCCAGCTGTTGGAAACTAACTCCAGATACATATGCTACTGTGCATTTGGCTTTATGTGGGTTCTGGGGAGTTGAACCTTGGTTGTTAGGCTTTGCAGGCAAGCATCTTAACCACTGAGCAATTTCTCCAACTCTAACATGGGATTTTCAAAATATACTTTTTTTTTTCTTTTTCAAAATTTTTATTAACAACTTCCATGATTATAAAAAATATCCCATGGTAATACCCTCCCCCCCCCACACTTTCCCCTTTGAAACTCCATTCTCCATCATATTCCCTCCCTATCTCAATCAGTCTCTCTTTTATTTTGATGTCATGATCTTTTCCTCCTCTTATGTTGGTCTTCTGTAGGTAGTGTCAGGCACTGTGAGGTCATGGATATCCAGGCCATTTTGTGTCTTAGGGGAGCACGTTGTAAGGAGTCCTACCCTTCCTTTGGCTCTTACATTCTTTCTGCCACCTCTTCCACAATAGACCCTGAGCCTTGGAAGGTGTGATAGAGATATTACAATACTGAGCACTCCAGTCACTTCTTTCCAGCACCATGATACCTTCTGAGTCATCCCAAGGTCACTGCCATCTGAAAAGAGAAGAATCTCTACCCAAAGTGAGAGTAGCTTTAATATAAGGGTATGAACATTAACAGAAGTGCTTACTGGGCAGTTTGATAAACATAGTATATACATTTAGCCAGACAGCAGCAGACATTACACCCCTAGGGCTCATGACTACCCCTGTTTTAAGTTTTCAGTATCACGGATGTATTTCCTCCCATGGAGCGGTCCTCCAGTCCAATTAGAGGGCAGTTGGTTTCCACTATGACAGATGTGCCACTATTGCACCCATTGGCTCATTTGGCCTGGTTGGCCAAATATAAGGCTTGCAGTGTCCACTGTTGAGTATCTTCACTGGTGGTTTCTCTCTCTCCCATTGAACTGCATGCATCATGGCTTTTTCCAGCTTTCTGTCAGCTGGTTTACATGGAGGAGGTTATCAGCTCAGTTTCAGCAGGATTTCTCAGTGGCCTTACAGCCCAAGTATGTGGAGTCTTCAGTAATAGGGTCTTATTCCTGGTGGGAAACCAAGGGCCTTGTCTGTAATATTTTGGGGGCATCAGGGACCTCCCTGGCCAATAACTCACTGGAAGGTATCCCATCCCTGGCACTGAAAATTTTTCGGTAACAATCTATGGCTCCTGAGAGTTATTGTCCCCCCCCCCCCAAAAAAAAGGATTCCATATGATTTATTTATATCCTCTTAGATTTTGATTAGCCCTCCCTCCACCTTTCCTTTAGTCAATCTCTTCCCCTGACCTCACTTTGGGCCTCAAAATATACTCTTATTAATTTTACTTGAGAGAGAAAGAGAGGGAGGGAAGATGGCACATCACAGCCTCTTGCTGCCACCAATGAATTCCAGATGCATGTTCCGTTGTACGTCTGCCTTTATGTGGCCAGCAGGCTTTGTAAGCAAGTACCTTTAACCACTGAGCCATCTCCCCAGCCCCAACATGGAGTAGTTCAACCCCATTCATAACCATTTTTGTTCATCTCCCAATGCTACACTAATATGAAAACTGTAGCATTTCCTTCCCACCGCTATCACTAAGTCTAAGAGGAAGGCAGAAGCTGATAAACTGGTAACTAATAACAGATACTGTGTGCCACTTGCTGACATGTGACATGTGTATCTGTTTCTGGGCCACACAAGGAGGAAGTTAGTTCTGTTGGGGTAGGGATCAAGGAGGGTACCATAGAATTGCTAGTGCGAGGGCTGGAAAGATGGCTTAGTGATTAAGGTACTTGCCTGTGAAGCCTAAGGATCCAGGTTTGCCTCCCCAGAACCCATGTAAGCCAGATGCACAAGGTGACGTATGTGTCTGCAGTTTGTTTGTGGTAGCTGAGGCCCTGGTGCGTCCGTTCTTTCTCTCTCTCTCTGTCCCCACCTCTCAAATAAATAAATAAAATATTTTAAGAAAAGAAAAGGGGTTCTCCATCATGGCGCAGGACCAAGGTGAAAAGGAGAACCCCATGTGGGAACTTCGCATCTGCAAGCTCTGCCTCAGTATCTGTGTGGGGGAGAGTGGAGACAGACGCCAACGTGTTGGAGCAGCTCACAGGCCAGACCGCTGTGTTTTCCAAAGCTAGATATACTGTCAAGTCCTTTGGCATTAGGAGAAATGAAAAGATTTCTGTCCACTGCACAGTCTGTGGGGCCAAGGCAGAAGAGTCTGAAGGTGAGAGAGTACGAGTTAAGAAAAAATAACTTCTCAGATACTGGAAACTTTGGTTTTGGCATCCAGGAACACATTGACCTGGGCATCAAGTATGACCCAAGCATTGGTATCTATGGCCTGGACTTCTGTGTGGTGCTGGGTAGGTCAGGTTTCAGCATCGCAGACAAGAAGCACAGGACAGGCTGCATTGGGGCCAAACACAGAATCAGCAAAGAGGAGGCCAGGCGCTGGTTCCAGCAGAAGTATGACGGGATCATCCTTCCTGGCAACTAAACCATCCAAATGGCCAATAAGATGTTTTCTGTGACATGTTAAAAAAAAAGAAAATGAAAAAGAAAAAAGAAAAGGGGCCGGGGGCTGGAGGGATAGCTTAGCAGTTAAGGCATTTGCCTGCAAAGCCAAAGGATCCAGGTTTTATTCCCCAGGACCCACGTTAGTCAGATGCAGAAGGAGGCACACGCATCTGGAGTATGTCTGCAGTGGCTGGAAGCTTTGGCATGCCCATTCTCTCCCCCCCCCCCTCTCTCTGTGTGTGTGTCAAATAAATAAATAAATAAAAATAAAATATTTTTTAAAAAGGAGCTGGGCGTGGTGGTGCATGCCTTTAATCCCAGCACTTGAGAGGCAGAGGTAGAAGGATCGCCGTGAGTTCAAGGCCACCCTGAGATGACATAGTGAATTCCAGGTCAGCCTGGGCTAGAGTGAGACCCTAATTGAGAAAAAGAAAAAGGAAAAAAAAAGAATTGCTAGTGCCAGAGCTGAGCTTTGACAGGTGGAAACGATTAAGTTGGGCAAAAACATAGAGGTAGGGCCCGAGGCATTCAATGACAAGTGCATATGTACTGTGGCCCCAGGGATAGATGGTATCTGCAGGAGGTGAGACTAGTAGTGAGGTTTATCTGTCTGTCTGTCTGTCTGTGAACAGCAAGGAAAAGTTAGGTGGTTAGGACTGTGAATGTCCTGTAACATAGAATTTAGGACTCTACTGTCGATGTGGAGGGGACATCCAGGGCTTCTAAAGAGGGAGAATACTTGCAAATTAACTGTGAAATTTACTCTGATCTTCCTGGTAACAGCAAGTGCTGAGGCAGTAAGGTCTTCAGTCCTTGGAGTAGTGGTTAGGTACAGCCGGCCTGGAGTTAAGCATTTGCTACAAATAATTCACAGAGATGAGAGGAGAGCTCACTGTTCTCTGGGCGAGGTGGTTCTGCGTGGCTTCCACCTCTTGAACTTCCTCTAAATCCTGAGCATATTATAGTGACCAAGTGCTCAGACCTTCGTGCTGGTCAAAAATGCTATATTCGTTTGTGGAAAAGCCTTATGTGATCCCAGTACTTGGGATGCTGAGGCAAGAGGATTGCTATCAGTTCAAGGCCAGTATGGGTCACAGAGTAAGTACTAGGCTAGCCAGGGCTACCTAGAAATATCCTGTTGAGAGAGGGAGTGGAGGGAGAGAAAGGAAGAGGGAGAGAGAGAAAGAGCTGCTCCTCCCTGAGTCACAGCTGACCTTTTTGTGACATGACCACCCAAAGCAATAGGACTAGGTTTCTGGGGGTAAGCCCCATTCAGCCTGTAGGGACTGCTCCCTTGGCAGCGGTATGTGGGTAGAGCCCAAGGCAGTTAAGTTCTGTCCCCTAGCCAGGCAAGTGCACTTTACTGTAGCTGGTCACAGGACAGTGTATCTAGTCAGTAACAGGGAGAAATCCACCTCCCACAGCATGTCTGCTTCACAGGAAGGCTGAGCTGAGACTTAGACATTGATTTATGGATTCAAGGATTGAATAGCTCCTTGTATAGATTCAAGGATTGTCATTTCCTCCAATAGCTTAGAATTTATTATCATTATTACTTATTAGATTGTTCTTGATTGAGCCATTTGATGTTCCCAACCTTCTGATATATTCCCATTTCCTTTGAACACTTTCTTGCTTCTTTTATAGTATATGTGTCTATGTGTCCACGTGGTGCCCCATGCTTGTGCCTGTAATAGCTGGAGCAGAATATCAGGTGTCTTCATCCATCATTCTCTTACTGATCCCACAGCTTAGTGTTTTGAAAATATTTATTTATTATTTGAGGGGGGGGAGAGAGAGAGGGAGAGGGAGGGAGAATATGGGTGTGCCAGGGCATCCAGCCACTTGCAAATGAACTTCAGAAACATATGCCACTTTGTGCATCTGGCTTAAGTGGGTCCTGGGAAATTGAACCTGGGTTCTTAGGCTTTGCAGGCAAGTGCCTTGACCGATAAGCCATCTTGCCAGCCCGTTTTTTTTTTGTTGTTGTTGTTGTTCTTTATAAGCTCCAGCTTGCTAGTCTCTGCTCTCCATGATAGAACTTGGGGTCACAGATGTGTGTGGCCATGTCCAGTTATTTATATGGGTTTTGGGCATCATACTGAAGCAAGTCTCTCAGGCCTCCTCAGGCCTATTGCTTAGACAGGAGATGGTCTTAACTGATGAACCATTTCTCCAGCCCACTTCCTTGTGCAATTAAGTGTTCGGCCCATTAGGGTAAAAATTGAATCAGACCAATCTATGTTAATCCAAGGGAAAATCCTGATGAGGACTAGGCTTTTTGGATAGTCTCATCTGTTTCCCCTCAGATTGCTTATTAGTTGTGTGTGGGGGGCATTATGTGGTGGGAGAAATTAGATAACACTATGAAAATTAGTGTCATGTCTGAGGGACATCCTGTACTTCCAGATGTGTCTCCCTGAGGACATATTTGCCTTTGCAGTATTCTAGCTAACAATATCATGAAGAAAAAAATGTTAGACAATCAACAAATTGAGGCTTTCCACAGAAAGAATTAAAAAGTAAGGAATATGTATCTTTAAAAATGCTTGGGAGGCCAAGGTAGGAGGATCGTCATGAGTTCGAGGCCACCATGAGACTACATAGTGAATTCCAGGTCCCTCTGGGCTAGAGTGAGACCCTACCTCAAAAATGGGGGGAGGGGCAGGCGCGGTGACACATGCCTTTAATCCTAGCACTTGGGAGGCAGAAGTAGGAGGATCACCGTGAGTTCCAGACCATCCTGAGACTGCATAGTGAATTCCAGGTCAACCTGGCCTAGAGTGAAATCCTACCTCGAAAAACAAAACAAACAAACAAATAAAAACCAGTGAATAAAAACGAGAAGCATTCCTAGCATATGGAAAGGCATGACCAAAGGTAAGGGCATGTGACATAAGTGTCATGACACCAAGGCCTGGCGCTGTCAAAAGGAGTGAAAGGCTAACCCTGGCCTTCCCTGGATGTGCAAAAATGCAGCTCTTCACAGCTCCCATCCGTCCGTCCTTTCCCTCCCAAGCACATGTGTGATTTGGATGTAGGATACAGGCCACCCTCGGAGGGGCCAGCACGGTTACCTGGGAGCACGACCCTCTGAAAGAAAACCACGGAGCTGACCTTTCGGTCTACAAAGCACAGGCTCGAGTGCCGAGGGCAGACGGGGAAGCAGCAGCCGTAGAGGAGCAGCGCTCTCCGCGAAGGAGCGCGCTGACCAGCACTCGACCAATCAGAACGCAGGATTCCCCAGCCAATCGCAGCTTGGCGATGCTCTCAGCGGGCGGGGCTGGCGCTCCCAGGACTCGTTTGGCTCTGGCCCACCCCCACCCCGGCCGTACCCCGCCCCGGCTGCAGCTGTGTTAGGAAAGAGGCAGAGGGAGAGGCTCACAAAGTAGATTACGCCAAAATGCTGGTCTAGAAGGGTGTGAGGCCTCTCGCCTCCATCCCACCTGAGCAAACGATAGTGCTCCCATTCTCCTTGGGAAGATTCCGGAGGGTGGGGAGCTGGCAAAAAAGTAAAAAGACGCTGGGGAAGCAAGGTGAGAAGAACCGCCTCTCCCAGATGCCCCCCCCCCACCTCCCCCCCAGGCATCAGCGCTCTCCGGGCTCCCAGCCTGGTGATGCTTTCCTGGGCTAACTTGAACTCTGCCCACCGTATCTGAGTCCAGCCTCATCTAGCTGCTTTTACTATCGCATTTTCTTGCTCCTGGGATGACACTTCAGTTCTAATGCTGGTGGGTACTGCCTCCCAGCCCGAACCTCCCGTCTGAAGTGCGGAAGCAATGCAGGACGGCACTCAGCAACTTTGCCAGGACTTCTGACCATGCAGTTGGTGTCTTTGAGCAAACTGTTGTTGTCATGACTGAGTTGAGAAGCAGGAGGACCAGGGGCCGGAAGGTGTAGCTCAGGGCTAGGGAATATTCTGTGCTGAACACTACCAAACAAAACAAAAGCAAAATAGGACAGGGTGGACGTAGCGTGTATTGAATTTGAGGTTCCAAACTCTATGCCATGCTCTGTGCTAAGCAGTTTTACACATTGTTATTTCTTTATTTGCCTGTGTGTGTGTGTGGTGGTGGTGGTGGGGTGATGTGCGTGCCATGGTATGCATATGGAGATCAGAAGACCACTTCAAAGTGCCTGTGCTCCACTTTCTCTGAGACAGGGTCTCTTGGCACTGCAAAGAGTCTGGCCTATGAGCTTCAGATACTCCTGGTTCCTCCTCCCACTGTATAGGCATATTGGGATCACAGACCCATGTCTCACTCTGTGACATCTATATTATGTGAGTGCTGAGGAACTGAGCCCAGGCCAGCAGACTTTGAAAGTCAAAGTCCGTTTACCTGCTGAGCCATCTCCCCAGCCTGGGCTAAACATTTCATATGAACTAGATCAAAGCTGTAACAGTTTGACTGTTATCAGCTTTATTTTACAGCTGAAGGCCAGAGGGGTTATAAATCTTGCCCAAGGTCAGACAGCCCCTCACATTGCTCAGGTTAGATTTGCTATATCCATGAATGTCAGATTCCAAGCCTCTGAGATAGTTATTTATTTATTTGCAAGGAGGGAGGGAAGGAGAGAAACAGAGAGACAGAGAGAGACAGAGAGAGAGAGAGAGAGAGAGAGAGAGAGAGGGGTGGGGGGGGAGAAAGAAAGGAGAGGAGAGGAGAGGAGATAAGGAATGGGAAAGGAATGGGCATGTCGGGGCCTCTAGCCCTGCAAATGAACTCCAGGTGTATGCACCACCTTGTGCATCTAGCTTTACATGGGTGCTGGGAAATAATCAAACCTGGGTCATTAGGCTGTGCAGGCGAGCACCTTAACCACCCAGCCATCTCTCCAGCACCCTGAGCTATTGTTTATAAGGTGGGTTGTCCCCATGTAGTCCCATGCTGCCCTCAAACTTGCAATTCTCCTGCCTCTACCTTCCAAGTACTAGAATTATAGGCATGTGCCACATATCTGGCCAAGTCTCTGCTCTTGGTCACAACCTGCAATGGTCCCTTGTCCCCTGCACTCCCTGCATCTGTCCTTCACACCAAGTGTCCCTTTGCTTTCTGAATCCTCCAGAGGCTCTCATCACGTACCATGGTGGGTGTTCTGGTCTCAGTGGTTAGCTCTGTGTTGTATTTCAGGCCTCCTCATCTATACAGGGCAGACTCAGCAAAAGTAATAGGTTTCTAGGAGCCCACTAATTTGGTACCAGAGATTTAGGGGTGTTGCAATGTTTGTTTTTTAATTTTTGTTTTGGGACCCTATAAGTCCAATATAAGAACCAGCCTCAGGCTGGAGGGATGGCTTAGCGGTTAAGGCATTTGCCTGTAAATCCAAGGGACCCCGGTTTGATTCCCCAGGACCCACATTAGCCAGATGCACAAGGGGCGCAGGCGTCTGGAGTTCATTTACAGTGGCTGGAAGCCCTGATGCACTCCATTTGCTCTCTCTCTATCTCCTTCTTTCTCTGATAAATAAATAAATAAATATAAAAAAATGTTTAAAACAAAAAGAAAGAGAAAAAAGAACCAGCCTCCCTTTCTGGTGTGCTGGGCTACTTCTATATTTATTCTTTTTTTTTTTCTTTCTGTATTTATTCTTGCAGGAGTAATGGAGCCTTGCACATGCTAGGGAGTGCTCTGAGCTACATAGTCCCATTCCCTTTTCTATTTCCTTCTTTCTTTTTTGTTTTATTTTTATTTTTTTTACTTACTTGAGAGCAACAGAGAGAGAGAGAGAGAGAGAGAGAGAAAGAGGCAGATAGAGAGAGAGAATGGGCGCACCGGGGTCTCCAGCCACTGAAAACCGAACTCCAGATGCGTGCACCCCCTTGTGCATCTGGCTAACGTGGGTCCTGGAGAATCGAGCCTCGAACCGGGGTCCTCAGGCTTCACAAGCAAGTGCTTAACCGCTAAGCCATCTCTCCAGCCCACCTTCTTTCTTTTTTAAATATAATCTCATGATTTTATTGTCTTCATAACAAAATCACTTGGCCCTTTCTCTTCTCGTCTCCTCCCAGTTCAAAATGCATCTCTTAATTGCCAGCATTCTCTTATATCTGCAGCTGGGCTCGACACAAACTTCAGCACAATCTTTTACATAGTTTTAGCCTTTTTCTGGAACATAGGCTTAGTCTGCCCACCACAGTCACTCTGCTTCCTGTCATGAAGTCGCGTTTCCTGGGCATATAGAAAACTTGTACCCTTGTTGTGTGTCACCATGTGGGGGTGGTGCTTGCCATATTTCTTGCAGAAAGCCCAAAAGTTTTAGGGCTGCTTACCATGTTTGTGGGAGTGATCTTACCAACAGCTCCCCCTTTTTTTTTTCTCGAGGTAGGGTCTCACTCTAGCCCAGGCTGACCTGGACTTCACTATGTAGTCTCAGGGTGGCCTCGAACTCACGGCAATCCTACCTCTGCCTCCCGGGTGCTGGGATTAAAGGCGTGCGTCACAATGCCTGGCTTTTATTTCTTTTTTTTTTTATTTTTAAATTTTTTTTTTGTTCATTTTTTATTTTATTTATTTGAGAGCGACAGACATAGAGAGAATAGAGGGAGAGAGAGAGAATGGGCGCGCCAGGGCTTCCAGCCACTGCAAACGAACTCCAGACGCGTGCGCCCCCTTGTGCATCTGGCTAACGTGGGACCTGGGGAACTGAGCCTCGAACCGGGGTCCTTAGGCTTCACAGGCAAGCGCTTAACCACTAAGCCATCTCTCCAGCCCGGCTTTTATTTCTTCTTTTGAGACATGGTCTCACTAAACTGCCCATGCTGGCCTTGAACTTGCAGTCTTCCTGTCTGAGCCTTCTGAGCAGCTGAGATTACAGGCCTGTGCCACCAGGCCTGGCTCATTTTTATCTTGGCATATCCCTGGTATACGAAGGAAAAAATTAACTGACTGAAGTTTCAGAGACAGCAACATTTAAATTGGACTCTGCTCGATGACTAGGGTTTATAGCAGAGGAAATACATTGAGGTGCTGGTTCTAGGGAGGGCACTCTAGGCTCAGAGACCAGCAAATGCAACTGCACAGCCTCCACTCCCTTTCTCTTCCCAAAGACCCTCCACCTTATTCTTGTTTTTTAGGGATCTCTGAGGTCAGAGCCTCTGGTGTTGACCAAGAGGCGGAGCTCCTTAGTTGGACAGGCACCATTGGAATCAGGGCCTACGTTCTTGGGATGGAATGCTGCGATTTCTGGAAGGGATGAGTCCCTCCTTTCATTAGGAAGCCTGCTCACAGGCCCATATTGCATGAGGGTTCCTTCCTAATGAATCCTTTTCTTTCTCTCTTCCTCTCTCTCTGAGACAAGGTCTCACGTATCTCAGCAAGCTGACTTCAAACTCTCTATGTAGCCAAGAATGACCATGACCTTAAGCCTCCAATCCTCTTGCTTTTGAGTGCTGGGATCAAACCCAGGGCTTTTGTGCACACTAGGGAGGCACTCTACTAATTGAGCTTGGTTCCCAGCCCCATGATTTGAATCTTATGGCCTTTTTGTTTTGTTTTGCGAGGCAGGGTCTCACTGTGGCCCAGGCTGACCTGGAATCAACTATGTAGTCTCAGGGTGGCCTTGAATTTATGGCAATCCTCCTACCTCTGCCTCCCAAGTGCTGGGATTAAAGGCATGCGCCACCACGCCCGGTTTTTAGGTTTTTTCAGTGACTGATTTTGTTCTTTATCTGGCCAAAAAAAGCACATCTCTTTTGCCTATTGACAGAAGATGAAATGATCACATCTGGTTTGAACGAGCAGCGTGACTGCAAGTCCCTGGAATAATCATGTCCAGCTCATGACAAGAAGACAGAGGTAGGAAAAGGGTTGAAGCCAACAGACAAGTACCTTGTCTGCAAACTCTATCTCACCCCTTCCGTAGTCTCTTGTAACCTCAGAGACTTCCTTGTCCCCTTCCCGTCCTTCGCCCCACATACACATGACTGCGTTCTCTCTGGCTCTTTTCCTACCATTAACAAAGGCCTACCACTTTTTTGTTTGTTTGTTTTTTGGGTTTTTTTTTCGCTATTTTTCTTTTTTTCCCAGTAGAATCTCACTCTAACCCAGGCTGACCTGGGATTCATTCCATAGTCTCAGGCTGGCCTTGAATTCACAGCAATCCTCCTACCGCTGCCTCCCAAATGCTGGGATTAAAGGTATGCAAACACGACCAGGCCCCTGGCCGAGTCTGTGAAAAGATGCTAGGGATCTTCAACTGTTGCTAAGGTTGACAAAAGCCTAGTTTTCAGGCTGGAAAAATGGCTCAGCAGTTAAAATGACTTAGCAGTTAAAAGTACTTGCTTGCAAAGCCTGACAGACTAGGTTCAATTCCTCAGTACTCACGTAAAGCCAGAAACACAAAGTGGCACATGCATGTGGAGTTCATTTGCAGGGGCAGGAGACCCTGGCACATCCATACTCACTCTCTCAAATAAATAAATAAATATTTTTTTAAAAGCTTCCCATGCCAGTCTCTGAAGCTGGCTTTTTCCTCCATATCAGGTATGTTTGGCTAGCCTTGGACTTGAACACTTACTGTCAGACTGAGCTGCTAACTTGACCATGTACTAAAAGGGCACATCCCTTCCCTTCTTAAACTCTCCAGCTGTCATGTCAAAGGAAGAGCTCCCTGGCAGAATGGAACACTTTTCTCAAACATCTACCTTCATATAGCCAACTGAAGGTTTACCTCACTGTGAGGAGACCCCCATAAACAAGGAAAATTTATTAAAAAAAAAAATCCCAGAAAGTCTTTCCTGTGTGGTTCAAAAAATTCACTCCAGGGCTGGAGAGATGGCTTAACGGTTAAGGCACTTGCCTGCAAAGCCAAAGGACCCAGGTTCAATTCCCCAGAATCCACGAAAGCCAGATGCACAAGGGGGTGCATGTATCTGGAGTTTGTTTGCAGTAGCTAGAGGCCCTGGCACACCCATTCTCTCTCTCTGCCTGTTTCTCTCTCTCTCAAATAAATAATAAAATCATTCCAGTGAATGTGGTTTCAAGTTCTTTTGTGATTGGAGAAATGGCTTAGCAGTTAAGACGTTTGCCTGAGAAATCCAAGGACTCAGATTTGATTTCCTAGTACATAAGCCAGATGCACAAGGTTGAGTGCATGCATCTTACAGTGGCCAGAGGCTGGGTGTGCCTGTTTGCTCTGTATCTTCCTCCTTTTCTCTCAAATAAATAAAATATTGAAAAAATCTTTATAATTTCTTTATTTGTGAGAAAAGGGAATGGATGCGCCAGGGGCTCCCGCTGCTGCAAACAAAATAGTACATGTACTATTTTGTGCATCTGGCCTTACATAGATACTGGGGAATTAAACCCAGGCCACCAGACTTTACAAGCCAGCATCTTTTTTTTTAATTGTTTTTATTTTATTTATCTGAGAGCAACAGAGAAAGAGGTAGATAAAGAGAGAATGGGTGCTCCAGGGCCTCCAGCCACTGCAAACGAACTCCAGATGTGTGTGCCCCCTTGTGCATCTGGCTAACGTGGGTCCTGGGGAATCGAGACTTGAACCGGGGTCCTTAGGCTTCATAGGCAAGCGCTTTACTGCTAAGCCCTCTTCAGCCCACAAGCCAGCATCTTTGACAGCTGAGCCATCTCTCCAGGCCCTCAAGTTATTTCTATGTGCTACTCAAGGATATATTTAGGATTTAGTAGGGAGGTGAAATGTCAAAGATACAGGTGAAAAAATTCCTGGCAAAAAAGCCAGTGGTGGGCTGGAGAGATAGTGAAGCCTGTGGTGCCTGTGAAGCCAAAGGACTCTGGTTTGATTCCCCAGGATCCACATAAGCCAGATGCACAAGGTGGCACGTGTCTAGAGTTCATTTACAGTGGCTGAAGGCCCTAGCACATCCATTCTCTCTGTCTCTTTCTCTATCTGCCCCCCTCTCTCAAATAAATAAAAGCTTAAAAAAAAAGAAAAAGCAGCCAGGCGTGGTGGTGCACGCCTTTAATCCCAGCACTTGGGAGGCAGAGGTAGGAGGATTGCCATGAGTTCAAGGCCACCCTGAGATGACAGAGTTAATTCCAGGTCAGCCTGGACCAGAATGAGACCCTACCTCGAAAAACAAACAAACAAAAAAAGAAAAAGAAAAAGCCAGTGGTGATTCAGAACCTGTCAAGGGCCTGTCTTGGGAACAAGGAAAACCAGGCACGTGGGCAGGTCCAGGAGAGGGTCTAGATTTCATGACGACCCAAAGCCCTTGACCCTCTATTCCTTTCTTGGGAACTCAGATTGCTTGTAGGTAGTCACCAAAGGAAACTGGATTTTGGGAAAAGCTCAGTCAGCACTCAGCCTTGGATCACTGTACACTGACCTGCCTGCCTGCCTGCTCTAGAAGGGCCAGAAGGTGATCCACTTACCTTCCAGGGGCAGGTCAAATGGGCTAAGAGTTAAAAGCCAAACGGGCACAGATGGTGGTGAAGTTTTTCAGGCTACAAGACTCTTCAAGGAAGAAGTGGAAGACAATGCAGAATTAAGGGCTAGATGCGTTATAGCAGGAAAGGGACAGTGATTATAGGCCCATAGACAGGTTAGATTTTCTGTCCAGTGGTCCTTGCTGATACTATTATGAAAACCTCCACTATCCCCTCTACATCTCAAACCCAGCTCTCCCCAGGACCAAACTACAGGGCCTCTGAAGAGCACAGATACCTGGACACCTGAGACTGGGAAGATTAACTAGCAACTTGGCAAAATAAAACTTCCCAAAATTCAAACGTGGTGATGCACGCCTTTAATCCCAGCACTTGGGAGGCAGAGGTAGGAGGATCACCCTGAGTTCGAGGCCACCCTGAGAATACATAGTGAATTCCAGGTCAGTCTGAGCTATAGTAAGAGCCTACCTCAAAAAATCAAATAAGTAAGCAAAAATAAAAACTTCCTTTGTTCCTAAGACAAAAACATCACAAGAAACATGATTCCTTCCATTGTGTCCAGTCAATAAAGACACTAAAGCAGTTGTCACAGGTGGAAAGCCTCAATTCTATATAAAACAGATGGGGGCATCCAAAACTTTTCCAGAAATTGATGTGTCATAATCACCTCCATCTTCAGCTTAGTGGTACTGTCACTTGGGTAATTGTGTTACCTGCCTAACAGCCTCTCTGGAGGCAGTGACCTTGCCCAATCACCTTCATGCCATAGTACCTGCCAACACAGGCACACTGTTGGTCCTCACTGGAGCTGCATGGCAGAGGTGCTTTCCCACTTGCCCTTCCTGCACCATCAAGATACCAAACAACCCAACACCACCCTTCCCTCCCTTGCACAGCCCAACGCTGAGAGGTGTGCACCTGGGGAAGAAGGGCTTCTTCAATCATTTTTCTACCATCACAGTGAACTCAGTGATGAAGCTTCTGAGGTATTACACAACCCATCATGATATTTGTGACTGGTTAACTTTAATTTGTCAAAATAAATCTGCAGTATTTTGCATGTTAGTAATACAGTGCTGGTATTGACAGGTAAAATCATCATCTGCTTACATAGAAACCTTCATTTAAGAGCATACCTTAGGAGGGAAATGGATACACAAAAGGCAAAAAAGGCAGGCCAAGCAGACAGCCCTAGAGCATAACAGGCTGGATGTCAGATTTGAGGATTATCTAATACAACTGTTTAGCTGCCAATCTGATAAAGGGACAAACATACTCTGTCTTTCCGTAGAGCGGTGGTCACCATGCCTTCCACACCTGGTTGAGTCAGTTCATCAGCATCACGACTCAATTTCACATCCAAGACACGGGGAAGTTCGTGCACAACCTGCCTGTGCCCTCTCTGCAGTGGCCCACCCTCATCTCCATCCTGCCCTCAACTCTCTCCCTCCCCAAAGACACGACGTGGCTTTATTATTGCAGATAAGCTTCTTAAGTGAATAAAGAATGCATACAAAATAGCATTTTAACTGAAGTCATACAATGAAGTCTCACTCCTGTTTTTATTATACAATTATAAAACAATCATTTCTAGTATATATCCTTTTTTTTTTTTCTTGTAAGAACTAATACTTTCGGGATTCTGATGGCCACGCTGCAGCCTGGGGGTAGGGCTCACACCTGCCCCCCATGAAGAATAGCTGTCTGAAACACTGTGGAGGGAGGCTGGGCTGTATGAACCATGAAGAACCATGACTGCCAGCACACCAGATAGATGACAGGGTCTGGCAGGCAGAGCCAAACCCAGCCTTGGGTCTGCATGCCAGAAATGTGGGTTTCCTCCACATATGGCCACTGCCCTCCCTTCCATACCAGGTCTCAGCAGGGCCACTCCTGGGCCTTTCCTATACAAGTCCTTCCAGTAGTCCACACATGATGCTCTACATATTAAAACAAACCATTTTGTTATGTGGGTAAGAACTGTTGTCACAAAGTCATAGCTACATATTTTTCTCTACATTTTGTTTATTGAGACAAACTAATTAAAAGGCACAAACATAGGGCATGTTTACATGGACATTATAACAAACATATACATTAAAAGTGTAGGAATGTGTTGCCTTCCTGCTACACAGAAAGTTCCTAAGCTTTAATATATACAAAAGTTGTACAATTTAATGTCCTAAAGTACAAAAGATCATTTATAAAATTATTTTACACTAGGTACTATTTATTTCATTTTTTCTCACTATGTAGTTCAACCCCCTAGAACTGTTTTGTATAATGACACACAGATACCTGTCCCTGATGTAGGAAGTCTGCCTCAGTATTTTGATGTTTGTACTGACACAGTGGGGTATAAACGGAAGTCATCCAGTTTGATGGTCCTGCAAGCATTTTGCAGGATTAACACAACTAATTTCCACTTCTCTTAACTGCAAGATTAACAAATGAAAAAGACCAAAAACATATTGCAATGTAAAAAATAAAAGTTACAGTGTCTTGATTTTAACTTTTCAACACAATGCTTTGAAAATATGAATGTGTGGCATGATGGTGTGGAGTATCTGTTTCACTAGGTTTTGGTTTCTACCTTATGTACAGGGATAAAACATCCTGCTAAGAAATAAAAAGCACATGTCTCACCGTGCACAATCATTACTGGGTTTCCATGTAGAGTACAGACAGCTGCATCCCTGAAAACACCACAAAGCAGATACAAGTGTTTTCTCAAAGAAAAAAAAAGGTGATGTCCATATTTACAAAGTTTAACAAATCTGCACAATACTTGATTAAACAGAAGGAGGAAAAAAAAAAGATACACTCTGCTTGTTCTGAAGGGGCATACTACCTAGTTAGTGGTTAGAATAAAAACTGTATACAATTTCATATAAGACATAGACTCTAGTGAGCATCTAACACATTTGTGCCTATTGCAACATCAACAGGCTCTGATTGGGAGAGAGAGGGGCCTATCACATCCCAGTGCCTCCAACGTCTTCCAATTTAAAGCAATATCTGAACGGTTCCAAAGTATGCCTTAGCTCCTGAACATGAGTCCCACTGGCCTGTTAGAAGCCTGCCTGCTCACACACCTGACTCCTCTGTCAGTTGTGGCTTTTTTTTTTTTTTTTTATCAAAACACAATTTGTATTTTTTAATTTTTTTTTTTTAAAAAAGTCAACTACAATGCTATTTTCCATCAGGATTAATATGCTGAGCAATATTTACATCTCCAAATATCAGGTCACAATCCCTATTATATGTTGAAGTTAGAATGATAAATTATCATATGCTTTGCATATCAGAGCTGGTATCACCTTTCCCATAGGGAATGCTGCTCAAAATTAACATATTCCCAAAGGTAAAATGCATATTCTCTGAAATGCATTTTATTATGACAATGCATCTATTTAGTCATAAAAACAAAAAAAACTCAGACAATTCTACACTAGCTCTCAATCTGGATTTAGAACTTCAGGTTAAAACAGCTACCTGTACTTTGTACAGAAGTATGAGTTCTGCTAGTGTTTAGAATAAAATTATTTCTTGGGATTAGAAACAATAATGCTGCCTTTTCCCTTGCATTTTGAAATGGGTTTTGCCTTTTTATGACTGTTTTTAATTCTGGCATTTCATCTTGCCAACTACTATGCTGTTTAAGCAATGCTGTCACCTAAAAGGAATTTCTGATTAGACTAAAATGGTCCAGTGATAAGTTACATATACACCCTACTTTGAACAAACCCAGCCAAATTGGAGCAGAATGCTACTACACTCTTATTAACTAGTGTAATAAAATCTTCCAATTTCATGGTTTGTGTTTTGCTTTAATCAACTAAAAGTAAATTGCTGGTAAGTATTTACTTGAACCCATACTTTGATTTCATAACACTGTTTACCAAGGCGGTGATGTAGGCAAAGCTTGGGGCAAGAAAGGCATGCTTTCTACAGGCCTCATTGCTATATTGAGAGGAGCAGCTAATGTCATAGGTGTGGGCAGGTTCATTGGAGATGTGATGGTGACAGGGTGTGCTATATTCACTGGGGCAGTTACAGGGGTGGGGAGGTTGACTGGGGTAGTGAGTGTTAAAGGAGAGGTCATGGATAATGGACTGGTTATAGTTACAGGATGCCCTATATTCATTGGGCTGGTTATGTTAACTGCACTTGAAACATTTACTGGACTTCTCATGCTCATTGCAGCTGCCACTGTGACTGGGTTTGACATAGTCCCAGACGACACAGAGGACGTTATATTGAATGGAGTAGTGAGAGTCACAGGTGTCGTAGCAGCCGTGGAGGTTTGGCACAGGTTGGCAGCTTCTAAAATGAGAAGACAAAAGGACCTTTAGACTCTCAAAACTCTGAGCAAAATTCACAATTCTGAATCACCCTTTCCATTAAAAAGGACCAGCATATAATAAATCCAATTACAGTTTCCTACCAAGTTAACAACAGGAAGAGAGGATCCTTCTAAGCACAACAAACCTGGTAGCCGGGGATCCCAGGGTGTGAATATCTTCTCTGATGTCTGTGAGGACTTAGGCAACTTCCTTAGCCTTGCACTTTTGGCTTCAAGTTCAGATTTACTTACCTACCTCACAATGATGGGAGGACCAGTTAACTTCTTCAAGGCACTCTGGGGAGCAGAGATACCAAGTAGGGCTAAATGTTCTCACTACCATTTCATACAGTTCTTCTGAGTTTTAAAGACTTTCCTGGGAAGAGCCAACCACCAGCAGGCCAGGCGAAAGGCTTGTTTACAGAGCTGAGCCAATGGTTACACAATAACAGATAATCAGAAAAATCTCATAAGGCACACTGTTAACTAGCAGAGAGAGAAGAGAGGTGTGTGTACTCAGTGACATGTTAAAGCCTTCTTAGATGTGAAGCCATGGTGTTAAGGTTTTAAAAATGCATAATTAGGGATGGAGAGACGGACGGCTCAGTGGTTTAATCTGCCAGCCTAGGTTGACTCCCCAATACCTACGTAGAGCTAGATGCACAAAGTAGAATATGTATCTGGAGTTTGTTTACAACAACAAGAAGATCTAGTGCACCAACTCTCAATCTGTTTCTCTCTCTTTGCTCATGAATACATAAAAATACTTAAAAATGCATACTTAAGCACATCTTCTTTAATACCAGCATTTGGGAGGCAGAGGTAGGAGGACTGCCATGAGTTGAGGCTACCCTGAGATTACATAGTGAATTCCAGGTCAGCCTGGGTTAGAGTGAAACCCTACCTCAAAAAAAAAAAAAAAAAAAATCAATGCTAAACAATCTATTTTAGTGTTATCTATCTGTTGGAGTCACAGGAAAACTGTTCAAGCTAAATAACCTTGTAGTTAATGATTATGTTTCTTCATTCAGAACTACTCAATAGTAGTTGATGGTGTTTGTTCCTTCTCACTCCCACTTCCTCTTCTTTCCAGTGCTGATAATAATCACATACTTTCTACCCAGTTATCATTTAATTGCATGTATTACACACACCACCAAGCATACCAAGGAGGACTAACCAAGCAAAAAAACCTTGTAGCACAATGCAGGGTCCTTGTTCCTTGTTATCCAGCAATGTCTAAACACTTGTGGAAGGAAACACCCCAAAAATGCCCCTCTAAGAAACAGCACCACCAACTAGCGTGGTACAAGATGGTGGTAAGGAATCAGACCAGTGCGCAGGTGGTAACCTGGCCATCAAAACTGAAGTGGAATCTCTGCATAGTCCACATGGGGTTCTAATAAACTCTGGTAGAACCTTTAGTCAATAAAGAACCCTTCTGCTGGACTGGAGAGATGGCTTAGCGGTTAAGCGCTTGCCTATGAAGCCTAAGGACCCCGGTTCGAGGCTCGGTTCCTCAGGTCCCACGTTAGCCAGATGCAACAAGGGGGCGCACGCGTCTGGAGTTCGTTTGCAGAGGCTGGAAGCCCTGGCGCGCCCATTCTCTCTCTCCCTCTGTCTTTCTCTCTGTGTCTGTCGTTCTCAAATAAATAAATAAATAAATAAAATTTTAAAAAAAAGAACCCTTCTGCTATCAGTATGACATTACTCTGGCATACTGTGTTGGATCATGAGTTTCCACACTTGACTGGTGATCAAAACCATTTGGGAGCTTTGTGTTTGTATGTGGACACATGCACACCATGGCACTTGTACGAGTGAGCACAACCTTCTGGTCAACCCTTGCCTTTCTACCTTACTGAGACAGGGGATCTCTGCTGTACTTTTTTTCTTTGGTTTTTCGAGGTAGGATCTTGCTCTCACCCAGGATGACCTGGAATTCACTCTGTAGTCTCAGGTTGGCCTCGAACTCATAGCAATCCTCCTTTGCCTCCTGAGTGGTGGGATTAAAGGTGTGTACCACAGCACTGCGCTTGCTATTATGAACTTCTAGGAAATTCTGGCTTCACCTCCCATCTCGCCATCAGCCTGCTGGGACTATGTAGCCTGGGAGTTGGACTTGAGTTCTCAGGCTTGAGCTTCTGTAAGTGCGTTACCCACTGCACCGTCTCCTCAGCTCCCCCACTTGTGTCTGCAGGTATGTGTGGTGGTCAGAGGACTCCAATGCCCTTCTCTACTGCTCATGTACTTACTTCCTTGAGTGCATAGTTCCTTGAGATGGGGTCTATCCCTCAACCTGGAGCTGGGTTTTCAGTGAGCCCCAGCGATTATCTAGTCGCCACTTGCAGACTTGGGTTACAGATGTGCATGACCAAATACAGCTTTTTTGTGGACTCTGGGGAAAATACTGGAGGGGTCTCAGACCCTCCAAAGTGATCATGCTTAAGCAGCAGGTGTTCTTAACCACTGAACCATCTTCCCAACCCTTTCCTGCAATACTCAATAGTGAAACAGAAAAAATTTAAAAGCTTCCTCAGTGATAATTTGAGTTTTATCCAGGTTTGGGAACTTATATACTTTTATTTATGTCTAATATTTAAAAGGACAAGTTTTAAATTTTCATTAGGTTTCCAGTTCAGTGGTCTTCTCTATGTTCAGAATGTGACATTTACTAACATGAACACAGCGGTTTCTAACATCAGTGGTCATTTCCAGAGAGATTCAGACTACAAATGGGAACATAATAGCATTTTGTTTCATGAAGGTCAGAAGATGAGCTAAACAATCAAGTCTTATTGTGCAAAGCAAACTGAAATATAATACCACACAGAAGAGTGCAGAGAGAGTGCCATGGGAGAGAACAACTTACTTCTGAGGTAATGTTACCACTGCTTAAAGTTATTCTCCTCTTGCTCTCTTTCCCTCAAAGAAGGAATTTTCACACTGAGTGCCAAGTCCCCACCTTTCCTCTAATCTAAGAGTGGTTTCCCCTCCCAAGTGCTCAGGATCATATCCATGGCACTGCATGTGAGAGGCAAGTGCTCTATCCCCGAGCTACTCCCCCAGTCCTGACAACATCCCTTGCTATAACTTAAAACACTCTTACTCCTTGTCTAGTTAAAATATTCTTCATAGTATACTTTCAACCCACGATACCATTATCCTCATACTACACTTTTTTTGCTCCCCACTACAAGTCCCTACTTTTCTTCCCATTTTCCACTACTTCACAAAAAATTTTATATCAAAACAATGACAAATTTTCATTTGGAAAATGGCAGTAAGATGTACTCTTTTCCTCCAATGCCAGTGGACGCTTGAAAACAGGAGTTATTCTTTTTGTTTTATCCTATATAGGATGCTTAGAAGGGATCTGGGGAAAGGAACAGCCACAGTACACACATAAGAGCAAAAGATGGAAGAAGACACATAGCAAAAGATAACATACGTAAGAGCCCTTAGGCAAAATAATCCTTCAGAATTTAAAATAAAGCAGCAAGATATGACAGGTGGGAGAAGGAGATAAAGAATAGAGGAGCTGTGGGCTGGAGGGATGGATTAACAATGAAGGTGTCTATTGCCTGTAAAGCCAGAAAAAAAAAAAAAAAAAAAAAAAACAGGTTTGATTCCCCAGGACCCACATTATCCAAATGCACAAGGGCACATGCGTCTGGAGTTCGTTTGCAGTGGCTGGAGCCCTGCATGCCCATTCTCTCTCTCTTTCTCTGCCAAATAAATAAATAAATAAAATAAAATATTTTTAAAAAGAATACAGGAGCTGTACCACAAGGCTGATATAACAGTGACAAAATGATTTACTTAACTAGAATGTCAAAAAATGCTCAGAAGTGATACTTTAATTGACCCTTTGTGAGATACACAGAAAAACTAATCCAACTATTACAATGATTAAGAGTAAAGTCCCTAACAGCAGAGGGGCAGACACATTAAACTCAGGCTAGCTCTGTAATAAAACTGAAGATGAGGGATGAAACCAAGAGAAAAGATGCCAGGATTATAGAGTGTGAATCATGCACTAAAACATCCAATGCAGAGCAGGGAATGGTGGTGCACACCTTTAATCTCACCACTTGGGAGGAATTAAAAAACAGCTGGGTGTGATGGCACACACCTTTAATCTCAGCACTTGGGAGGCAGAGGTAGGTGGATCACTGTGAGTACGAGGCCACCCTGAGACTACCCAGTGAATTAAAGAAAAAAGAACTCCAGGAAGTACTGAGGATTTTTACTTCTTAGTAATGCAAACTTATGTGAAGCTCTGCTGTCAATAAATGAACTTTAGCAAATACTCCCAATCATGTAGTATCTATATGCTTCCATGAAGCTAACTCCCTAAACTGCTATCACTCTTGTGATCACCTGGCACACTAAAGTAACCCTTCTCAAGTCACCCATGAACACCTGAAGCCCCTCCTTACCTTTCTTTCTTGCTTTGACAGCTTCTTCCCACAGTCTCAGTGTCTCTACCTGCTTCCCTGGCCAGCTTGTCACATGTTGCTGCTGCTGCTGCTGCTGCTGTTGCTGCTGCTGCTTCTGACTGCTGGTCTCTTCACTCATGCATGCTGCTCCAAAGATAAACCACAAACTCTGTGTTTACCTTGAAAAAGGTGGCCATTTAAAAAACCCAAACCTAGCGGGTATGGTGGTGCATGCCATAAATCCCAGCACTTGGGAGGCAGAGGTAGGAGGATCACTGTGAGTTCAAGGCCACCCTGAGACTCCATGGTGAATTCCTGGTCATCCTGAGCTACAGTGAGACCCTACCTTGAAAAACCAAAAACCAGCCCCCCCCCAAAAAAAACAAAACCCCAACCTAGGCACTGGGGGTGTAGCTCAGTTGGTAAAGTGCTTGCGCTGGGCATAATGGCACATACCTTTAATCCCAGCAATCGAGAGGCAGAGGTAGGAGGATCGCCGTGAGCTCAAGGCCACCCTGAGACTACGTAGTGAATTCCAGGTCAGCCTGGACTAGAGTGAAGCCCTACCTTGAAAAACCATGAAAAAAAAAGTGCTTGCCTACTCTGCACAAAGCCCTGGATTCTACTCTCAGCACAGAATAAAACCCAGCCTGGTGACCACTTTCCCATAATGCTGGCACCTGGGAGGTGGAAGCAGGACGATCTGAAGTTCAAGGTCACCCTTCACTATAGGGTGAGTTCAAGACCATGCATGAATGGGTGATTTGAAAAAAAACATGGGGCTAGAGAGATGGCTCAGAGGCACTTGCCTGCAAAGCCTAAGGACCAAAGTTTCAATACACCAGTACCAACAAAAAGCCAGATGCACAAGGTGGAACATACATTTGGAGTTCATTGGCAGTGGCTAAGGGCCCTGATGTGCCTATTTTTTTTCTATCTGCTTCTTTCTCCCTCTCAAATAAATAAGTAAATAAAATATTAATTAAAAAAAACACAAACAGCTGGGCATGATGATGCACACCTTTAATCCCAGCATTCAGCAGGCTGAGGTAAAAGGACTGCTGTGAATTCAAGGATAGCCTGGACTACAGAGTGAGTCCAGATCAGCCTGAGCTAGAAAATTGCTTAAGAAAACAACAAAAGCACCTAGATACTTTAACTTTTCCATACCATTTAACTAATAGCTCTTGTTACAGTACAGGTTTGATAAAAATAAGTAAATTTGGGGACTAGAGAGATGACTCAGTGCTTAAAGATCTTTACTTGCAAAGCTTGCTGGCCTGGAAGGGCACTGACAGCAGCAAGAAACCCTGGTGCGCGCGCACGCGCGCGCGCACACACACACACACACACACACACATAAATTAATTTTTTAAAAGTTCATTTAAAAATCTATAGAAGGGCTGGAGAGATGGCTTAGTGGTGAAGGCACTTGCCTGTGAAGTCCAAGGACCCAGGTTCAATTTCCATTTCCCAGTACCCATGCAAACTAGATGCACAAGGTGGAACATGCATCTAGAGTTCACTTGCAGTGGCTGGAGACCCTGGTGCACCCATTCTCTCTCCCTCTCTATCTAATAAAGAAAGCAGGGTTTCACACTAGCCCCAGGCTGACTTGGAATTCACTATGTAGTGTCAGGGTGGCCTCAAACTCATGGGGAACCTCCAACCTCTGCCTCCTGAGTGCTGGGATTAAAGGCGTACGCCACCATGCCCAGCTATTAAAAGTATATTTTTGTAAAGTATAGCATGTCAGATAATAAAGCAAATGTATTCACAAAGATGCAATAGTACGTCAGATTAAAACATATGCAACTTTCTCATTTACTTAACCCATCTATGGTCATCTGTTTTTTTTGTTTTGAGAATTTGACATTTCTGCTTCATGAAGCACATATATAGTAAGATATTGGGGCTGGAGGGCTGGCTAGCTAAGGTGCTTGCCTGCAAAGCCTAATGACCAGGGTTCAATTCCCCAGCACCCATGTAAAACCAGATGCATGGAGTGGCGCGTGCGTCTGGAGTCCATTTGCAGAGGCCCTGGTGCGCCCATACACATATTCCCTCTCCCCCTTTGTTTGTGTGTGTGTGTCTCTGATTGCAAATATTTTTTTAATAATTAAAAAAAAATTTTTTTGTTGTTTATTTATTTGAGAGCGACAGGGGGGGAGGGAGAATGGGTGCACCAGGGCCTCCAGCCACTGAAAACGAACTCCAGACGCCTGCGCCCCCTTGTGCATCTGGCTAAAGTGGGTCCTGGGGAACTAAGTCTTGAACCGGGGTCTTTAGGCTTCACAGGGAAGCACTTAACTGCTAAGCCATCTCTCCAGCCCCAGAAAATATTTTTTTTTTTACTATTTTATTTTTATTTATTTGAGAGAGGGAAAAGGGGGGAGAGAGAGAGAAAGGGAGAGAGAGAATGGTTGCTAAGGCTTCCAGCCACAGCAAATGAACTCCAGATGCATGTACCATCTTTGCATCTAGATTATGTGGTTACTGGGGAATTGAACCAAGGTCCATTGGTTTTTCAGACAAGCACTTTAACTGTAAGTCATCTCTCCAGCCCTAATTTTTTTTAAAAAGAAAGATATTGAAGGCTGGAGAGATGGCTTAGCGGTTAAGCGCTTGCCTGTGAAGCCTAAGGACCCCGGTTTGAGGCTCAATTCTCCAGGACTCATGTTAGCCAGATGCACAAGGGGGTGCACGTGTCTGGAGTTTGTTTGCAGTGGCTGGAGGCCCTGGCACGCCCATTCTCTCTCTCTCTCTCTCTGCCTCTTTCTGTCTCTGTCACTCTCAAATAAATAAAAATGAACAAAAAAAATTAAAAAAAAATATTGAATTAGGAAAATAACTTCCCTCTAGTGGTTAGGGAAATCTTAAAAAAAAAAAAAATTGGATAAATTCAATATTAGAAGCCAGGCATGGTGGCACACACCTTTATTCCCAGCATGCAGAGGTAGGAGAATCATTGTGATTTCAAAGCCACCCTAAGACAACATAGCAAATTCCAGGTCAGCCTGGACTAGAGTGAAACCCTACCTTGAAAAACAAAACAAAACAAAACAAAATTGTTTAGCCGGGCATGGTGGCATACGTCTTTAATCCCAGCACTCAGGAGGCAGAGCTAGGAGGATCACTGTGAGTTCGAGGCCATTCTGAGACTCCATAGTGAATTCCAGGTCAACCTGGGCTAGAGTGAGACCTACCTCGAAAAATACACACACACAAAAAAAAATTCAAGTATTAGATTTTACCCATAAGTCTCTGGAATAGTCTATCTCCAACTCTGAATTTAAGGCTACCAAAGTATTTAAACTGTCAAATGTATATGATATCCCATTTCTCTATAGGCTTTGGCTTGAAAAACTCTCTCTCCCCATCCCCCATTGGTTTCTTCTTTCTTTCTTTTTTCTAGGTTAAGACCTCCATGTGGCCTAGACTAGCCTTGAACTCTCTATGTAATTGAGGATGGCTTTGCACTCTTGATCCTCCTGCCTTCAGCTCCTAAGTGTTGAGATTACAGGTGTTCACCATCATGTCCAGTTGAAACTTATTCTAGATGTTTTTGAAACTTGGCCCAGAGTGGCTTTAGACATACTATGCAGCCAAGGCTAGTCTGGTTCTCCCTGCTTCAATTCCCAAGTGCCAAGACTCTAAGTGTGAACCATCACACCCAGCTGCTGCCTCAATGCTAACAACCAGAGCCTTTTATTCAAGCACAACACTAAAAGAACACAGTGAAAACTAGCTGTGATGAAATTCTGTTCTGTTGGTATAATTATTTGTGGGCAATGGACTGAAAGTAAATCCGTAGGAAGCTCATCAAAGCTGTCTGAATGCATGCATGTACAGTAGAGTTCTCATACTAACATGCTTTCTCCACTGGTGTCTAGCTCATTTTGGTGGCAGGAGGAAACATGATGATTAATATAGTCTTGAGAGCAGTGACAATGCCCTTGATATCTGAATAAAAAATGAGATTTTGTTAATATGAAATGCAAGATGCTGTGAACTACCACCTACTTTTGCTGATGCCTTGTTTACACGTGTTACAGTTGATACTTTGGCTTTGCCCATGTGTCTTTAAGTGGCTGGTGATGTATGCTGCACTCAGGAGTTTCCCACAGATGTTACATGAGACCTTGCCTTCGTGGCGCACCATGTGTGTCCGTAGTCTGTCTTTGGTGGCAAAGGCAGCAGTGCATGTCTGCATGAGGGAGGAAAACTTTTTTTAAATATAGACTATCCTGTTCAACTCATTTTCAAGTCTGTATATTTCACACATGACCCTAGCCACATCAGCAAGCTGACTGAGCTAGTTGGATTTTCATTGCACACATTACTTAGCATCACAGATCATACTAAAACATCTGGTGAATTCTAGATGGTTCCATTTTAAGGAAAAGAAAACATCAACATAATGCTAGTGAAAAGATCTGAGGCTTAGAATCAGTTAAAGCACAATTTACAGCTGGGGTATACAGCCCAGTGATAGAGTAACTGCCTCATGGGTTCAATCCCCAGAGCAGCAAGAAAAACAAAACAATGGAAAACCTTCTTTTTAAACTAAGTTTCACAATTCATGAAACAGTCTAATGTTAAGCAAGTGTTATGCTATCTGATGGATCTTTATCTGGACAATAAGTATAGTAATGCCTATCACAAAATTGCCAGTGGGTTAGGAGCCTTGCATACATAGCAGGCACTCACTCAAAGATACTAGTTTCCTTCCTTCAGTTAGATTTTTCTTAGAATTCAAATAATTTACTTAATAAAATTAGTCACTAACAAATTTAACTGAAACACTGAACAACTTCCAGTAACAAATAAGAATTAGTAATGCCTACTACAGTCATTTGATTTAGCAAAAATTCTTAACCCTTTCATTATCACAACTTAAGTCCAATAAAATCATTAATCTGAATGTATTTCCAAATAACTAGAAAATTTCCATTAATTTTCATTAACAGCAGACAAAATCTAGTCAATGATAAAAGGTGGAGGAAAGTTTGTTTTCTATTCCAATCTAAACATCCTTATCCATTAACCCAGAAATTAACTGAAAACTCTTCTTTTATTCATTTCAAATATACAACAATCTTTGCATGACTATAATTTTTTTCTTATATCAAAAATTACTATTGTCCAAGCAAAGGTAAACACAGCTTAGCAAAAATACACCTTTAGAATGATCTTGTCACACAGAAACAGATTCTGTCAGTCCTATTTTATAAAATTAGAATGTAAACGGACCCCATCTACTCAAACAAGTGATCTGAAAACTATTCAAGAACCATGAGCTTTGACTGGCTCAACTCTCCAGATAATGTGCATTAACAGCTATTCTAAGGATAAGTCATTTTAACTCTTACTTGGCATTTGAAGGGTCTTTCTGTTGAATGAACATGTTTTACGTGACAGCTTAAGTGGTCAGGCCTGTGAAAGAGAGTTTCAAGCAGAGGTTGTAATGGAACACAGATACAGAAATGCTACTTATGCGATGCTGCGTGCTTGGCAGATCAGGCGGGAGCATTTCACAGGAAGCCAGCAGAATCAACCAACTCCAACTCTCCCACTACAAGTCTCCTCACCTCTCTTAAACCACAAGCCAAAAAAGTCTTAATCCTTAACCTGTTAACTGTCTCCCAGTCAACATCAAATCATATTGTCTTGATTTCTGATATTTACAAACACCCAACGTTTTAGCTCTTTTCAAAGTTTTGTATTGACTAATTCTGTGTGTACATAGTGTATTTTGATCATAATCCCCTCCCATTACCTTTTTTTGTCCCCTTTCTCCTGTTAACTCTAATAGCCTTAAAAATATATCAAATAGTATCCACAGAAACATGGGGCAGGGTGGGGGGCATTCTCCTTAAAAATTATACTAAAAGTATAAAGTCATCCCAACCAATAGGACATAGTTTCTTGGACCTGCACAGTGAATGGCATATCTAGTCCCTGAAATGAACCTGAACTAATGGTTCTGCAGTGTCAAGTATCTACGGGCCAAGTGAAGGCCTGACTTTCTACCAAGGTGGACTTAAATGATTTAACAGGTTAATTGCTTTATCACCATTTGTCAACCACACCAAACCAGGGTTAGAAAAGGCATAGTATTTATCACCCACCTCCTCTAATACCATATGCATTCTTACATCTCAAATACAGCTAGATCACAGAGACAAATTTGAAGTTAATGAAAACATAATGGAAAATACAAAGCAAAATGCAGTACCTCGAGAAGCCTTTCCCACAAACACTGCAGGTATAGGGTTTGGTGATGCCTCCTTCGTGAGACCTCACATGGTAAGTCATCCGGTCCTTCCTCTTGAAACGCTGATTACAAATAGGACACTCAAAGGGCTTTTCGTCCGAATGGGAGAGCTTGTGTCGGTTGAGGTGGTACACATCTCTGAAGGCCTTTCCACACATCTCACAAGCATGGTTCTTCTTGACGGGCTTACTGGGTTTCTTGACAGACTGGGTCACAGGCATAGCTGTGGTGCTGGCACTGCTACTGGGGTTGGTGCCCGACGAAGATGTAGTGACTGTTGACAAGATGCCTGCAATGGTTGAGACCAACGAAGTTCGGCTGCTGTCCCCAGCGATGGTAGAGATAAGGGGAACCACCGTAGTGGGGGTTTTCTTTGCCCGAGACACCAACTTGATCCCTGTGTGGCAGGATTGGTGGCGCCTCAGGTGATAGCTGTCCCTGAATGCTTTACTGCAGTAAGTGCACACAAATGAAGTTTTGGGTTTTTCTTTTTTAATCCCAATGGTATCTTTTAATGTTTCTGGTGCAGTCTGAGGTTTCTGCGTTATTGGTATTGGAAGCAATGGTTTCTGATCGGGGGGCTCCACAGCAGAGCTCAGGAGGGGCAGCAGACTGTTCTGTGCTGCCTGCTGTTGGTGGTGGGAGGCTTCATGGGCCTAAAACCAAACATTTACACTTGAGAAACTCAGCCTCTCACAGTGAGCCAAACAATCGAATGTGGTGCACATAAGAGGGACCAAGAGAAAACCAACCAAGAGCCTGTGAGCTCTCCATGCAGCAGAGATCCAGCAACCACCGACTCTCAAGAGCTGCCAATATCCAACCCTGAAAGTCACTGTGCAGATTAAAACTTCTGCAACTATGCTGCTCACAGTGATTGTGCTTCCACAGCCAACTAAACTGCATACTACCCTGACTCATGAGGGGCATACTAATTGATGAAACCAGTTTGCATTAGGCTGTCAGTACTAAAACGAAGCTTAAATAACTTGTTAAGAAGACTCTCACCCCAGATTTAAGTATTAAGTAGTACCTTACACTGTAACTGACATACACATACACCACACACACAGAGGATATAATGATGTACTCATTCTTCCCCAGGAAAGGACAGGTACCACCCCACTTTCTTCTTTATAAGAAAACTTGGTGATTGAGAAAAGGGCTGCTGCTAAGTGCTGAAGGGAATCTAGTTTTCTGAATGCATATGCTAGTTGTTAAGTCTACTTGTAATGTCCACTCAACACTACTAAGATTCAGTCGAAATGATGCCTGCTATTGATCAAGCTGGAAGGCATCTGTGGAGGTTGCTAACACCTGCCAGTTATTTTCCAGAGCCTGTCATCTTCCGCTGCAGTCTGCATCTTTCAAGCAACATGCTCTCATAAGAGAAAAAACAAACTGCAACCATACTCATGTCCACTTCTTCGAGCAGCTGCAGGTTTTAATAAAGTATTAGCTATTTGCTGTTATAATGCATTCTCCCCTCCAAAATTGGAGGCTGGAGCACTGTCTGGAAAGTTTAAGAAATGATGGAAAAGTTACTGAAATAGCTCTTCCTAATATGTTGTTCTTTACCAACATGATTTTTGAAACTCTTGAGAGTACAACCAAGCCCCAATGTACTGTAATCCTAAGAAGACACAGGCTAAGAGTTCCTAAGATCCAAGGAAGAGCCCAGACCAACATCTTAGCTACTTTAGACAGTGTTTCTCTCTCTTTCATCACTTGAAAGGAAATACAATCACAAATCCCACAAGAAAACCCATTTAGCTCTTCTCCTGACAAGAGCAAAAGCATCTATCTCACATTGTTCCATGTTTACTTGACATCAGCACAACTACACCTGGAACTGCTCTCCCCGAAATGGTTAGGAGATGTGGTACCCATAGTTAGAACTTTCAATTTAATAATTCTGACTTAAACACACTTCAGGTTTTGAACGGACACTCAGAAACCACGTGGTGACTTACAAGCGAGTATTTTTCTAGACTTAATGCCCTACTGAATTACAGTCCACCTCTCATCTAATTTGTGGAGCTCTTATGACTACTGGAGTCTACCTACCAGGTGACAGCAGGAGCAGCTTTAATTTGAACTCAAATCTTAGCCCTTGCCCAACCAAGCTGTAGGATACCCAAGTTTCCATACAAAATACAAACAGTTAATAGTTGAAGATAGCTTGAGATATACAATTTCAAAGGCTAACAGATCAGATAGTATGAAATGCAAATCTTCTGGACAAAGTTCAAACTTTTAACATTTAGAGGCATTTTCCAGTTCTAAACAACTTTAAATATGGTGGGCTAAAAAGCACCTATTGCTATTTTACCAGTTCAGATGTCTGTGGCAATACAAAGTATTTACAGCACTGCTAACGCACAACCTCACAGGAGGGTCACACCGTGTCTCCGTTTCTTGAGTGAAATGCTGGACAGCCACTATGAGAATCTGTCTGAGGGTTCCTAGGATCCCTGGACTTCTACATGGTGCCAAAATGGGAGCTGACATTTCCCAACCAGTCTGACTTCAGTTACTGATTTATTGCAAAAATGTAACTTCTAGGTGGGTTTTTATTTGACTAGTGGCATCAAATCAAAGTTTAAATTGTGTCTTCTAAGTGCAAGGCTTTTTAGCTCTGCCCAAGCTTTCCTTTTTTCTGGGGCTGGCAAAACAAAACAGAAATGTTATTTCATCACCCAAGGTGGTAGGATATAGAACCATGAAATCTCCAGTGCCAGAGGGTAAAAGATTTTGTACTGAAACAAATTAGCATCGGTGAGTCATATCTTGAATGTCCTGTTAGGAGAATCATCCATCAAACATTTTAACAGCTATGGCTTTCACTTTCCACCAGGTTCTCTGGCATTCAAAATCACTTTAGACATATATTCAACAGGATGCTCCAAGAAACGTAGTTTAATTCTCCATTTTCCCAGTGAAAGTTTCTTAAGATTGTAACTGATTGTCTATCCCTATCTTTCTGCTCATCCAACAGTCCTCAAGTCTACGTTTTCCAACTGTCACTGCACACATTGCAAACACAGGGTCAAATATTAGCCGTCACATTTCTCCATCAGGTGTAAAAAATTCAATAGCTTGGCCAATGTTTTATCCAGGAAAATAAGAAACTTAAAAAACTACTCCACAAATCTTTAAAATAGATTCCCAAAGGTGAGTTATTTTTTTTAAATTTATAACTTGTTTTATTCAATCTCCATTAAACTTACAGATACAAGGTTTAATATGGCTTTGATCTCATAAAAATCATTTTAATGGCCCCTCAATCCTTTCCTTTAAAATGACCACGTGAGATTCTTAAAGGCACGTGCCATCTTTGCAATAATCCCCATGCCAACTAGTCATGTAGATTTCTTCTGATGCATTAAGTTGACCAGTTTTTTTTTCTCAATTTTTATTAACATTTTCCATGATTATAAAAAGTATCCCATGGTAATGCCCTCCTTCCCAAGTTGACCAGTTATTAAGCTCATTAATGCGCAATAAAAATACTAGATCAGAAGGAGAAAAGGGGGCAGTTCATAACAATTTTAAGAATTTTCAATTAGGACACCCATTGATTACTTAAAAATCAAAATGTCTGCATTTGAAATATATCATAATATGATAAACCATGTTATACAATAGGTAATTCTGAATTCCCCAATTCCCCATATTAACTTCATTGGGATGAGACCATATGCTGAGAAGGTAATGTTTTGAAGATTCTGCATTCGTTCTTGGTTAGTTCCCAAAGGTCTCCAGCGCCCAAATTACGCGTCTGGGATTTCACAAAGTAGTCAAAGGAAAAAACTCTGGGGTCGGCGGGAAGGACACTCTTAAAAACTGATGAGCTTCCTAACCTCCTTCGGGTTCCGAAGTTTCCCTGTGAGCTCATCACTACTGCCCACTAAATGCTTCGTTTGCAAACAGAAACGAAGCAGAAGGGGGAAAAAAAAGTTCTAGCGTATCTTACATCTTCCAAACGGGGGAGGGGAGAGGTCTCCCATCTAACGTGGTAGGAGAGGGATTATGGCCAATCTATGGCTGCTGTCACTTTTTAAAGTTTCTTGCAAAAAGCGAAGCCCAACAACCCAACGAGCGACTCATGGGGGCTTCGTCAGCGAACCAGCGTTCTGCACTTTCCCTCGCTCCCCTAGGCTGGAGCAAAGGCTCGCGCGGGCCGGGCCGGGGAAGCGCTCCAGAGAAAGAAGGTCGGCGCGCAGGAGTCCGGCCCCGTCGCTCCCCGCGCCCGCCCGCCCGCCCGCCCTGCCCTGCCCTGCCCTGCCCTGCCGTGGCCGGCTGGGGGATTCCCCCGGCTGAATGGGACGGCGGGAGAGCTGGACAGAGGAGAGGGTGCCAGCTGCCAGGGCTCCGGAGAGGAAAACGAGAACCGAGGGGGGAAAGTTTCTAGGAGGGAGATGCTTGCGCCCCCCCCCCACGGTAAACAGCAGGGGGCGGCGGAAAGGGGGAGTGGCGGGGAAGCCAGAGATACCCGCTATTCGCGCGAGGTGGGAGGAGGGTCAGAAAGTCAACACACACGCAGACATACAAAAAGAGGCGAGACCGCGAGCGAATGATGGGGGCACTCGGGGCAGGACTTGGGGACCCCCTCACTCCACCGTGCGGCCCGGGCCGGGCGCGCAGCGGCCCCGGCGGCCCGCACGATGCAGCGGCCCGGCGGCCTCCTTTCTCCGGGCCGCGGGGTGGTGACAGCGACCGGCCTCCTCCCTTCCCCTCCAGGGCGGGAGTGAAGGGAGTGTGTGGCGTGTGTGCGTGTGGGGTGTGCGAGGGGGGCCCGGGTTCACCCCGAGGCCTGCGCTCTCCCCCGCACCCCGTGAGGCCGCCTCCTTTCACCTCGGCAGCCCCGCTCGGCCGGGGCGGGCGGGCGGAAAAACAAAGGGGGATTAAGGCCGGGCCCGAGAGCGGAGCCCGGAGGGAGGGGAGGAGCGCCCGCCCGCCCGCCCGCCCGGGGCCCGGCCCCCCTGTCCCCCGTGCCCCCCCCGGGGGGCCCCCAGTACCTGGAACAGGAACGCGGTCCAGTTGGCCTCCATGGCTGCGGCGGCCGACCCCCTCCTCCCCGCTCCCCCCGCTCGGGGAGCTTCCTCAGCCGGAGGAGGCGACAACAAAGCGGCGGCGGCGGCGGCGGCAGCGGCAGCGGCGGCTCCTCAACATGGCAGCGCAGAGCGCGGCCACTTCCGGTAACCTCCGGGACGCACCACCGCGGCGGCGAGCGCGGGCGGGGGGGGAGCCCCGGCCCGGCCGCCGCCGCCCCCAGCTGCTCCGACCCCCCGCGGGCGTCCCCGCCGCCGGCCCGCCGCGTCGGAGCTCTGCCAGCGCCTGTGGGCGGTGGGGTCGGGGCCCCCGCGGGGGGGCTGGGGTGGGGCCGGGGGCGGGGATGGGGCGCGGCGTCCCCCCCCGCGGGGGTGTGTGGTGCTGCGGTCCGCGGCTCCGGCAGCTGGAGCAGGGGGAGCTCTGGAGAGAAGATGGAGGACACGCCAGGGTCTGGTGCTGGCCCGCTGGGCACCGCCGGGCCGTCTCGCGTGACTCGGACGGTGTCCGGCAGCGCAGCGCGTCCCTAGTGGACCTTCCGTGGAGGGCACGGGCCATGTCCGTCAGCTGGCTCTTCAGTCACTTTGCACTTCACAGCCCCCACCTCCAAGCTAGGGGACTCTGGCTCCCAGCCCTGGCGGTTCATTCCCGGCCCGCTAAGCCCTCATTGCCCTGAGTAGCCTTCAGACTCAACGCGCAGTCCCTAGTCCCAACCCGGGTACAGCCTCACACCCGCCTAGTGTGTAGGGAACTACTTCCCACGCGCTGAGATGTCATTGCTGGGTTATTCTTGGGTGCAGGGCTGAGCTTCCCCATCCCATCCTCCCTTTCACTCCAAATATGCAGAATTCTACTCGATGGGGATTAAAAAAAAAAAAAAAACAAATGAGAAAAGTAGACACGAGCTTATTTTAGTCCTTTAGTAAAGTCTACTTCTTTCACACACATACCCCAAGACAAAAATCAAACTTCTGGTTGGACAGCGTCAGATGTCACTGAGGTGACCCCAGCCTGTTTGCAGTTCCAAGTCTTCTGTGTAGGCGTCACTGCTACAGACTGGAACTTTGTAGATCAGGAGCCTGTATGATGTCCTGAACGTTTTCTATCCTTTCCTCACATAGAGGTAGCTACTGTGGATATTAGAGACAAGCTATTATTAAAACATGTGTCTCCAACCTAAGAAGTCTCTGTTGGGGAAATGAAGGGGCAGTTTATATCAATGATATTTTTTATAAACTAGTTAAAAAATTCCTCAGATGCTGGGCGTGGAGGCACATGCCTTTAACCCCAGCACTCGGGAGGCAGAGGTAGGCGGATCGCCTGAGTTCAAAGCCACCCTGAGAGTTCACAGTGAATTCCAGGTCAGACTGAGCTAAATAAAGTGAGATCCTACCTCGAAAAGCAAAAACAACAAAATTTCCTCACATGGGCATTATTTCAAGACTTTAACATCTTTTAACTCTTATCACCTCCAAACTTCAAATGAAGGATTTATACACAGTATAAATAATAAGGCTGCTGAATTCTATGGTAACAGAAACTGAAGAGGTACAGTAGTAATTGGACTTGTGGGGTTTTCCATCCAGTATACAAGTACACCCCTCTCCCACTCTTCCATCAGTCACCAGAATGAAGGGGCTGGAACAGTTGGTCTGCTTCCTTTCCAAGCTGATTCCCCACTGGATACTGCCTTGGGTATATGGAGAAGTTCTGCAGTTTGGATCTTCAGTAGTAGAAGCAGGTAATCATCAGAGAACAGTTTAGCCTAAGACAGGAGGGGACAGAAAATGACGAAGAGTTTCTGATACATTCCTTAGCTAAACTGCTAGATGGCCCCTGTGTCTCCTACAAATGTCTGTTAGTCTGTTTTGGAAAGAAAAATGTTTCTGGAAGTCTATGTTTATATATGCATACAAAGGAGAGCTAAGATGCAAACTAAGGAACTAACAAACTAAAGTCTTTATATTCTTGCTCTGACCTTGGGTGTTGCATGTCCTTGTATTTTTTCATTCAGTGTATATCATTCTCTGCTGCTTCTGCCTTAACACATTCACGTCAAGGTCTTTCTAATGCGTCTCCTCAGTTTTCTTCCTTCCCTTGATAGCCTCTTCTCTTTAGCTGCTGTTTTCAAACTGTGGTGAAAATGAAGCTTCAGATTAAGAAAACTAGTCCTTATAAGTACTATGATCCTAGTGATAGGATGGACACTTGCACATCTTACTCTAGGATGTAAAAACACTTCCCAAGAGTTTTTATCATAGCACCTCTGTGCAGGGTTTCCCCCCACAAACAAGAAGCAGAGGTCAAGTGAAAACAATGCAATTTGCATTATGGTAGAGCTGGGATTCTGTACCCACCCACTCACTCCCCCGGCCCCCCCCACCCCTGCCCCAGGTAGGGTTTCACTCTAGCCCAGGCTGACCTGGACTTCACCATGTAGTTTCAGGGTGGCCTCAAACTCACAGCGATCCTCCTACCTCTGCCTCCCAAGTGCTGGGATTAAAGGTGTGTGCCACCACGCCCAGCTGGGATTCTGAAGTGTCACTCTTCTAGGGGGAAAATGACTTTTTTCCTCTACCCATAAAACAAAATCAGCCAGGTGTGGTGGCACATGCCTTTAGCCTAGCACTTGGGAGGCAGAGGTAGGAGGATCACCATGAGTTTGAAGCTACCCAGAGAGTAGAGTAAATTCCAGGTCAGCCTGGGCTATAGGAAGACCCTACCTTCAAAAGCAAAAAAAAAAAAAAAAAAAAAAAAGAAAGAAAGAAAAGAAAAAAGAAAAAAAAAGGACAGAAATTCTGTTCCCCAAACTCTTAGAAAATTAACTTTTAAATTCAGCTCCAGCTGTTAGTGGAATGCAATCAAAACAGTAAGGTGAAAAACTACATTCTTAGAATGGCAGTTTCTACCTGTAGGGAGGGTATCTTTAGCCACAAACAAAATAAGCCGCTCATTACCTTATACTGGAATCTAGACAAAAGGCTACCAATGTGTACAGACAGTAGTACACTTATCTCAGTTACTAAAACCAACTTTGATGAATGGATCAATGTTACTTTCAGACACGAGTATCTAAATATTTGGTGTCTGAGTAAAAATTATGTTGTACCTACATCTCCCCAAACAAAGGTCAAATTCCCCTCCTCCTCTTCTACCAACTGTTATGATCTGTCACTCTTTCAGGGCCTCATTTTCCTCATCTAAAAAAATGAAACCAAGCTACCTATGTCACAAGGGCAACTTGTGGCCTAAATAAAAAATGTATGTAAAGGCTTTTTGTTTTGCTTTTCAAGGTAGGGTCTCACTCTAGCCCAGGCTGAGCTGGAACTCACTATGTAGTCTCAGGGTGGCCTTGAACTCACAGCAATCCTCCTACCTCTGCCTCCCAAGTGCTGGGATTAAAGGCATGAGCCACCAACTCCCAGGCAAGCCACTACGCCTGGCCTGTAAAGTTTTTAAAACACTCCTGAAATATAAAGGTGCTAGGTATTGTTGTTGCTGTTGTTAAGTGGCTCTAAGTTAATTGTGGGGCTGCGAACTCAGCACACAGGCTCAAAATTCTCAAACTTTCTTCTCAAAGTGACAGGTTTTTCTTTCAGATTCTCATTCAAAAAGCACTAAGGTAAATGCCCAAAGACTGACACATGGCTCTAAGAATAGAAAGCAGGTCTGTTATCAACTGTCTGTCCAGGGTTAAACTGCTCAAAAAAAATAAAAACCAGCCAGACATCATGGTGCCTGCCTTAAATCCCAGCACTCAGGAGGCAGAAGTCGGAGGATCACTATGAGTTTGAGGCCACCCTGAGACTACATAGTGAATTCCAGATCAGCCTGGGCTGGAGTGAAACTATGTCTAAAAAAAAAAAAAAAAAAATCAAATCAAAACCTCCAGTAGAGAATATCTAGTTAGTTAGAAGAAACTTCAAACTGGCAAGGTAGGGGCCGGGGAAATGGGGGAGATGGGTCCGCAGTTAAGGACCCTTGCTTAAAAAAGCTGCTGGCCCAGGTTCAATTCCCCAGCATCCACATAAAGCTAGATACAAAAACTGGGGCATGTGTCAAGTACTTTTTTTCAGTGACAAGGGGCTCTGGCACATGCACACATACACACATAATTTTTTAGTTGGAAATAAAATGAAACTGGCAATAATCCTAAAACTGGTAATTCTACCAACTAACTGTCATCACTGGTTATATCTGTTTTAACCGGCAAGATGAGGAAGAGAAAACAATGAAGATTTCTTTTTCCTGAAGACCTATTTAAGAGTTCCTTGAGAGCTGGAACACAGTCACAAAGGCACAAATTCACTCATATTTCTCATAGAGTTCAACTAGTATTTGAAGGTTCTTAATTAAAACAATGCTGTTTTACAAAGGATTATAAACTCAAGACTCAAAAAAAAGTTCAACATCATAGTAACACATTACCTTAACTGTTTTGACTATCAAAAATTCAGTATTATCTTCATAAGGCATGTATGTAGAAATACTAACTCCCATTTACAACTCTTAGATGACTGACAGAATGTCCAACAAATAAGGACTGGGTTATCTCAGTGGCAAAACACTTGTCTATCATGTCAAAGCCCTATGTTCAATACCCAACAAATAGCATGCAAAACAGCCTAGGCCACCAGCAAGAAAGAAACTAAGACATGTCAAAAATACACCAACCAAGAAATTCAATACATCTGGAAAACAACACTCTCAGGCACCAACATTTATTCTTTGGACACCTGTTACTCACTGCCCTTAGATGCCCCAGGCACCTGGAGCAATAGCCAACTTGGAGCATGGGGAAAGGACACTTAACAGTCATACTAACTTGGTGGGCCTGAATCAAACTACAAAACTTAGCAAAGATTACAACATCAAAACCCTTAAAAGTTGCTCTGATATAGAGGCAGGCCTCCTCTTTTCAGTGGCTATAGCCTCTTCAAATACATCAAGAGGATAAAATGAAACTCAACAGTTTTGTGCCACCAACCTATACTAAACATGCTATTGATGTGGTTTCTATCTTTTTTAATTAACTGTAATGCCTGTCCAAATGATTCTTTGAAGAGAGGAACAGGGCAAATTCCTAGTGAATGTTCCACTGGGCCAATGTGATGATCAGCTTGCAGTAGTGAAGAGAGCAGGGCAATCATGAGACCGGTGTGGAGGAACTGAAGTTCCCTGGGTAAAGGAAGTAAGTGACATAGTCTAAGACACTGATGTGACATCATGAGACCAGCCAGACTATGTAAGCCTTAGGAAAGCTGCTGCATTCTAGAAAGAAATGCCTACCAATGTCAACACAAATCCAGGCCAACATAAAATGTGACTTGGGTTCCCAAAAAACCCAATTAGCTCTTTTAAGGATGTTTTTTCACCTGGCGTCTTTTAGAAACTAAGTAAAGTTCTACATTTGGTCCTGTAGTCCATACACATGTGACATGAAGGGGCCAAGAATAGTAGTAGTAAAGAGCTTTACATAGGGACAAAAGCTATACTCAGCATTTACTCTTACAGTTGCAAACAATACATCAGGCTTACCTGTTGCTGTCCAAACACTTCACCCTGGTTTGCCTGAGCACTGGCAGCAAGCTGTCTGCTTGGTCTGTAGAAATTCTAGGAGGCCAGGATAGATTTTTGACCTGAAGAACAAGTCACTAAGGTACACAGGAAGAATGCAGATTTTTTCCCCTTTAAAAGTATCTGGGGTCTCTTAACAAAGTATTCAAATGACTCTGTTCCACTGACAGAAGTAATTAGCTTTCTGCTCCTAGGGCCTGACCCTGCCTTCTGTATTTTGTTTTATTGAACTTATCTGAGTTCCACCCTCTTAGCTTCCAGCTGTTTCCTCTTATTTCTCTAGCTTCCTCTTCCCAGCACTCCCTTTACTTTCTCTCCCCTTCCATGCAGCTTAGGGAACAAATGGGAAGTAATCAACCTGAGGTAGTGAAAGTTTCCTGTGCACTGGATATAAAACCCAGAAACACTAGAGCTAGAATATGCATAATGCTAGAGCTGGAATGTACATTTTTGTCTTCTAGAACTCATTTTAGATAGGAAAATCACAATGGGCTTATTTTTCACATGTAAAAGAGCATTTTCAAACCATTTACTAGATAAACTGAAAAAGAAAAATCCCTTAGTAACAAGAGGGTTGTTGCAATTTGTTCTGAGCTGCCTACATATGACACTTAGTGAAACTGATGTGGACACCTGAGGAAGCCCTGCACATGCTCAGCACACATTCAGCTGAAGTAGTGACTCTTCACTTAAGAAAACCACATGGGCTGGGTATGGTGGCACCCGCCTTTAATCCCAGCATTCAGAAGGCAGAGGTAGGATGGCTCTGAGTGCGAGGCCACCCTGAGACTACATAGTGAATTCTAGGTCAGCCTGGGCTAGAGTGAGACCCTACCTTGATAAACCAAAAAAAGAAAAACAAAAGCAAAACTTGGAGGGACAGTTACAAGAGAAAACCCTGAACAGAAAATCATAGCTTATTACAATCCACATGATCTGATATGGCTAGTCTTCTGACTAGAGAAGAACTATGAAGTCAACTTGACTAATAGGTAAGAGGGTAGTTCAGGGCCGGGGCTGTGGCTCACTGAGAAAGCATTTGCTTGGCCTAAGAGTGCCTGTTTGATTCCTAACAGAGGGAGAGAAAAAAATTCTTCAGAATAGTTTTAGGATGGAAATTCCTATGAAAAAGGAGGGAGAAAAGGATAATGACATGACAAACCCAGCATCTCAAATTAGTGGTGCACTTTTTTGGAGGCAGGTTCTAACTGTAGCCAGGCTGACCTCACATCTTCATGTTTAACCGTTGTTAAACCCCAGTCCAGACTAAGTCTCTCCTGGTGGGCTAAGGAACTTGAGTAAACATCCAGCTCCAGAGACATCACATAGATTGTATCTCAGCGGAAACAGCTTAGATATAGTTCCAAATCAGGCTGTGATGGGAATTCAAACATACAGCAATGCACTGACCATTTTGAAAAAGGTCAGCCAGGGCATCCCAAGGACAATCTTCCCAGTTCACAATGAGTTTTAATTAGCTTGAGGACGAAAGACCTCTTCATGGAAAAAAATGGCTCATATGTACAACTTACTACTATTTCAATATTTATTAAACACTTATCAAATGCCAAACAGTAGTAGCCACTGGAAATTCTCAATGGAGGAATCAAGACTTGTAAAGAAACAATTATAAACCAGTTGTACACATTTGTACCAAATGACCAAGCAGCACTGGGGAAAAGGCAAATTTTTAAAGGGCTATATACTCCCTAGTTAATACCAAATCCAAGATAACAACACATGAGCTTTCACACAAATGATGGCTTTAACAGTGCAGATCTAAGGCTGCTGAATACAAACCCTGATACTAGAAAGCTGTACTCAAGCTAAGTGTAATGCAGACATTTTTACTGCAAACTGGAAAATGGAAAGACCACCTCACACTGGCTTCAAGAATTCACTGGCCCAGTGGTAACAACACAATCTTGGTTATGCTTTTATGGACCTATTTACTATTACAAATTTTAGTATGTATCTGGCTATCAAAAGAAAGGCAAACATAGCCGGGCATGGTGGCACATGCCTTTAATCCCAGCTAGAGGTAGGAGGATTGCCATGAGTTCAAGGCCACCCTGAGACTACATAGTGAATTCCAGGTCAGCCTGGGCTAGAGTGAGACCCTACCTCAGAAACAAACAAACAAACAAAAAATGCAAACATTTGCATTTATTCCAAAGTTCTTTTGTATGCAGACTTACAAGGTGGCGGCCCAGCTACTGTATGACCTGCTGTTCTTCCATGGGGTCTAAAAGGGCAAAGGCTTTTCTGAGAGCTGGCTGTGCACTGCACACTGGGAAGCCAAGCATCCCACGGTCTTGGGGCTGGGCTCTGAGCCAAGGTCCTTCTTAACTTCTTGAACTCAGCAATCAGGGTTAAGAACATAGATCAAAAACAGTACCATGGGACACCCTGGTGGTATCAGGTAGATATTACAGGTGATATTCACTTAAGTTACCATTCCCTCCCTAAAAACAAACACAAACAAGAAACTCCCAATTGGAAAAAGGAGACTGATCAAAAACAATGTGGCAGTAAACACTTGGACACAAGTTTTGGCCCTACTTCAGCATCTCTGGGGATGTTTCCTTAAACTGAAAAATGAAGTTAATAGCACTTAATGGGTAGAAAGTGTAAAAGAACTTTGTAAAACAGCCACTATTTTGAGAAACTTCAAAGCTCAGCAGGGGTAGAAGACCCATGAGTTCAAGGCCAGCCTGGGAGTAGGGTGAGTTCCAGGTCAGCCTGAGCTACAGTGAGCCCCTGCCTGGAAAAAACAAAACAAAGAAAATAGGCTGGCATGATAGTACATACTTATCCCAACATTTGTAAAGATAGGAGGATGAGGAGTTCAAAGTTATCTTCAAGAAACATAATAAGTTCAAGGTCAGCCTGGGCTACATGAAACCATCTCAAAAAAAAAGTTGCCATATGTTTTCCCATTGAAAAAGATAGCAAGATGGGCTGGGTTCATTCCCCAGTACCCACATAGATACATGAAGTGGCACATGCATCTGCAGTGCCTTTGCAGGTGCAACAAGCCTTGACAGGCCCATTCCCTCTCTCAGCTTGCAAATACATGAAAATATTTTAAAAAGTTGACCCATTCTGACCAGAGGGACACATGCGTGCAGATTTGAGCTATGCAATAGGACACCTGCCTCAGATTTCATTAATATATTTACAAACATCTACCAAGGTGTGTATGCTGGCATAACAGGCCTCACAGCTTTTATTGTGTGGCTGAGGACACAAAACATGAAAAGTAGACAACAGAGAATGTGTGAAGTATATGCATGGACACACTAAACAAACAGAAGAAAAGTAAAATACAAGTAAAATGCAATTAGCTCCACAATGTTTCAGTTATTAGCTGTTTAAAGGAATGTTTTTTGTGTAGGGTCTCACTCTAGCTCAGGCTGACCTGGAACTATGTAATCTCAAGGTGGCCTTGAACTCACAGTGCTGCTCCTACCTCTGCCTCCCAAGTGCTGGGATTAAAGGCGTGCGCCACCATGCCCAACTGAAATTTTTTGAGGAATGGTCTCACTCTAGCTCAGGTTGCCCTGGAACTCACTCTGTAATCCCAGGCTGGCCTCAAATTCAGTGATCCTATCACCTCTACCTCCTAGCACTGGGATTAAAGGTATATATCGCCACACACAACTAAGGGATAGAATTTTTTTTTTCCCGAGGTAGGGTCTCACTCTAGCCCAGGCTGACCTGCAATTCACTTCACTATGTAGTCTCAGGCTGGCCTTGAACTCACAATGATCGTCCTACTTCTGCCTCCCCAGTGCTAGGATTAAAGGCATGCACCACCACATTCAGCTAGGGATAGAATTTTTAACAGCTAAAGGAAAGGGGCTGTTTGAGAACTGAGACAGTTTAGTATCCGAAGCCAAGAAGGCCTAGCTTTTAAAAAATATTATTCCAGAGAAATGAGACAGAGAATGGGTGTGCCAGGGCCTCTAGCCACTGCAATTGAATTCTGGCTTATTTGGTACTGGGGAATTGAGCCTGGGTCCTTAGGTTTCACAGGTAAGTGCCTTAAACACGAAGTCATCCCTCCAGCTTAGTATTTGCATGCAAGGTGCCCAGCTTTGGGAAATTTGCTTTGAGCTTGGTTTTCCATTAGCCTAGAGACCAGAGTCAAGGATCTGAGTAACTGTTTTGAGGCAGGGTCTCATTCCACCCTAGGCTGACATGTTAACTCTGTAGCCCTAAAGTGGACTTGGAAAATTATGCCAATCCTACCTAAGCTCTAGGCAATTTTTCTCTAACCCAACAAAATTCATCTTAAATCCTTATGTATGAATTCCTGTTAAATGTCCACAATTAAGCAAAAATGATTAAACCCTGAGGAATCTGTAAGGATTCTCATAAGGCAAGACTACAATATTCATAGACTATTTAGACTTCCGTTGTAAGGATCAAGCTCAGAAAGTTGCAAAAGCCAGGTATGGAGGCTGTCAGGAGGGCTGCTGTTGCAAGCCAACTTGGGATAGAGCAAGACTCCCTTCAAAAAGGGATATTATGCTCTTTTTCTTGTTACCATCCCGTCTCAGCCTCCCAGCACTAAGGTTCCTAGGGTTATCACTATGCAAATATCAACTTGAGTCTTTTGTGTTTTGAGTCCTGTGTAGCTCAGGAAGCTCTTCAACTTGATATCCTGTCTCACTCTAGTCTGCAGATTGGATAATCACAGGCAATGTACCACTATTCTTGACTTTATCTCACCTGCTATTATATGATAGTATATTGCATATAATCTATATTATGTGCATAGCATACCAAGTAACTTTACTAGCAAGAGCAATTTTTGGGGCAATGTTTACAGTTTAAAAAATCTTTTAAGCTGGGCGTGGTAGCATATGCCTTTAATCCCAGCACTGGGAAGGCAGAGGTAGGGGAATCTCTGTGATTTCAAGGCCACCCTGAGACTACATACTGAATTCCAGGTCAGCCTGGACTAGAGTGAGACCCTACCTCAAAAAAAACACAAAAAACCACAAACAACAAAAAACCTTTAAATAACTTTATGCATTTGTGAGAAAGCAAGCGAGCATACATGGGCCAACTGGGCCTCTACAGTGTAAATGAACTCCAGACACATGTAACATATGTATTTAGCTTTACATGACTACTAGGGAACTGAACCTAGGCCAGCAGGCTTTGAAACACAAGTGTCTTTAACCACTGAGCTATTTCCCCAGCCCAACATTTACTTTCCTATATGTAGCATTAGTGATTTGAGAAAAACAGAGAATGGGTGCACAAGGGCATCCAGCCATTACATGTACTACCTTCGGCATCTGGCTTACGTGGGTCCTGGGGAAATCAAACCTGGGTCCTTTGGCTTTACAGGCAAGCCCTTTAACTGCTGAGCCATCTCTCCAGCCCTGAGTAGCATTTTAATTTGAATTTCCTGGCTTCACATTTACAGACATGTGGAGCTGGAGATGGCTCAGTGATTAATGTGCTTGTCTGCAAAGCCTAAGGACTTAAGTTTGGTTCCCTAGCACCCATGTAAAGCCAAATACACAAAATGGCCCATGTGTCTAGAGTATCCATCCTCCCTGCCGCTTGGGCTAGGGAGATAGATGGCTCAGTGGACAAAGCACTTGCTGAACAAGTGTTAAGGACCAGGTGGTCAAATCTCTAGTACCCAGATAAATGCCAGGTACAGCAGACACCAATAATCACAGCACTGGGAGGTAGAGAAAAGGAAACCCTGGGCATAAATGATTGTACTGAGCTGGGCGTGATGACGCACCTACCTTGAAAAAACAAAAATAAGTTTAACGTTTCAGTAATATAAAAGTGGAGATCAAGACACCAGACATCAGCTTTTGGCTTACACATACATGCCACACACAAAGTATTCTTATGCCCTGTCAGTATTCATTAACCTTTTTTCCTGAGGTAGGGTCTCACTCTAGCCCAGGCTGGAATTCACTATGTAGTCTCTGGTGGCCTTGAACTCACAGCGATCCTCCTACCTCTGCTTCCTGAGTACTGGGATTAAAGGTGTGCACCACCAGCTGGTCTTAACCTATTTATTAGGTACAGCAGCACTGCAAATACAACTACTAACATCCCACTGGGAAGGAAAACTTTAACATATACAAAATATTTAAATGTGCTAAGATAAACTGTAAGGGGATTAGATAAAAGTATTAAGAGGCCTTTTAGTAGGTTGCTTTTTGTAATTCAGGAATGTGGTATGACTTCAAGTGGACTTGAGGGCAGTTAGGCTTTTAAGACCAGTAAAAATCTGAAAATAAGCAGACTATACCAAAGCAAAACCAAAGGTCAGTCAGAATTGACTTGCAATGGTGATAAATTAGAAAAGTACAATATAATCCATCATTGATTCACAGGGGGAGTAACAATGTTTTAGGAAGTTTAAACTTGATAGCCAGGCTGAAGTATCACTGAACCCAGCTAAAAATACATTTTACAAATAGACTTGAACACACAGACAAGAATGTAGGAATGTCAAGTAGGGACAGACAAATCCAAATACCAAACTTTGAAAGCCTGGAGTATCCAGGTGTGGCAAACATCTGTAACCTAGGCACTTGGGAGGATTTTAAATTCTAGAACACTGTGGGCCACCTTTGGTTTCAAGAAGCCAAAACATACTGAGATTTAAGAGCTTGACTATTATCTTGCCATAAGCTACTTCCTGGCTCTAGAAAACAAAGGATCAGGTTTTTTTTTTCTTCATTATATGCTTACTGTACTGCTAAAAACTTTTATGTCAAGATATAAATGCCACTGTTATGGGTAGAGTCAGTGTAGTGTTTCCAGTTCTATTGTAAAGGCTGTATGCTCCCTGACAACTGCAGTAACCTTAAGAGAACTCCAAGCTTAACACATAAGATTCCCTAAATAACTCCCATGCATTCCAACAATCTTAGTCCCACTTTTTTGCAAAGGAAATTCTGTATTGCTCTTGGAGGCTAGAGTGCCTTTTTATGTTAGATTAGTAAAAGGCCCTATTTTTTTTTTTTCAGGGTCTAATCTTTTCTCTACCTCCCAGTGCTGTGATTATTGGTGTCTGCTACACCTGGCATTTTATCTGGGTACTAGAGGTTTGAGACCACCTGGTCCTTACACTTGTTCAGCAAGTGCTTTGTCCACTTGAGCCATCTCCCTAGCCCAAGATGGCTGTGAATTGCCAATCCTCCTGCCACGATCACATGCATAGCTGAATTACTTTTACCATAAGGGTAGACTACCCAAACTGTAGCTAGGCTGCTATCAGCCACTACCCTCTGCAGCTACCCATGCTACAAGTTAACACCAAAGGGAAATTCCTATCTTCTCACCTTGGAAATATGACTAATTTCCATCAAGGGGCCTAAAAATTGTTCATAGTATTCTTAGTGATTAACTAAAGCTTAGTAAGTACAAAAGCATTTGTGTCCTTTCACTTTTATAATATAAACTTGCAGGCATGAGATGAGTTCAAGGCCACCCTAAGATCTCACCTCAAAGAAAAAATTGGGATGGCACAGTAGTTTAGTATTTGATTGAAAAACATGTAGTGACTCCTGAAACTGCTTCACACTACACACCCAACCACCAAAAAACCTTAAAAATCTCTATGTGCTGGAGTGGCTTAGTGATTAAGGCACTTGCCTGCAAAGCCTAAGGACCCACATAAGCCAGTTGCACAAGGTGGTGTATGTACCTGCAGTTTGTTTATAGTGGCTGAAGGCCCTAACATGCCCTCTTTCTCAAATAAAAATAAATTATTTCTAAATTAAAAAAAAAAGTCTCTGGAAATAGACTCCCTTTTCCCTGTACAATTATGACTCGGTTTTCATATCTACTCTTACAGTCCTGGTCCTACTAATAAGATAACAAAGGCAGAAAAACAAGCAGATACACGTCCTCACCAAGTCTTCAAAGCCCCAGAATCTATAGATGATTTCCAATTTATATAGTTTAGTATTTTTAATAAGCACCATTCAGAACCTACATGGATAGAAAGATGAAAAAAGGAAGACATTGCTCAAAATATAGAAAGGCAATAGTGATTACAGGAAGAAAACTTACCCAATTTCATTTTAGAGCTGATCCAGTGGGTCAAGGTACCTGGTGCCTTTCAGCAAAGCTAGTTTCCTAGTTTTACCATAGCTCCCTCTAGTGGGTATCATTTATCCCAAAAATAACACTGCAACCAGACATCCTACAAAGCAGTTTTGCTCCAAGCCTATGCGGTAGAGTATCCTGGACTCTTACCTACCTTTTCTCTCATGTTGATAGGACTAATCAATACCTTAGCTAATCCTATGATGTATGGCCCAGGGGTTATGTTATGCTGTGCCCACTTAAATGGTACTTAAGACTTTTCTCCCACTGATAATCCAACCTATGAAGATGTTGTATATACTGCCAGGTGCACATCTTTAATCCCAGCACTTGGGAGGGAGGCAGAGGTAGGAGGATCACTGAGTACAGCTTGAGACTCAGGTCAGCTTGGGCTAGGTTGTAAATGGGGTCTGGGAAATATCATGTCCAAAGCTCTGGCCTTGGGTTCAAAAATCAACCATACCCCAAAAGCCTTTAAACCCCTGCAAAAATGGAAGGTACTTTTTGCTCTTGAGATTTTTGGATTTAACATCTATAAAAGTTGATTCACTTTCTGCATAGCATCAAGTGATCATTTGTAACATGAAAAAATACTTTTAATCCTTACAAACCACCTTCAGGGATATCTCTAATTTTCAAAACTGGCAAGCAGTACTAGCAAGCCTGTGCTACAGAATTCCTGATCAATTTAGGCTAGACCCTACCTCAAAAAAAAAACAACAACAACAAAAAAAAAACCCTTCTCCAAAACAAGACAAACCCAAGATTAATGGAGTCTTACTTGCTCTATCTTCTATACTGACAGAACAGTGTGGGTGATTAAATTCTTTTCTAGTGGCTGCTTCCGTTTAAAGAGTAAACTCAGCTGGCACATGCCTTTAATCCAGCACTCAGGAGGCAGAGGTAGGATGACTACCATGAGTTCGAGGTTACCCTGAGGATAGAGTGAATTCAGTGTGGGCTATAGAGACTCTACCTCAAAATAACAAAAATAATAAATAATAAGCTGGGTGTGGTCACATATTTTTCATTTCAACACTAGGGAGGGCTAAGAGGATCACTGTGAGTTTGAGGCCAGCCTGGGCTAGACTGTACCTTGAACAAACATGTATAACTTAAAATCTCACTAAGTTCCAAAGTAACAAGTTTGTTTTCACTCACACTCAAAATCACACAGTAGCATTAAACCTGTGTAGTAATATAGTTCTACAATCCTGTATATGTCTCAAATATATAACCCTAGTTATATATTTGGTACTCAAATCTTACACAAAATGTATACCAAAACCGGGTGTGGTGGCACACGCCTTTAATCCCAGCACTCGGGAGGCAAAGGCAGGAGGATCGCTGTGAGTTTGAGGCCACCCTGAGATTCCATAATGAATTCCAGGTGAGTCTGGACCAGTGTGAGACCCTAGCACTAAAAAACAAAACAACAACAAAAAGGCTGGAGAGACGGCTTTAGCAGTAAAGGCATTTGCCTGCAAAGCCTAAGGACCCAGGTTTTAACTTCCCAGTACCCACATAAGCCAGATGCAGAAGGTAACGTCTGGTGTCTACAGTGGCTGGAGGGCCCTGCAGTACTCATTCTTTCTCTCAAATAAAAACAAAGGAGTACATAATTATTTCTTCAAGAAAACTTGCCATGCTAAGCCAGGCATGGTGGCGCATGCCTTTAATCCCAGCACTCAAGAGGCAGAAGTAGGGGGATCATCTTGAGTTCGAGGGCACCCTAAGACTAGAGTCAGTTCCAGGTCATCCTGGGCTATAGACCCAACATAATCCCCCCCAAAACAAAACACTTGTTATGCTAAGCACAAATGAAAACATTAATTCTGTGGTACTGTTTTCTAACAGTGCAGAATTGTGGTTAACAGATTGTCAATACATCTTCTGTCTTTACTCTGTATGAGGGAAATAAACTAGAGGTGGTTGTTACAACAGAACTTCAGTCTAGTATAATCGACTTTCATTCCTAATTGCTCTACAAACTTATTTACAAAGCAAAAATACCCACACAGAATTATCTTTACCACAGAAAGTTGAATATATTAGCCCTGAAGAAATAAAATTCATAACTAAGAAAAGATGACTTTAGAATCTCATTGAAATCCAGTATTATTTGATTTAGCAGCACATTTTAAATGAGGACATTATTCACATTCTAGACAACACTAAAAAATACTAGTTCTTAAATAAAAATTCAGATCCCAAACAATTAGGAATCAGAAAATGAGTTTCTTACCTTTGTCTCCAGTAGGATGTGAGCTGAACAGCAAGGTGGGTTATTCAATCAGATGTTACAAGAAAGTATTTGCTTAGAGACTTAAGTGCTTTCTTGGTTAGAAAATTAACTAGTCATAGGTCCCTCCAATATCAATATCTAAGGGGACATAGAAGGGGAAAACACCCAAGAAAATTTCATAGTTCCAAAATGGTGAATTATGCAAATATGGGCATTTTCTGAGACCGACGAGCAGTCTGTCCAAGTTTTCAGCTGTGTGCTAGTCTTAGTTACAAACTCTGCCTTTCCATAATCATCTCTAAAATGTCAAATTTAAGCCTAAAAATGGTATTTTCTCATTTCAATCTGGGGTTGTGACTAGTGAAACTTATAGAGCAAATCACTGAACAGAAAACATGCTTGAATGACCATTTGTTGTGGTCCTATTTCCAAAGCATTAAAAAATGAGTGTAGTTTTGCTTGAATCTAGCTAATTTTTAATTAGCATTTCAAAATTATTTTAAGCCAAGCCAGGCATGGTGGATCACACCTGTAACACCAGCACATGGGAGGCTGAGGCAGGAGGACTGCTGTAAGTTCAAGACCAGCCTATACAATATAGTGAATTCTAAAAACCTAGAGAAAGACCCTATTAAAAAAAATCTGACCTTTGATAATTTCCCTCTGATCATTTGTTATGTAAAGACAGTACACATAAGATCAAAACTTGAGAGCAGTGTAGAGTGGCTTACTGCCTTTTTATCCCAGCACTCTGGGGGCTGAGGAAGACTGAAGAGAATTCAAGTTCAGCCTTGAACAGTGAAACACTGCCTCAAAAAACAAATAAAACTTGCCTAATTCTTCACAAATGTTCTTAATAAGAAAACCCTACTGCTTCTTGGTTTTATTTTCAATTATTACCTAACTTCAGCTACATAACCATAGTGAATATACACCAAGAACTTTACCTAGTAAAATCCTATTCCTAAACCTAGTATCTATTGACATTCTAAGGTTTATTAAAATGTATAGGTTGAGTGAGCTTATGCAAATCTCCAAGAATCCATTTCCTCCACTAAGATTTCTTGTCTCCTGTTGTAATTCACATGACTTGAATAATCACCTTAAATGCAGCTTGTGAGTATTAGTACCCAAGGGATAAGTTACAGATCTAGTCATTTCTGTTGGGATAGAGTGCCAGCTGGGAGGAATTCAGTTTACAATGCTAAATAAAATTACAGTTCCCTAACTGAAAACTTAGCATCAAGGACTGTCAGTAAATATGTACAAACTATAAGATAAAATTATTGCTTTGGTACGGCATACTTAAAAGTCTGGGGACATAAAGATATTTATGGCTGAAAAGGCTTACAAGGCAAAGATTCAACCAAATATGCAGTTAATCTTCCAGCATATTGTTCACATTTCAAATAGGAAGTGATTTGTGTTCCATTCAAAATACAGATCTGCTAAAATTAACAATACTGAATGACAGTTTCAGAATCTCAAAAGCACCTCCAAGCTAATACAATTTACCAAACTAGCCGCCAATTTTGCACAAAAACCGATTTTGTCTAAATCATCACAAAAAAGCACCTATAAGCTCTTCAATATTAAACACCCCCCTACAATTGCCATATTACATACATTAACTGCCTTATACTCACTTTTCACCATTTTCTTAAGACTTTCAACAATTAACAGTAAGAGACAGTTAATACCATTTATTAGATTGCCTTTCAAGCACTTTTTAATTTGCTAACACATAAACACAAGAATCACAATCTTATCAATTAAAACAATTATCTGACAGACTAGTCACCCAGTTAAACTCTTATTACATGAAGAGGAAAAAGGACAACCATGCATCGTTTTTTAAAAAATGTTTATTTTTTCAAAGAAAAACGGCAATAGCCAATTGGAAACCTACTTATTCTTCAACTCCAATTTTGTTTTCTTTAAAATTTAGAAGTGACTTACTGATTTACTATTTTAAACAAACCCCCCTTTCCCCTTTAAACGTTTACCATCTACTCGTGCTGAATCCTTCCAAGGAGATTGCTCCAGCGTACATCTCCAGGTCCTCGCTTTGCTCCTTTTACCAAAAAATGCAACACAATTCCATCGTGCATCTTAAGGGCTCCAATCGTCAAAAATAGGAAAAAAAAAATCTTTGGAATAGCCAATTAAGTTGAATGAAAAAAATCCACACGAATGCGGTTTGGTTGGGGCAGGAATCCACTCCTATGTTCCTGGTAATCTGATCCCGCTCCATGAATCCTTGTAATTCATCCTCCCTATCCTATCCACATTATGATTTGAATCCAATGATCCAGCTCCAAGGATTGGGATCCAGTGAGCCCTCTCCAATCCAAACCTTTATAACCAGCAAAACCAAAAAAGAGGAGGCAAAATGTTAGATACTGTTATCAAAAAGGGTTTCTGGGGAATGATGAGTTATGTCTGTCATCAGTTTAACAGATGTACATCAATAACTATCAAATTCCCCAAAACAAGTTTCTGTATGGTGTTTAATTTTAGAAACTTAATCATTATAGAGACTAATTGGAAGAAGCATTTTATATTTACAGTTCAACTGATAATGCCAACACTTGTTACTGTACAGCGTATCACAGGCTTTGTGGTTGCAAAAAGTTATGTAATTGAAATTTACTGGTATTGCTACCCATCTAAACTAAAGTCTATTGCTCCCATCTGCAATTGAGTTTGTAAATTAAAGTGTTTTAAGCATGAGTCAATTATGATTATTAAAGGGGAAGCTGAGACTTAAAATGTACTCCCAACTAGATTATCTACACTATTAAGTTGGAATTCCATACTTTGCTGTCATTTTGACTTTAAAAAAATGAAATAGCAATGCTCTATCAGTCACACAGAGGACATGCAGATTTAGCAGTATTGATATTATACTCTATCTGGTTGGAATTAAAAGGCACCCTGTACCCACATGTACACCAACAGTAGGCCACACATTAACAGTTGTAACTAAGCACTGTAACAAATTAGCCAGTTCTTCCCACATTAGTCCCTATTACAACAAAAAAGTGGGGAAGGGAGCAAATTATCATTACAAAATGGGCAATGAATTTTGCCACAATTGCCAAGGTTTAAAAGAGCAAAGCAATTGTAGGTTACAGGTAACTGCATAAGATATTTGCAAGTGTTTTAAGGGAGATATAATTTTCAACCCTTGCCTTTTAGTATAAGGTCAATACTGCCAATTTCATCTGTGACAATAGCACTTGGAGTCATACCATTGCCTCCATTATTGATCTGATCCTCCTCAATCCTCCTTTTGACAATCCTAAAATGATTGAAATGTGCTCCACAATCCTTAATCCAAAGCATTCTTAATCCATCTCTTCAGATATGTCTACAGAAAGACACATGAAAAGCAAGATAAACATAAGAACTTCCCCAGGTAAGATAACCACAAACACCCCCACCAACCCAGTTCACACAAACCAGAGCAGAATAGACATTTACACAATATCACAGTCTGAAGAGCATGGAAGTTAACTAAAGTCCTGTCTATGACATCACTTAAAATACAGTTTACCAAAGACATGAGGGGAATGTAGATGTTAGGAGCAAGGGGATATTACACAAGAATGCAATTCAACACTTTAGCCCATTCTAAACAAAACAGTTTGAATTAAAAAATGAAAAGATTGTACTGAATAAAGGAAAACTGTATACAACATGGGTTCTACAAAAAGTGTCACCAATCATCTTATGTACGAGAGCGAGATCTGCTATGACGGGGAGAATAGCGTGGTGATCCTCTGCTTCTCCTTGGGGAGTAACTGCGACTCCTGCTGTTGCTTCTGCTACGGCTTCTGCTACGACTACGGCTTCGGGATCGAGATCTTCCATAACTTGGACTTCTGGGCCCATCAACTTTAACCCGGATGTAGGCAGTTTCTCCCTATTGGATAGACAGAACTTTCCATTGAAAAATCTAAGCTTCCACCTGTCTTCAGGCATGCTGAATGAATACAAAGTAAGTAAAACCAGGTATCTGGTGATTTACTTGGACACCCTTGCCTGTATCCTTACCTTCACATTCCACTGTCAAGACCACTGTCTCCAACTCTGGCCAAAGAAAAAAATAAGTGTATAACCTACCTCATGAGATCTAAACTTAGTGTTATCCAGTTTTCGAACTGCATAGGTCATATCTTCTTTCCGTACAAATTCCACGACACCAGTGCCATCTCGGTAAACATCAGCATAACATACATCACCTGCCTCACGCATGTGATCCTTTAAATCCTGCCAGCTTCCACTTGGAGGCAGTCCTGAAAAGGGGATCCCCCCTCTCCGTTAATGTCATTTATACTGCTTCATATTAAGTTCACATGATTACATTATTCGTAGTAAGCGTACTTAAGTACCGCCCCCCCAGGTCAAGAGCTGGTAAGACTGAGACCCAAGAGTCCAAACTTATTTATGAAGAAACTTTCACCCTCTAGCACAGCAACCAAAGGCTGAAGCCACTTCACTATCTAGTTTGGGACAGCTTGCTAAAGTGACAAAGCCAGTCGCGCAAATGCCGCCCCACCCCGCCCCCGTCGCGGTCCACTCGACTCACCAGAGACAACCACTCTGTTTTCGGAGCGCCTGGACGGCGGGCCGTAGCGGCCTCGGGGAGCTCCGCCGCCGCCGCCCCCGCCGCCGCCCCGGCCGGTCCCGCGGCCGCTTCGAGGGAACTCCACCCGCAGACGGTAGCCGTCGTAGTCGTAGCCGTCGCGACCGTACACGGCGTCCTCCGCGTCTCTGCGTGACCACAGAAGCAAGCGCGAGCGGATCAGCGGCGAGCAGGCGGGCGGGCCGGCGCACATGCGCACCCACGGCGGACGGGCCCACATGCGCGGAATAATAGGGCCGACCCCTCCCCCACCGCCCGGACACCCGGCCAGGCAGGGGGCCCCACGCCGGGCCCAGTTTCCCGCTCCGGGACGGCACATGGGACGGTCCGGAGGGCGACGACACGCGGGACTCCACTCCTGTAGGGGATCAATAGCGCCTGCTCCCCCCGCCCCCACGGGGTAAGGCGACCCCCCCTTTTTCCTCCATTAAAACCGCACAGCATCTCCGCACTCCACCCACCCACCCCACCCCCCCAAAAAAAGAAACTACTCCAGCCCATCTCCTCCTCAAGGCCGCAAGCCCCACGCTGCCTCACCGCGGGTCCTCGAACTCCACGAAGGCGAAGGGCGGTCCCCCGCGGCGATTCTTGAGGTCGATGTCGCGGATGGCGCCGTACTTGTAAAACACGTCCTCAATGTCCTTGGTTCGGATGTCTGGAGGTAGGTTACCCACGTAGATGCGGCAGTCGTTGTTCCCGGCCGGGCCACGAATCACACCACCTCCCGACATGGCGGCGGCGGCGACGGCGGCGGCGACGAAAAGCGCGGACTCGAGAAAAGAGGCCTTCCCACCAAGCCTAGCGAACGGCGGAGCGAGCCCGCAGCGGCACCACCACGTCTCCCGCGGCCCGTCCAAAATGGCGCCTTTATCAGCTCGGCGCACGGATATGCGGGGGGGAGGGGAGGGAGGGGGAAGGAGGAAGAGGGAAGCGGCGAGTATGTGCCAGTGCGCACGCGCGCCGGCGTAACGGGCGCTGAGCGGCACGCTCGCGCAGGCGCGACGTCACCCTCCGCGCGGAGGGGAAAAAGTCCCTCGCGTCCCAGGCTGGTGGAGGGACGGGATTAAGTGGCCAGGTCCACCCGTTTGGTTAAAAAAAAAAAAAAAGGAAGCATCCTCGGGAAGTGTGTTATGAAATCTCTGCAGCGCCCTCGAGGATACTCGGTTTCCGCAGAAGCGAACTTCTTTGAAAGAAACTCGGCGCCTTGTAAAGAGCTGGTGAAACCTAGCCTTGCAACCCGGTCGTCCCGCCATGCTCCGCGGCGGTAACGGCCTTTGGCGGGAAAGGCTCCGGGGGGTGGAGCCAGGATGGAGAGGCTGGGCTGTTGCTCCGGAAACCTGAGCATCTTGTCGGCAGGCGAGTTGCAGGTGATTCGATTATAGCTGGTTTCTCCCCGACCCCGCTGCTTCTGCGAGCAGCTGATGGCTGCCGAGACAAGCAGACCAAGGCTTTAATTTAGAAGAACCCACTTTAGATTGCTTCATAAATACGCCAACTGCCGTTCCACGTTCGCTGCAGAACTTTGTGTTGGCTCAATTCAAACGCCGTTCAAAGTGGTGGTGTGTTGTAGCCGGATCAGCCGACCACACTGTAGACCTCTGCTTCTCTGGTCAGTTTCCTGTCGGTGACTTGCTCACGGAAGAATGAGTCTTCCAGAATGTTGGCTGAATAAATTGTACCCTGTGGTTTCTCTTCCTCCTTCCAAAGAATTAGAAAGGAAAGATAAATGGATGCGAAAAGTCACAACCACTGGAGGCCACAGTTGTCGCTCAGCACCGAGGTCCTGCTTACATGGTGGCCTAGGGAAATGAGCATCGTAAAAAGTGCTTTTTTTTTCCCCTGACATGTCTGAAATAAGGATATTTTTGTTATGTTTTGTAGTTTTGAGAATAGAATCAATGTAGATGGAACGTAAGGCCTCCTCCGGGAGATCACGGTGGGGGGGGGGGGTTGTTCAACGATAACGAGCAGGGTTAAAAGTAAAACCTGGGCTGGAGATGCATGTACCTACCACTTTGTGCAGCTGGTTTACGTGAGCACCGAGGAATCAAACCTGGGTCCTTAGGCTTCGCAGGCAAGAGCCTTAACGGCTAAGCCGTGTCGCCCGTCCTTGTTTTGCTTGGATTATTTTGAGTCAGGGCTTCATGGAGCCTGTATTGGCCTGAAACTCATTACGTAGTTGAGGATGATCTTAAATTCCTGGTCATCCTGCCTTTAACTCCTTAGAGCTGAGACTACACTTGGCTATAATCACTAAGCTCGACCCAAAAGAAACTTGCTAAATACTTTACTAAGCGTAGTGAATATTCCTTGTTAAGTGGGAAGGTCAATGGGGTACTTGGGCTAGAGTGACCCTCTGCCCCCCCAGTCCCACTGCCACCCGCGTGGTGGCGCATGCCTTTAATCCCAGCACTGGAGAGGCAGAGGTAGGTGGATCACAGTGAGTTCAAGGCCACCTTGAGACTACATAATGATTTCCAGATCAGCTTGGACTAAAGCAAGACCATATCTTGAAACCCCCCCCCCAAAACCATAAATACTTCCCAATCATTGTAGTATATGGGAGTGTTAGCAGCATGCTTCACCCTGAAGATGGTGCCTTGGGAGAGGAATTCAGAATAGATTTCTAGTGCTAAGGACACAACTAAGTGGTAAAGGGCTGGCCTAGCAAGCACAGGGCCCTGGGTCCAATCCCCAGTACTGCAAAAACCTCACCCAACACAAAGGCAGAATTGATTTCTATAAAGTTTGAAATCACAGGATCTAGTTTTTTCAGCAATTTGCTTAATCCTTGGAACTTACTTGTGGTAATAGTTGAACAATTCTGTGGCAGTACTAAAAATCATTGAACTGTACACTTGGAGCTGGTAATTGTATATAAATAAATTGTATATAAATAGTAACTCACTAAAACATAAGAAATAATAGGCCAGGTATGGTGGCAGCCATCTGTAATCCCAGCATTCTGGTGAGGCAGAGGCAGGAAGATAGGATTTCATAGTCATCTGGCTACATAGTGAGTTTTGAGGCCAGCCTGGGCTATGTGAGACCCTGTCTCAAAAGGCAATAATAGAGCTGGAGAGGTGGCTCAGTGGTTAAGGACCCAGGTTCAATTCCCCAGGACCCACATAAAGCCATTAAATGCACAAGATGGCGTATGCATCTAGAGTTTGTTTGCAGTGGTTGGAGGACCTAGTGTACCCATTTTCTATCTGCCTCTTTCTCCCTCTCAAGTAAGTTTTTTTTTAAATAAAAGCAGTAATGAAGCCAGGCATGGTGGTGCAGTTCTTTAATCCCAGCACTCAGGAGGCAGAGGTAGGAGGATTGCTGTGAGTTTGAGGCCACCCTGAGACTCCATAGTGAATTCCAGGTCAACCTGAGCTAGAGTGAGACCCTACCTCAAAAAAGCAAAACAAAACAGAACAGTATTGGCCAGGCACACACCTTTAATCTCAGCACTTGGAAGGTAGAGCTAGGAGGATAATCCTGAGTTCGAAGCCACCCTGAGACTACATAGTGAGTTCCAGGTAGGCCTGGAGTACAGTAAAGCCCTATCTTGAAAAACTACACACACACACAGTAGTAATGACTGGGAGGAAACGTCTATATCCCCATAATCAGCAAAAGTACTTCCAAGGACCATGATTCCAAAGGGTTTATTAGAGGTGATTGCACCAAAATACAAGTTTCCTAATTTAGAAACTGTCTTTACATGTGCTAACCTTTACTGCCCTTCTTGGGGATAAGTCTGTCAATTTTACTAGAAGGGAAAGAGGCACAAAGTTATGAATGCTTAATTGCACTGTGTACAGGAGTTAACTTCCAGGAAAAATTCACTTGCTCCAGATGTTTAGTGGTAATATTTTTAGAAAAGGGAAGAACTACCATATATACCTGTTTCATGTATATATGTCTCATCTTCCCTTGTAAAATTATGTTGAAGATACATTTCTCCTGTAACTCTCTGATACTAACACATTCTCCATTAAGATCAATACTCTTGGGCTGGAGAGATGGCTTAGTGATTAAGATGTTTGCCTGCAAAGCCAAAGGATCCCAGTTTGACTCTCCAGGACCCACATAAGCCAGATGCACAAGGGGGCCCATGCATCTGGAGTTAGTTTGTAGTGCCTGGGGGCACTGGCACGCCCATTCTCTCTCTGTCTCTGCCTCTCTCTCTCTCTCTCTCTCAAATATAAGTATATTTATAATATAAATATAACATAAATATAAATATATTTATTTGAGAGAGAGGTAGAGAGAGAATGAGTGAAACAGGGCCTCTAGCCATTTCAGATAAACTCCAGACACATGCACCACTTTATACATCTGGCTTATATGGGTACTAGGGAATTGAACCTACATCCTTAAGCTTTGCAGACAAGTGCCTTAAAGGCTAAGCCATCTCTCCAGCTCAGTATCAATATTCTTGAGCCAGGCATGGTGGCACGTGCCTTTGGTACCAGCACTTGGGAGGTAGAGGTAGGGCGATTGCCCTGAGACTATATAGTGAATTCCAGGTCAGCCTGTGCTAGAGTGAGACCCTGTCTCGAAAAACCAAAAATTATCATAAAAATATACAAATTTTAAAACTATTTAAAAAAATTTAAGGGGCTAGAGGTATGGTACATGCCTTTAATGCCAGCATTTGAGGTAGGAGGATCACTGTGCGTTCAAGGCCAGCCTGAGACTAATTCCAGGCCAGCCTGAACTAAAGGGAGAACCTGCCTTAGGGGGAAAAAAGATGAATATTATTGACTATTTACTGACTGCTCTTTGGAAAAAGTAGACCAGTAAGTGAGCAAAATGTTGTTTCTATGGAAACGTCTTCTGTAGACGTGTTGCTGTCAGTGGATAGACAATGGTTACAAAGATTGTTTTTCACAGTATAATAAAAGCCACTTTTAAAGCTCAACTAAGTCATCTAATGTAGTCATGGTGGTTTTATTTTAGGACTGTCTCCTCCATCCTGTGACTCTTGTTTCATTTGTGACTGAATTGTCCCATCTTTCTTACCCCATTATTGATAATTATAGGATGTAATTTTCCCAGAAAACAGTTTCTTAAATTGTTTCAAAAAGACATATTGCTTTCTTCATATTCCTGTTATAGCTCACTATCCCTCTTCCTGCTTTTTTCTCCTAAAAAAAAAACAATCAAAGTAAGTTCATACTTCCTAGTTGAAGTAAGTGATTTTTTAAGGTATTATATTAAAAATATGGGGGCTGGAGAGATGGCCTAGCACTTGCCTGCGAAGCCTATGGACCCAGGTTTGACGCCTCAGAACCAGATGCACAAGATGATGCGTGTGCACAAGGTGGCACACGTCTGGAGTTCGAGTACAGTGGCTAGAGGCTCTGGCGCACCAATTCTCTCTCTCCTAAAAAAAATTTGAGAGCTTGCTTTATCTGCTGAAAGTGCTACATTGTGTGACTATTTTATTTTATTTTCATGAGTCCATCTTTTTCTTTAACTTTTAAAAATTATGTGAGTGTATATGTACTTGTCAGGGTCACTTGCAACTGCCAACTAATACCCTTCCAGCTTTATGTGGGTGCCATGGAATTAAACCCAGGCCTGCAGGCTTTGCAAGCAAGCATCTCTAACCACTGAGCCATTGCCCCAGCTACTATCCTTTTATTTCTCCCTCACCCCCAACCTCATTGACTCTAGCCCAGACTGACCTGGAACTCACTCTGTAGCTCCAGGCTAGTATTAATTAAATTCAAGGCCATCCTCCTACCTCGGCCTCCTGAGTGCTGAGATTAAAGGCATGTACTACCATGCCTGACTCTAGTACTGTTTGATCCAAGGATTACAAAATGAGTCAGGTGTGATGGCTCACGTCTATAATGCTAACATCTGGGTGTCTAAGGCACATGGATCTCCAGGAGTTCAAGGATACCCTGGTTTACATCATGAATTCAGCCTGGGCTACAGTGACTCAAAAAAAAAAAAAAAACAGTGATATAAAATATTAAACTTACATGCTGAAGAATGATAGTAGGAAAATATGAGAAGTCTGTTTTCCATAATAAAATTATGTTTCTATAAGGGCAGAAAACTTAGGGCACAGTAAAAATACTGCAGGGTTTTTTGATTTGTTTTGTTTTTTGAGGTAGGTTCTCACTCTAGCCCGCTCTGACCTGGAACTCACTTTAGTTCCAGGCTGGCCTCGAACTCACAGCAATACTCAAACCTCTGCCCTCCCTAGTGCTGGGATTAAAGGTGTCACCATGCCCAGCCCTGCAGCTCTTATTCTTACCATACAAACAGCCTAGGTTTTCAGTCCACGGTCATTGTGGTAGTGTGGTGTGACAGCATGTGCACTGTAGGGTGAGCACGAGGTACATTCAGAACCAAGGTGGGAAAGAGTTGCACAGAACAACATGCAGAGCACAGTTTAAGAAGCTAGGACTGGGGCTGGAGAGATGGCTCAGCAGTTAAGGCATTTGCCTACAAGCCCCAAGGACCTGGGTTCAGTTCCCTAGTACCCATGTAAAGTCAGATGCACAAGGTGGTGATGTCTTTAGGGTTCCTTTGCAGTGGTCAGAGGCCCTGGAGCACCCACTCTTTCTCTCAAATAAATAAATAAATTAAATATTGAGGGAAAAAATGCTAGAGGGCTGGAAAGATGGCTTAGCGGAAGAAGTACTTGCCTGTGAAGCCTAAACACAGACCCATGTTTGATCCATCTGGAGGTAGTAGTGGCTAGAGGCTCTGGCGTGTCCATTCTATCCTAAATAAATAATAAAATCTAGAATTTAGAGAAACATAAGTGTCTTTGTAGAGCATAGCTTCTAATGCTACTGGAATTTGTAACAAAAGAAAACATAATGTAGCTCTTTTGCCTCTTTATTTTCTAGAGGTAGGGTCTGACTTTACCCTAGGCTAGCTGGAATTCGCTATGTAGTTTTTGGCTGTCCTCAAACTCTCAGCTGTCTTCCTACTTTTGCCTTCCAAGTTCTGGGATAAAGGGTGTGTACCACCACGCCTGGATTTACCTATTTTTTTTTTTTTTATTGAGCAATCAATTTAATCAAGACATGAAAGCTATGCACACTGAAAACTACCCAGATGAAAAAAAACAAATAAAGGTACAATCAATAGAAAGACATACCCTGTATATGAATTAAGGGATTTTATATTGATAAAACATCTAAACTACTAAGGCTGTAAAATGCTCAAGGAACCACAAAAGCCTCAGAATAACAAAAGCTATCTGAAATAGGAAGAGGAAAGTTACAGCACCATACTTCCTAATTCAAATTTTTACAATAAATCTACATTAATTAAACCAGTACCACATACCAGAGGGACAGAATTGAATAGAGTCCAGAAATATAATTTACCTATTTTTTAAATTATGTAATTATTTGTTTGTTTATTTTGCAAGGAGAAAGGCAGATAGAGAATGGGTATGCAAGAGCTTTCTGCCACTGCAAGTAAACTCCACATACATGCGCTACTTTGTGCATCTGGCTTTACGTGGGTGCTGGAGAATCAAACTCAGGTTGTTAGGCTTTATAGACAAGCGCCTTAACTGCTGAGCCATCTCTCCAGCCCAGCCCCCCCCCTTTTTTTTAATGGGGAACTTTAATATATGAAAAATGAGGAATCTGATAATTTTCTTGTCCCATCATCCCCTCCCCATTCACTGAGGACCCTGCTCTTTTTTGTTTTTATTTATTTGAGAGCGACAGATAGAAAAAGAGGCAGAGAGAGAGAGAGAGAATGGGCTCGCCAGGGCCTCCAGCTATTGCAAATGAACTCCAGATGCATGTGCCCCCTTGTGCATCTGGCTTACATGGGTCCTGGGGAATTGAGCCTTGAACCAGGGTCCTTAGGCTCCACAGGCAAGCACTTAACCACTAAGCCATCTCTCCAGCCACGACCCTGCTCTTTTAAGGTCTTCCTCTGTCTTATTGTCTTGTTCTTTTTGTCCTCTTCCATCCTTGGTGGCAAAATGTGGATGGGCTCAGACTGTGCTGGTCTCCTGGGGGTATTGCTAACCACTGAGGGTCATGAAGCACCAGTCAGTTCATGGAAGGACAGTTCTTTTGCCTTTCTGAGTTTCCAGAGAATATCTAATGTAAAAGCTGACAGGATATAAAGACCTCCTGGTTAATACTTTTCTGTTTTGCTTGAGGATTATTTAGATGGGGTTTTGCTGCCATTTTCAATTTTTTTAAAAAATTTATTAGTTGAGTGTAAAAGGGGCAGATAAAATGGGCATGCTAGGGCCTCTAGCTGCTGCAAATGAACTCCAGACATATGTTCCACCTTGTGTATCTGACTTTACATGGGTATTGGGAAATCAGATCTGGGTCCTTGGGTTTTGCAGGAAAGCGTCTTAACTACTGAGCCATCTCTCCAGTTGTTTTTTTTTTTTGAGACTGGATCTCATATAGCCTACATTTGGTTTCCAACTGCTATGTAGTATAGGATGGCCTTGAACTACTAATCTTGCTGCCTTTACTTCCCAAGTGTTGGAATTACAGGCTTGCACCACCAAGTAAAAGCTATTTGGAAAAATAACTCTGTATTCCCCTTGCATCTGTTTGCTGTGCTGAGTAGCAGGTATTCTTGTTTTTTGTGTTTTATTAACTATTTTTTTTCTGATATATTTTTATTTATTTGAGGAAGAGAGAATGGGCACACCAGGGCCTTTAGCCACTGCAAATGAACTCCAGATGCGTGTGCCACCATGTGCTTCTGGTTTACATGGGACCTGGAGGATAGAACCAGGGTCCTTAGGCTTGTCAGGTATATGCCATAACCGCTAAGCCATCTCTCCAGCCTGGTGTTGGTATTCTTGTTTTTTAATCATTTAAATTTTCTTACTTGCACATGTGTACATGGATGCACCAGAGCAACTGCAAATGAACACCAGATACTTGTGCCACTTTGCATCTGGCTTTATGTGGGTACTGGGAAGTTGAATTTGGGCCAGGACTCTTTGCAAGTAAGCACCTTTACCACTAAGCTATCTTTCCAGCCCCTTAAATATGATTTTAAAGGGTAGGAGTTTCTGACTAGAAATAAGGTCTTTGGACTGATACTTGCTAAGCGTTTAAGGGAAAATACTAGATAGGACATAAAGACATAAGTCAGATGTCCTTGGGCCTGGGCAGCAGGGGAGGGGGGTGGACTGAGTTCTAGGGCACAGCAGGGAGCCTGTATGCTTTTCCTGGGTAGAGAGAGAAGCTGCAGAGGGGTATGGCTGTAGCATGTGTGATCTAGCAGTGTCTACCTGTAGAACTACAGAGAGAATGTTATAGAAACATGTATCTCCTCCCTTGTCAGATACCCCAGTAGTAGTGAGCATCCCTAGCAGGGCCTATCTGAAGGAGGAACAGGAGCAAGATAGCCATTTTATAGGAAAACAGCCAGGTCAGAGGCTCAAGGAGAACATGGATGCCACCTTACCTGTCCTGGAAGGACTAGAACCTACATCTGACCCAGTCCCATCCAAGATGACTGCGAGCAATACTCCCCTAGCAGCTTTCTGCTTCTTCCTCAGTTTCACAGACCTGTGGGCTGGCCCCTCCTCAGTCAGCCTCTGGAGTCCACTATCCAGTCAGGTCTCTTCCTTACACACCTGAGTCTGATGGAGAGGCTCATCCTAACTGGATGCTTAGTCTATAAATGGGCCTGGCACATCTCTCAGATTTATATTCTCCTGGCTCCAGAATCTCCTGGTCCTTGCTTTGGTAAACCTTCCCCCTTTCCCAGCCATGCTGAGAAGAGGAACTGGGAAGGGGAAGAATCCCTTTTGGCTTGGACTTTCAGCTACCCTTCCCCCTGGATCCTAATCCTCCCTAAAATAAAACTTGTAATTTACCCTTCTCAGAAGCTGTTTTCAATTCTTTGCTAACTCTGATAAGAATCCAAAAGTTGGAGTCCACAGGCTTGGGATCTTCTGCACCTTTGGGATTTAATCCCTCCCTGAACCCAAAATATCATATCATCTCTCTAGCATAGGCTGAACTGGAACTTACTCTGTAGTCCCATGCTGGCTTTGAATCTACCTCAGTCTCCCAAATGCTGGGATTACAGCCACAAACCACCATGCCAGGTTAAATCTTGGTTTCTCAATATTTAAAAGAAAAATTTTTTTTGAGGTAGGGTCTTACTCTAGTCCAGGCTGACCTGGAGTTCACTATGCAGTCTCAGGGTGGCCTTGAACTCAACAGTGATCCTCCTACCTCTGCCTCCCAAGTGCTGGGATTAAAGGCATGCACCACCCTGCCCAGCATTAATATTTTTAAAAATTATTCTTACTGTTTTGTTTTGTTGAGGTAGGGTCTTGCTTTTAATTCAGGCTGACTTGGAATGCACTATGTAGTTTCAGAGTGGCTTCAAACTCTTGGCAATCCTCTACCTCTGCCTCCCGAATGCTGGGATTACAGATATGTGCCACCACACCTGGCTTATATTATTATTTATTTGAGAGAGAAAGAGGGAACTGGGCAGGGTGGTGCACACCTATACTCCCAGCACTTGGGAGGCAGAAGTAGGAGGATTGACATGAGTGGGAGGCCAGCCTGAGACTACCTTGTGAATTCCTTGTCAGCATGGGCTGGAACAAGACCCTACCTCCAAAAATAGAAAAACAGAAATAAAGACAGAATGGGCACACCAGGGCTTCCTGCCACTGCAAACTACAGACACATGTACCCCTTTGTGCACCTGACTTTACATAGGAATAGGGGAATCAAACCCAAGCCATCAGGTTTTGCAAGCAATCACTGAGCCATCTCTTCAGCCCAAATCTTGCTCTCTAATCCCATTCTTTAAAGAATGAATCTGGGGCTGGAGAGATGGCTTAGCCTGCAAGGGTCTTGCCTACAAAGCCTAAGAGCCCAAGTTTGGTTCCCCAGTACCTATGTAAGCCAGTTGCACAAGGTGGCACATACATCTAGAGTTTGTTTGCAGTGGCTAGAAACCCTGGTGTACCAGTTCTTTCTCAAATAAATAAAATATATTTTTTAAAGAACCAATCTTAGCCGGGCGTGGTGGCGCATGCCTTTAATCCCAGCACTCGGGAGGCAGAGGCAGGAGGATCACCGTGAGTTCGAGGCCACCCTGAGATTACATAGTGAATTCCAGGTCAGCCTGGACTAGAGTGAAACCCTACTTGGGCAAAACTAAAACTAAAAATAAAAAACACTAATAAAAGAACCAATCTTTTTAAAAATATATTTTATTTTTTTGAGAGAGAGAAAGAGGCAGAGAGAGAGAATGGCCACTGCAAAGGAGCTCCAGATGCATGTGCCCCTTGTGCATATGGCTTACGTGGATCATAGAGAGTTGAACTGGAATCCTTTGGCAAGCAAGTGCCTTAACTGCTAAGCCATCTCTCAGGCCTTTTTTTTTCTTTTCTTTCTTTTTTTTTAATCTGATGCTTTTCAGAATTGCCTGCCTCTAGTGAGGCAGGATAGAGAGGGAAATTTTGGGGGTCATGAAAAGGAAAAAATCCTCTACCTGTGAGTCTGAAGCCTGTCACCAGCAGAGAAACAAGAATCTGAGCACAATTAACAACTAATTAAAAGTGTCTGTCTTTCCCAGCTGTAAACCTACAGTTTTCTAAGAATCTCATCCAAAACTTTTTTTTTTAAATTTTTTATTTATTTATTTGAGAGCGACAGACACAGAGAGAAAGACAGATAGAGGGAGAGAGAGAGAATGGGCGCGCCAGGGCTTCCAGCCTCTGCAAACGAACTCCAGACGCGTGTGCCCCCTTGTGCATCTGGCTAACGTGGGACCTGGGGAAGCGAGCCTCGAACCGGGGTCCTTAGGCTTCACAGGCAAGCGCTTAACCGCTAAGCCATCTCTCCAACTTTTTTTGAATGGGGTTGGGGGCAGCTGGTTCAAGGTAGGATCTTGCTGTAACCTAACCTAACCTGGAATTCACTATGTAGTCTCAGGGTGGCCTCAAATTCAATGGTAATCCTCCTACCTCTGCCTCCTGAATGCGGGGACTAAAGACATGCGCCACCACGCCCGGCTCATCCAAAACTTTACCATAAAAGCCATGCTCTACATCCCTGTGGGTGCCCTTGTCCCCAAACCTCATGGCTTCTGGTTTTATCTTACCAGATAGTGACACCTCCAGAGCCACCTTTCAGGTTCAGGGTTTGCAACAGAGGACTCAGCTTTGGGGGCCCAAGGTTTCATTTAATGCCCCTTGAAAGAGTGGCAGAGTTTGGACTAGGGGAAAGGGGACTGAAATCATCTAGGAGGAGAGAGGCTTGTAAACCCTCTTGGAGAAAGAAAGAAAGAAGTGCTTGCCAGGGGGCGAGCCTGCATTTCAGGGCATGAGGGGTGGGAGAAGAAGATTGAATATACTATAACCTGCAGTGGCCAGGTTGGACCCCCTGGTGAACTTTTTTTGGAAGAGTCTGTGGCTAAAAGAAAGTTGTTTTTCCTCTCGTCTTTGCTGCCAAAAGGCTTAGTCAATTACCATAATAGTATATTGGCATTCTAAAATCCAAGACCTAAGTAGGGGGTGGGGGAAACAAACTGTCTTTGAACTCCGAAAGCCCCAAAGTAACTACTCTTGGATATGTCTTATATTTTCTGAGTGACTCTTTTTTTTCTGAGTGCCCACACCCACGTTCTTGGGTGTGCATTCATGTTCTTTCTGAGCACCCCTTCTTTCTCTTAACTTGTGTGCGTAAGCCCATATTGAAATATCTTCAGGTTTGGAGAGATGGCTCAGTGGTTAAAGGCACTTGCTTGCAAAGCCTGATGGCATGGATTTGACTCCCCAGTAAAGTCACATACACAAAGTGGCTCATGGGTCTGGAGTTTATTTGCAGTGGCAGGAGATGGACTCACTTTTTTTTTTTTTTTTTGGTTTTGTTTTGGTTTTTTCAAGGTAGGTTTTTGCTCTAGCCCAGGCTAACCTGGAATTCACTATGTAGTCTCAGGATGGCCTCAAACTCACAGCAATCTTCCTACCTCTGCCTCCCAAGTGCTGGGATTAAAGGAGTGTGCCACCATGCCCAGCTTGTTTTTGTTTGTTTCTTTCTTTCTTTTAAATGTTATTTTTTTCTTTTTTTTTTTCGAGGTAGGGTCTTACTCCAGCCCAGCTGACCTGGAATTCACTATGGAGTCTCAGGGTGGCCTCGAGCTCATGGCAATCCTCCTACCTCTGCCTTCCGAGTACTGGGATTAAAGGCGTGCGCCATCACGCCCAGCTCTTTTAAATGTTGTTATTTATTTATTTGCAAGGAGAGAAAGAGAGAGAGAGAGAGAGAATGGGCATGCCAGGGCCCTTTTGAGGAGACGCTATAGCTATTGTCAGGGCTATAGACCAGTCTGCCTCTACCTGGGATACTAAAGTTTCACTAAGGGTCTGGTCCAGATGTTGAACTGGGACTCTAGGGAATACTGGAAGCTGAGTTTGATCCTGACCTGGCATTGCAACTGCACTCATTAAACACTGGTGCTTGAGCTAAAAGTTCCTTATATATCTATGGAGGCTAAGTGAGGCAGTCTCTTGTAGGGTTGGAGAAAGTTCAGTGCCCATGTTAGATCCCTCAGTTGCTGATAATTCCAGATCAAATGGATGAAGTGTAACTTTAGGCAGATTTGGATGTTGATCCTGCATCTAGTCTGGAGGTGTTACCTCAGGGTGTGTTAGAGTAGAAGCTGCATTCGTTAGGGCTGTGGAATGTTGAAACTCTTTAGTAGGCTGTGAACTTATGGTGAGTTCTAGATCCAAAGGCTCAGATGTGATACTGGGCGATGTTAGAGAGTGAGCCTGATCTGGACCTAGCATTGGAACTGTCGTGCCATAATGTGTTGGAGGTGGCACTGGGAGCTCAGGTAGGACTACCTGCTGGGTTGGAGCAGGTACCATCTCCATGGGTGGCTCTGAAGGCCAAGCTAGGCTGGGCTGTGACACTGGAGATGGCTCCATGTTCTCAGGGCGTTCTACAGGCTGAGATGGGGTCATCTGCTGAGCTGTGGAAGGCTGCACCTCCATAGTAGGACCTGGAGGCAGACCTGGGATTTCCTGCTGAGTTGAAGCATCTACCTCTTGGGAGGCTCACTTGCCAGTGGTACAGGTTCTTGCTGGGCTGGAGAAGATTCAGCTATAGGGGAGTCTGGAGGCTGGGAAGAGAAGTCATTCTGGACTGGAGAGGATCCCAGTGGAAAGTACAGGCTGAGTAAAGTCCTCCTGCTGCACTGGAACTCCAGCCTCCACAGTGGGCCCTGGGGTTATGTCTTCACATTCACATGTTCAACTGTGGTGTGAGGCAACTTTGAGTGTTGACCTCTGAACATTGCCCCCAGATCTTGAAGACTAAATCCCATGTTATGTGAAAGAAGAACACTATCTCCTATAAGGATAGTGAAAACTCACCTGAGAGCACTGGATTGGTTGATGAAAGTTCAAAACCTTTCTCTGCACTTGGGTGACAGGCTGCTCTGCAGGCAGGGTGACAGGCTCCCCCACAGGCAGGGTGACAGGCTCCCTGCAGGCGGGTGACAGGCTCCTCCACAGGCAGGGTGACAGGATCCTCCACAGATAGGTGACAGGCTCCCCCGCAGGCAGGTGACAGCCTCCTCCACAGATGGGTGACAGGCTCCTCTGCAGGCGGGTGACAGCCTCCTCCACAGATGGTTGACAGGCTCCCCCGCAGGCAGGGTGACAGGCTCCTCCACAGATGGGTGACAGGCTCCCCCGCAGGCGGGTGACAGCCTCCTCCACAGATGGGTGACAGCCTCCTCCACAGATAGGTGACAGGCTCCTCCGCAGGCGGGTGACAGCCTCCTCCACAGATGGGTGACAGGCTCCCCTGCAGGCAGGTGACAGCCTCCTCCACAGATGGGTGACAGGCTCCTCCGCAGGCGGGTGACAGCCTCCTCCACAGATGGGTGACAGGCTCCCCCGCAGGCAGGGTGACAGGCTCCTCCGCAGATGGGTGACAGGCTCCTCCGCAGGTGGGTGACAGCCTCCTCCACAGATGGGTGACAGGCTCCCCTGCAGGCAGGTGACAGCCTCCTCCACAGATGGGTGACAGGCTCCCCTGCAGGCAGGTGACAGCCTCCTCCACAGATGGGTGACAGGCTCCCCCGCAGGCAGGTGACAGCCTCCTCCGCAGATGGTTGACAGGCTCCCCCGCAGGCGGGTGACAGCCTCCTCCGCAGATGGGTGACAGGCTCCCCCGCAGGCAGGGTGACAGGCTCCTCCGCAGATGGGTGACAGGCTCCTCCGCAGGTGGGTGACAGCCTCCTCCACAGATGGGTGACAGGCTACTCTGCAGGCAGGTGATAGCCTCCTCCACAGATGGGTGACAGGCTCCTCTGCAGGCGGGTGACAGCCTCCTCCACAGATGGGTGACAGGCTCCTCCACAGGTGGGTGACAGGCTCCTCTGCAGGCTGGTGACAGCCTCCTCCACAGATGGGTGACAGGCTCCTCTGCAGGTGGGTGACAGCCTCCTCCACAGATGGGGTGACAGGCTCCTCCACAGATAGGTGACAGGCTCTTCTGCAGGCGGGATGACAGGCTCCCCCTCAGGCAGGGTGACAGGCTCCTCTGCAGGTGGGTGACAGCCTCCTCTGCAGGCGGGTGACAGGCTCCTCCGCAGGCGGGGTGACAGGCTCCTCTGCAGGCAGGGTGACTGCAGGTGGGTGACAGGCTCCTCCTGGGCTGGAGGAGGTTCCAGCTCCTCGGCCTCCAGGGGAGGCTCAGCTGGGCTCTCCAGTTGGGCTGGAGAAGATTCGCCCTCAGGGCTAGTTTCTGATGTTATGGTGAGAGCCACAGCCACAGGCCTAACTGCAGCACTGGGCACATTATATTGGTGGGACTCATTTTGACTCCACAGGGGACTCTGGAGTTTGAACTGGAGTCTCTTGTTCAACTGGAGGCTTGCCTTCAGGCAGAGCTGCAGCTTCCAGCTGGCTTTCAGAATCTGAGTCCACCTCCTCAGCATCCTCTGGAGACTGACCTGGGCTTCCAGAAGATTCCACTTCCGGGGCTGACTTGGAAGGCTGAACCAACTCCTGTTCCTGACTGAGAAAAGGTTCACATTCCAGGGGAGGACCTGGAGGCTGAGCAGGGGCCTCCTGCCGGACTGGGGAAGAGTCAGTTTCCCTAGTAGGCTCTGAAGTTATGGTCATTCCCACATCGGCAGGCTTAACTGTAGTGTTGGGAAACTTCTATTGATCCTGGCTGGGAGTTTGAACTGTTGGAGTTTCAACTACGTTCTCCACAGAAGACTCTGAAGCTAGAGCTGAATCTTCTTCCAGTGGAGGCGTGACTTCCTGAGAGGACTCCTCTGGCAGACCCGGAGCTTCCAGCTGGTTTTTAGAACCTTCAAAGATTTCAGGGAGCTCTGAAGGCTGAGATGGGGGCTCTTGTTGGGTTGATGGAGGTTCTATCTCCTCAGAACTCTCTGGGAACTGAACTGGGGCCCGCTGCTGGCTGGGAAGCTGCTGAGCCTGCTTACCTGCCTCTGGTTATAGTCATCTGAACATCTATCCGCAGGTGTCATGTCGCTGTGGCCGGTGGTGAGCTGGGGTGCTGAGCCTCCCTCCTACTTGGAGACGACCGCTTACCTCAGGAAGCGCGGACTGCACAAGCTCCTCGGAAGCAAGGGCATGCGGGGCTGGGGCCTCCTGCTGCATTGTCGTTTCAGCCTTATTGAGGGGCTGTGGGAGCTGGCTTGGGGCTTCTTGCTGAGGTGACAGTGACTTAATTAACTCAGGAGTTGAGTCCAGGTCTCCATCTGGAGCTGAGAAGGTTGGACTTCTTCAGGGGCCTCTGAAGGCTCACCTGAGTTCTGGGATCGCAGAGGCAGGCAGGCTGAATAAGCTGTATCCACACTCTGATCATCACCATCCTACCACGCATGCGTCTTGAGCTGAGCCTTTACAAATTGGTTTGGTGTTCCAACCACAGCCTTGGCAAGCCCCCCCCCCCCGCTGCACCCCCCATGCTGAGCTAGATCTTTCAAGTTCAAGGAGGAAACAAACTGTGCTGCTTTTGAACTAGGACTATCTAGGGTTGGAACATGCATTTCAGATGCCTGGCGATGTGTTGCCTGATCATGACCAAAACTGTAGTCTTACTTTTGGGTCCATGAAGATGAATATTTTTGAACTGAAGAGGCAAATCGGGGGCCTGATTTTGAATCTCATTTAGCCTCAAAACAGTTTCTGGGAACCTGACAGGGTGAGTTGTCTTGTCATGAAGAGCCCTGATGAGGAACAGGGAACTGATCTGGCCCAAGCTGTTGGTCCCCACTGTCAGCCCACCAAGGCAATGATCACCAAGGGTAATCATCTGGATGGGAGCAGAGGATCCCAGGTAATCAAAATCCTTGGGATCTGATGATAGTGCAACTCTATGGAGGGACTTGGGTGGGAGATCTAACCAGAGTTTGGTCAGTTCCCAGAGTTTGTGGTCAACCCAACTGGCTTTCCAGCCTGCTCCTAAATGGGCAGGGCCTGGGCCAGCAGCCACAAAAGCTGCCGGCTGAGAAGCCCTGGAGGTGGTAGTGCAGTAGAAACATGACAAGTGTTAGGAGCACGGCTTAAATTGGAATGTGGTGCTCAGTGCTGGCAAGAGACAAACTGAAGGAGAGTGCCTCGCAGAGTTCCAGGAGCCTTGGCAACCGCCGGACCCACCCTTCATTCAGGCCCCTGAGTTACACAGCATTACTAGGCTACTGCCTAGTTCTGCCCTGGGCAGGGAGCCTTCTCCCACAGTGACAGGGCCTAACCTGCCTAATCCTGGCAGAAGAAGCAACTGGCTTCTGTGAGGTCCCCTATTCCATAGTCAGGAAGTATTGGGGACTCTCAGAACTATGCAGTCTGGACTCCAGCAGCCCATTGGTTGGGTCCAGTAGAACTTCTCAAGAAAGTAACCTGGAGGGGACTTTCAGAAGTGCTTGCCCAACTCTAGCCTGATTTTTTTTTCTTTTTTAGTCACAATCACCAATTATGGACATCGGAAGAAGTCAAAAGCTTGTCAATGTTCAGGAATACAGTACAATTTTCGTTAGCTCTCAAGGGTAACAAGCACTCAGGAGACATGGTCAAATGTCTGCTCATCATGCCCTTCCCACCCCCAAGGCAAAGTCAGAGATGATTAAAACGGTTTTATTTTCTGCCAACTATACCCATCTTTTCATCTGCTTGATAGTATGATGTTTCCCTAGAGGGACAAAGAGCCAGCTATTAGTATAAACACAAATATGATTGTGTGTAGAGTGAGTTTTAAATCTCCTGTTGGTTTGGACATCCACTGGTTGATTTGTTTGCTTAATTTCAATTTTTGATGACAGGATCTTACTGTTCTGGCACTTATTCTAACCTAGGTTGTTCTCAAACTTTCCAGTGCTAGGATTGCAGGCTTGAGCCACCAAGCTGTGCTCATCCATTGATGTTGAGATGTCTTTGTGACAGATTAGGTAAAAAGGAGGAAGATGGGCTTGATTTACATTGCATATCAAATCCTGGCACAAAAGCTGATTTCTCAGAGTTAAGATATAGTTCCTTCTTCCTGGCAAGACCTGACTTCTTTATATATATTTTTTCCCTGTAATTTTTACTCTATTCTGTTACATTGGAACAACGTAGTTACTTTTTTTTTTTTTTTTGCTTTTAAAATTTTTATTTATGGACTTCCAGGTAAGATATAAATGGACTGAAGGGCAAAAATCACACGATCATCTCAAGAGATACAAAAAAGGCATTTGAGAAAATCCAACATTCCTTCATGATAAAAGTCCTACAGAGACTAGGAATAGAAGGAACATATCTCAACATAATAAAGGCTATTTATGACAAACCTACAGCCAACAGAATACTAAATGGAGAAAAACTTGAAACTCTTCCACTAAAATCAGGAACAAGACCAGAATGTCCACTGTCCTTACTTTTATTCAGCATACTACTGGAAATCTTAGCTAAGGCAAGGAAAACACATAGAAGGGATACAAATTGGAAAGGAAGAGATCAATTATCATTATTTACAGGTGATAGGATTCTATATATAAAGGACCCTAAATACTCTACCAGCAAACTGTCAGAACTGATAAACTCTCCAGGTTATTTTCTTGAGAAGTTCTTGGAATAGACCTAACTGAGGAAGTGAAGGATCTCTACAATAGAAACTTTAAAATACTCAAGAGAGAAATTGCAGAAGAGACTAGGAAATGGAAAGACATCCCTTGTTCTTAGATTGGAAGAATCAATGTTGTTAAAATGGCAATCTTACCAAAAGCAATCTACACATTTAATGCAATCCTCACCAAAATTCCAATGGTTTTCTTGTTTTTAATATTTTTATTTACTTATTTATTTGACACAGAGAGAGAAAATGGGTGTGCCAGAGCCTCCAGCCTCTGCATACAAACTCCAGACATGTGCGCCTTTGCAGGCAAAAGCCTTAACCGCCAAGCCCTCCCTCCAGCCCTCCCATGGCATTCTTCATGGATATAGAAAAAACAATCCTAAAATTCATTTGGAAGCACAAAACCCTCAAATATCCAAAGCAATTTTGAGCAACAAAAATAGGCTGGCAGTATCATCATACCTGATTGTAAGCTATATTACAGAACCATAGTAACAATATCAGCATGGTACTGGTACAACAGGCACATAGATCAATGGAACAGAATATAGGATCCAGATGTGAGTCTGGGCAGCTACAACCACCTGATCTTTGACAAAAATGCCCAAAATACTCATTGGAGAAAAGATAGCCTCTTCAACAAATGTTGCTGGGAAAACTGGATATCTATATGTAGAAAGATGAAAATAGATTATCTCTCTCCATGCACAAGAATTAAATCCAGGTGGATCCAAGACCTTAATACCAGACCTGAAACTCTGAAACTGCTAGAGGAAAAGGTAGGGAAACCCTTCAACATATTAGCACAGGTAATGACTTTCTGAATATAACCCCAGTTGCTCAGGAAATAAAACTACTAATTATCCACTGGGACCTCATTAAATTACAAAGCTTTGGTACAGCAAAGGGCACTGTGAATAGAGCAAAGAGGCAACCTACAGAATGGGAGAAAATCTTTGCTAGCTATACATCTGACAGAGGATTAATATCCAGGATATACAAAGAACTCGAAAAATTAAGTAGTAAGAAATCAAACAACCCAATTAAAAAAGAGCTATGGAACTAAATAGTTCTCAAAAGAAGAAATACAGATGGCATATAAACGTCTAAAAAAATGTTCTATATCCTTAGCCATCAGGGAAATGCAAATTTAAACTGCTTTGAGATTCCATCTCATTCTTGTCAAAATGGCTATTATCAAGAAATCTAATGACAATAAATGCTAGTGAGGATGTGGAAAAAGAGGAACCCTTCTACACTGTTGGGGGGAATGTAATCTGGTATAGCCATTGTGGAAATTAGTGTGGAGGTTCCTGAGAGAGCTAAAAATAGATTTACTGTATGACCCAGCTATACCACTAGTGGGCACATATCCTAAGGACTCATAACACTGCCTTGGAGATACTTGCACATCCAAGTTTATTGCTGCTGCATTCACAATAGCTAGGAAATGGAACCTCAACTAATGAGTGGATAATGAAGATGTGGTACATTTATACAATGGAGTTCTCTTCAGTGGTAAAGAAAAATGAATTATGAAATTTGCAGAGAAATGGATGGACTCAGAAAAGATTATACTTAGTGAGGTAATCCAGGCCCAGAAAGCCAAGCACTCTATGTTTTCTCTCATATATAGATCCTAGTTACACATATTTGGCCATGTATGTGAATTGAAATAAAATTCAGTAGCAGAAGCCAGTAAGCTAGAAAGGGTCTATAAGGGAGGGAGGAGAGGGGAGGACTTAAGGGAATGGTATTGTATATATGTAAGTAGAAGAACATATTAGTAGGGGTGGAAAAGCCTAAATGAGGTCAGGGGAAGAGATTGCGTAAAGGAAAGGGGGAGGAAGGGCTAATCAAAATCTAAGAGGATGCCGGGCATGGTGGTGCATGCATGCCTTTAATCCCAGCACTCAAAAGGCACAGGTAGGAGCATCACCTTGAGTTTGAGGCCACCCTGAGACTACATAGTGAATTCCAGGTCAGCCTGGGCTAGAGTGAGACTCTACCTCAAAAAAAACAAAAACACAAACAAACAAACCAAAAACTAAGATGATATGAATAAGTCATACGGAACACTCAGGAGCCATAGATTGTTACTAGAAAGTTTTCAGTGGCAGGGATGGGATACCTTTCCAGTGAGTCATTGGCCAGGGAAGTCCCTGATGCCCCCAAAACATTACAGACTATTGCTGAGGCCTTTGGTTTCCCACCAGGAATAGATGGTAAGACCCTATTGCTGAAGACTTCACATACTTGGGCTGCAAGGTCACTGAGAAATCCTGCTGGAACTGAGCTAAAACCTCCTCCATGTAGACCAGCTGACAGAAGGCTGGAGAAAGCCATGCTGCATGCAGTTCAATGGAAGACAGAGAAATCACCAGTGAAGATACTCAACAGTGGACAGTGCAAGCCTTATATTTGGCCAGCCAGGCCAAATGGGCCAATGGGTACAATAGTGGCACAGCTGTTACAGGGGAAACCAACCTCCCTCTAATTTGACCAGAGGCCCTCTCCATGGGAGGGAATACATCCCTGATACTAAAAACCTACTACAGTGGTAGTCATGAGCCCTAGGAATGTAACGTCTGCTGGTGTCTGGCTAAATGTATATACTATGCTCACCAAACTTCCCAGTAAGCATTTCTCTTAATGTTCATACCTATATATTAATGCTACTCTCACTTTTGGTTAGAGAACCTTCTCTTTTCAGATGGCAGTGACCTTGGGATGACTCAGAAGGCACCATGGTGTTGAGAAAAAAGTGACAGAGGAGTACTCAGCTCTGAAATATCTCTATCACACCTTCCAAGGCTCAGGGTCCATGGTAGAAGAGGTGGTGGCAAAGGGAGGGTAGGACTCCTTGCAACGTTTTCCTCCAGACACAAATGGCCTGGATATCCATGACCTCACAGTGCCTGACACTACCTACACAAGACCATCATAATAGGAGGAAAAGATCATGATATCAGAATAAAAGAGTGACTGATTGAGAGGGAGAGGGGATATGATGGAAAGTGGAGTTTCAAAGGGAAAAGTGGGGGGAGGGAGAGAATTACTATGGGATATTATTTACAATTATGGAAGTTGTCAATAAAAAAAAAGAAGGTCTGGAGGGATGGTTTAGCAGTTAAGGCATTTGCTTACAAAGCCTAAGGATCCAGGTTCCATTCCCCAATACCCACATAAACCAGATGCACAAGGGGGCACATATGTCTAAAGTTCATTTGCAGTGGCTGCATGCCCTGGCATGCTCATTCTCTGTGTGCCTCTCTCTTTCTCAAAATTAATAAATAAATAAAATTTCAAAATAAAAAGAAGTAAAGGGAAGAGATGCCCTAGAGAAAGTGGAATAGGAGACTGGAAGTCCTCTCAGGACTGGGGATAGAGCTTGTGATAAAAGAAAAATTTACCGTTGAGGAAAGGATGAGATTAAAGAGGGGATTGAGGGCTATGATGAATCCAATAGGGTTACACAGGTTACTTTTTCTGGGGAGAGGTTGGTTTCGATGTAGGGTTTCTTTCTAGCCAGGGCTGACCTGGCATTTACTATATAATCTCAGGCTGGCCTTGAACTAATCTCAATCCACATACCTCTGCCTCCCAAGTGCTGGGATTAAAGGTGTGTGCCACCACATCCGGCACTGGTTACATTTGTGGACAGATGTTTTGAGTCTGTAGGCCAATGGGGACACTGTTGCAATGGCAAGAAGTGTGCCAGGAGCTAGTTTCCACTCTTGACTTTCTAATGTTTCTCTTCCTGATATTACGTATATGACTATGTGTATATGGGGTGGGGAAGGGAGAAGGAGGGAGAGGAGAGCTCTTGTCCTGCAGGAATTCAGATTGGCTTGGATATGTCTGAACACATTGGGTGGCTTCCTAAAAGCATGACTTCTACACTACCTTGAATACTTTCCATTCTATTTCCATCCTCCCTTGCCCACCTGCACACTGTAGCCGAAGTGACTCCACATGGACCAAGAGCAGGCATATATGCAAAGAGGCCTGTTGATAGGACATTATGAACAAAGGAAATTGTACCAACTGCTGCCTTCCCCTCCCACCCAGCCCAGAGTAGAATTCCTCCCATCTGGACAGAGAGAGCAGGAACTGCATTTATGGCTACTCTGTAAAAAAAGGCTCAGCTGCAGAATTCTCCATTCTCTCCAGCATGAACCTGGCTGGCAGTCTCCAATCTCAGCGCATTATCAGAACAGGCTGATGATGTTTCCCACAGATGCAGGCTATGACAGGTTGGGGCAGATATTAAGCAAGGTTAGGCCTTTGCACCTGTGGCTGGCACCTCTCTAACATCAGGCAGCCCCACTTAGTTTCTATTTTATTTCTGAGGTAGGGTCTCGCTCTAGCCCAGGTTGACCTGGTATTAGACTCAGGCTGGCCTTGAACTCACAGTGATCCTCCTACCTCAACCTCCCAAGTGCTGGAATTAAAGGCCTGTGCCACCAAGCCTAACCCTTTAATTTTTCTTTTCTTTTTTTTTTTATTTTTTTGAGGTAGGGTCTCACTCGAGCTGACCTGGAATTCACTAATGTAGTCTCAAGGTGGCCTCAAACTCTCTGTGATCCTCCTACCTCGGCCTCCCAAGTGCTGGGATTAAAGGTGTGTGCCACCATGCCCAGCTCTTTATTTTATTTTATTTTATTTTATTTTTGTTTTGTTTTGTTTTGTTTGTTTTTCAAGGTAGGGTTTCACTCTAGCCCAGGCTGACCTGGAATTCACTAATGTAGTCTCAAGGTGGCCTCAAACTCTCTGTGATCCTCCTACCTCTGCCTCCCAAGTGCTGGAATTAAAGGTGTGTGCCACCATGCCCAGCTCTTTATTTCTTATTTTTTTTAATGTAGGTCTAAAAAAACTTTTAAATTATTTTTTTTAATTTAAAAATTTTAATTTTTTTATTGACAACTTCCATAATTGTAAACAATATCCCATGGTAGTTCCCTCCCTCCCCCCACTTTCCCCTTTGAAACTCCACTCTCCATTATATCTCCTCACCCTCTCAATCAGTCTCTCTTTTATTCTGATATCATGATCTTTTCCTCCTATTATGATGGTCTTGTGTAGGTAGTGTCAGGACTGTGAGGTCATGGATATCCAGGCCATTTGTGTCTGGAGGAGCACGTTGTAAGGAGTCCTACCCTTCCTTTGGCTCGTACATTCTTTCTGCCACCTCTTCCACAGTGGACCCTGAGCTTTGGAAGGTGTGATAGAGATATTTCAGAGCTGAGTACTCCTCTGTCACTTCTTCTCAGCACCATAGTGGCTTTTGAGTCATCCCAAGGTCATTGCCATCTGAAATGAGAAAGTTCTCTAGCCAAAAGTGAGAGTAGCATTAATATATAGGTATGAACATTAAGAGAAGTGCTTACTAGGCAGTTTGATAAGCATAGCATATACATTTAGCCAGACAGCACACATTACACCCCTAGGGCTCATCACTACCCCTGTTGTAATTTTCAGTTTTAGGGATATACTGCCTTCCATGGAGCGGGCCTCCAGTCCAATTAGAGAGCTGTGGGTTTCCCCTGCAACAGACATGCCACTATTGTACCCATTGGCTCATTTGGCCTGGTTGGCCAAATATAAGGCTTGCAGTATCTACTGTTGGTTATCTTTACTGGCGATTTCTCTGTCTTCCATTGAACTGCATGCAGCATACCTTTCTCCAACTTTCTGTCAGCTGGTCTACATGGAGGAGGTTATCAGCTCAGCTCCAGCAGGATTTCTCAGTGACCTTGCAGCGCAAGTATGTGGAGTCTTCAGCAATAGGGTCTTACCATCTATTTCTGGTGGGAAACCAAGGGCCTCAGCAATGGCCTGTAATGTTTTGGGGGCATCAGGGACCTCCCTGGCCAACAAATCACTGGAAGGGATCCCATCCCTGCCACTGAAAACTTTCTAGTAAAAATCTATGGCTCCTGTGTGTTCCATTGTCCAAAAAAGTAGGTTTCCATATGACTTATTTATATTCTCTTAGATTTTGGTTAGCCCTCCCTCCACCTTTCCTTTACCCAATCTCTTCCCCTGACCTCACTTGGGTATAAATAGTTTTAAATATTATTTATTTATTTATTATTTGCAAGCAGAAAGAGAGAAACAGAATGTGAGATAGAGTGAATGGGTGTGCCAGGGGGAGGGGCTATTGCTACTGCTTAGTAACTCCAGATGCGCATGCCAAGTTATGCATTTAGCTTTGAATGGGTACTGAGGCATGGAACCCAGGATATCAAACTTTGTAAGCAAGTGCCTGTAACAACTGAGCCATCTCCCCCACCCAATTTCTTTCTTTTTAAAAAAAATATATTTAGGGCTGGAGAGCTGGTTTAGCATTTAAGGCATTTTCCTGCAAAGCCAAAGAACCTGGATTCAATTCCCCAGGACCCATGTAAGCCAGATGTACAAGGTAGAGCCATGTGTCTGGAGTTCGTTTGCAGTGGATAGAGGCCCTGGAACACCCATTCTCTCCCTCTCTCTCTCTTTCTCAAGTAAGAAAAAAAAAGTAGATTTATTTGCAAGCAGAGATAGGAGAGAGAATGGGTGTGCCAGGGCTTCCAGTAGCTGCAGATGATCTCCAGATACATGTGCCACTGTGCATCTGACTTTACATGGGTTCTAGGGTATTGAACCCACATCCTTAGGCTTTGCAGGTAAGCACTTTAAGTACTGAGCAATCTCTCCAGCCAAATTTCTTTCTTTTTTAAAAAAATATTTAGCTAGTTGTGATGGCTCACACCTTTAATTCCAGCACTTGGGAAGCAGAGGTAGGAGGATAACTGTGAGTTCAAGGCCTGCCTGAGACTACATGATGAATTTTAGTTCAGCCTGGGTTAGAGCAAGACCCTACCTCAGAGAAAGGGCTTCTTGTCACTGCAAACAGATGCATCCATATATATGTGCCACTTTGTGCATCTGGCTTTATGTGTACACTGGGGAATTTAACCTGAGCTGTCAGGATTTGCAAGCAAAAGCCATTAACCAATGAGCCATCTCTCCATCCCCCTAATTTCTTTTCTTTTTTTTTTTTTTAATTTGTGTTTAATAGGAAGAGACAGGGAGAATGGTATGCACTAGGGCCTCCTGCCTCTGCAAGTGAACTCTAGACACATCTGCCACTTTGAGTGTCTGGCTTTATGTGGGTACTGAGGAACCGAACCCAGGCTGGTAGGCTTTTCAAGCAAGTGTCTTTTTTTAACTGCTGAGCCATTGTCCCAGCCACTTCTTTATTTCCCAAGGTAGGGTCTCACTTCTGCCCAGGCTGACCTTGGAACTCACTCTGTATTTCCAAGCTGGCCTTGAACTCCCAGTGATCCTCCTACCTCTGACTCCCAGTTGCTGGTATTAAAGCCGTGTGCCACCACATGCAGAACTTTAAAAAATATTTTTATTTATCTATGAGAGAGTGAGAGAATGGGCATTCTTTATTTGAGAGAAAGAGAGAGAGACTGGGCATACCAGGGCCTCTAGCTGCTGCATACAAACTCCAGATGCATGCGCTACCTTAGGTGTCTAGTTTATGTGGGTCCTGGGAAATCAAACCTGGGTCCTTTGAGTTTACAGGCAAGTGCCCTAACCGCTAAGCCATCTCTCCTCTCCAGCCTTTTATTTTTCTTTTTTCTTTTTCTTTTTTTTTTTTTTTTTTTTTTTTTTTTTTGGTTTTTTGAGGTAGGGTCTCACTCTGGTCCAGGCTGATCGGGAATTAACTCTGTCATCTCAGGGTGGCCTTGAACTCATGGCAATCCTCCTACCTCTGCCTCCCAAGTGCTGGGATTAAAGGCGTGCGCCACCACGCCTGGCTGCTTTATTTTTTTAAAATAATTTTTATTTATTTATTTGAGAGTGACAGAGAGAGAAAGAGGGAGGGGGAGAGAGAGAGAGAGAGAGAGAGAGAAAGAGAGAGAATGGGTGCACCAGGACTTCCAGCCACTGCAAACGAACTCCAGAAATGTACACCCCTTTGTGCATCTGGCTAATGTGGGTTCTGGGGAATTGAGCCTTGAACCAGGGTCCTTAGGCTTCACAGGCAAGCAGTTAACCACTAAGCCATCTCTCCAGCCCACCCCTTTGTTTTAAATTGACACTGTACTTATTTATGATATGGAGAAACTTTATTTTTTGGTTTTTCACTGTAGGGTCTCACTCTGGCCCAGGCTGACCTGGAATTAACTATGCAGTCTCAGGGTGGCCTTGAACTCATGGCAATCCTCCTACCTCTGCCTCCCAAGTGCTGGGATTAATGGCAATGCACCAGCATGCCCGGCTGGAGTAACATTTTAATACATCTATACAACATGTAATGATCAGACGGTGGTTAGTGGCATATCTAGAACCTTAAACAGGTATCATTTTGTTTTTGTTGAAAATATTCTTTTTTTTTCAAGGTAGGGTTTCACTGTAGCCCAGGCCGACCTGGAATTCACTGTGTAGTCTTAGGGTAGCCTCGAACTCACAGTGATCCTCCTACCTCTGCCTCCCGAGTGCTGGAGTTAAAGGTGTGTGCCACCACGGCAAGTTTTCCGACATCTTTTTTGTTGTTGTTGTTTGTTTTTTGAGGTAGGGTCTCATTGTAGCCCAGGCTGACCTGGAATTCACTATGTAGTCTCAGGGTGGCCTCCTATACCTTATAAACGGTGACTTCTGATCCTTGCAGTTTTGGAGTATGGAGAAGCAGGTACATTTCCACTTGCTTGGTCTTGGCACGAAGCTCTGGCATTGATGCTCCCTGCACTTGGCAGGTATTTGTTGCTGACACTTCTGTGGGAACTTTATGTCCCCCTGTGGCTGAGGCCTCTCAGTGCAGGTGAATATTTATCTTGGACTCATTGCTCACTCCTTCCTCATCCTTAGAATCTAGTTATATCTCTGGCTTCTCTTGGCTGAGATCTCCTTTTCCTTTTTTTAAAACTCCCTTTCTTTCTTTAGTTTTTCAAGGTAGGGTCTCACTGTAGTCCAGGCTGACATGGAATTCACTATGCAGTCTCAAAATGGCCTTGAACTCATGGCAGTCCTCCTTCTTCTGCCTCCCAAGTGCTGGGATTAAAGGCATGTGCCACTGCGCCCAATTTTTTTCTTTCTGGGTTTTTTTTTTCTTTTATGAGGTAGGTCTCACCCTAGCCCAGGCTGACCTGGAATTCACTATGGAGTCTCAGGGTGTCTTCAAACTCATGGCAATCCTACCTCTGCCTCCCGAGTGCTGGGATTAAAGGCGTGCGCCACCACACCTGACTCTTTCTGGTTTTTGTTTCTTTGTTTGTTTGTTTTTCTGAGGCAGGGTTTCACTCCAGCTCAGGTTGACCTGGAATTCACCCTGTAGTTCCAGGCTGGCCTCCAAACTCATGGTGATCCTCCTACCTCTACTTCCAAAGTGCTGGCATTAAAGGTGGTGCATTTATTTATCTGTAAGCAGAGAGTGCACCAGGGCCTCTAGCTGCTGCAAATGAACTCCAGATCCATGTGCCACTTTGTGTTTCTGGCTTTACATGGTGTAGCAGACAGCTTCAGGTTCACTGAGATGAACTTCCAGACCAAGCACAGTTATGGAGGAAGGGATTTATTGAAGCTTATAGATCCAGGGAAGTTCCATAATGGCAGAAGAAGCTGGCCTGCTTTCATAGGACCAAGCAGAGTGAGAGAAGCACAAGCCAAAAAGTCAAAAGCCACAGCACAAAGAAATGGAAAGCATCCATTTCTTTCAGATTTTCATACTTTGTGGAGTATATGCTTTTATAGTATGTCCCTATGATTTTTTGAATTTCTCTGGAATCTGTTGTGATGTTACCTTTTTCATCTCTGATTTTATTAATTTGTGTCTCTTCTCTCTTTCTTTTGGTCAGATTTGCTAAGGGTTTATCAATCTTGTTTATCCTTTCAAAGAACCAACTCTTTGTTTCATTAATTCATTAATTTTTGTTTCTATTTCATTAATTTCTGCCCTAATCTTTATTATTTCTGCCCTAATCTTTATTATTTCTTCCCACCTACTGATTTTTGGTTTGCCTTGTTCTTTTTCCAAGGCTTTAAAGGTGAAGCATTAGGTCGTTTACTTGCAACCTTTCTAATTTCTTAATATAGACACTTAAGGCTATAAATTTACCCCTTAGAACTGCCTTCATTGTGTCCCAGAGATTTTGATATGTTGTATTCTCATTATCGTTTGACTCTATAAATTTTTTGATTTCCTTCTTAATTTCTTCATTGATCCATTCATCATTTAATAGTGTATTGTTTAGTTTCCATGATTTTGTGTATGCTCTATAGCCTTTTTTTTTTTTTTTTTAAATAATCTATAGCCTTTCTTGCTACTGATTTGTAGTTTAATTCCATTGTGGTCAGATAGAATGCAAGGAATTATTTCAGTTTTCCTGAATTTGTTAAGATTTGCTTTGTGTCCTAATATATGGTCTATTTTAGAGAATGTTCCATGTGCTGCTGAAAAGAATGTATATTCTGCAGCCTTTGGATGAAATGTCCTGTATATATCTATTAGGTCCATTCCTTCTATGACCTCATTTAGTCCAAATGCCTCTCTGCTTATTTTTTCCCGGGATGACCTGTCAATTGATGAGAGTGGGGTGTTAAAGTCACCCACCACCACTGTGTTTGGTGATATCTGTGACCTTAGTTCTAATAGTTTTTGTTTGATGAATTTGGGAGCCCCCATGTTAGGTGCATATATGTTTAGGATTGTAATGTCCTCCTGTTGGAGTGTGCCCTTAATCAATATAAAGTGACCTTCCTTATCTTTCTTGACTAATGTTGGACTAAAGTCTACCTTGTCTGATATTAGGATAGCAACCCCTGCTTGTTTTCTAGGCCCATTTGCTTGAAACACCATCTTCCAACCTTTCACCCTAAGATAATGTCTATCCTTTGTAGAAAGGTGAGTTTCTTGGAGACAACAAATTGTAGGATCCTGCTTTTTGACCCAGTCTGCAAACCTATGTCTTTTCGTTGGGGCATTGAGGCCATTGATTTTAAGAGATATTATTGAAAGGTGTGTATTTATGTTTGCCATTTTTTTTGTGGTTCCGGTTCTACCTGTGCTCTCTTGTGTTAACTAGTATTTGGGTATTGCTTGTTTGTTCTAGGTTCCTTATATGTGTGCTTTTCCTTTTTTTCACCATGAAGGATTCTATCAAGTATTTTCTGTAGAGCTGGTTTTGTCTTCAAATACTCCTTTAACCTGCTTTTGTCATGGAATGTCCTTATTTCTCCGTCTATTTGAATGGATAATTTAGCAGGATAAAGTAACCTTGGTTGATACTTGTTATCTTTCAGAACTTGGAATATATCACTCCAAGCCCTTCTGGATTTAAAAGTTTGTGTTGAATAATCTGCTGTAATCCTGATGGGCTTGCTTTTGTAGGTAACTTGATTTTTCTCTCTAACTGCTTTCAATATTTTTTCTTTGGTGTGTGTGTTTGGAAGTTTGATTATAATATGGCGAGGAGAGGTTCTTTCCAGGTTTTGTCTGACTGGGGTTCTAAAGACTTCCTGTATCTGCATTGGCACCTCTTTCCCAATTTGAGGGAAGTTTTCTTCTATGATTTTGTTGAAGATGCCTACTATGCCTTTGGAGTGGAATTCTTCTCCTTCTACTATGCCCTGAATTCTTATATTGGATCTTTTCATAGCGTCCCGAATATCTTGAAATGCCCACTCATACTTTTCTATAATTTTGTCTTTCTCTTTGTTGGACTGTATTAGATCTGCCACCTGGTCTTCTAGCTTAGATATTCTGTACTCTCCTTCATCCATTCTACTGGTGAGATTTTCTACAGAGTTTTTTATTTCATTAACTGTGTTCTTCATTGCTAGTAATTCTGACTAGTTTTTCTTTATTATTTCTATTTCCTTATTTATGTCTTGTATTGCCTTCTTTATTTCATGAAATTGGTATCCTGTGTCTTCTTTGATTCCTTTGATTTCCTCTTTAAGTTCCTCTTTGACTCCTTTGATTTGTTCTCTGACTTCTTTGAACATATTTACAATCATTCTTTTGAAATCTTTCTCAGGCATTTCCTCTAGCTCATTCTCACTGGAGGTCATTTCTGATGTATTAATACTTTTAGGTGAATTTATATAGTCTTGGTTTTTAGTGTTTCTTGTGTTATAATGTATATATTTTTGCATCTTGGATTAAGTTAATGCTTGGATTTTCTAGCTAGCTGGGTATTCTTAGCTGTATCAATTGATTTGATGTTATATATTTTCAGGGTAGGAGCTTAAGGTATTAGGTGTGGCTTTTAAGACTCTCAGAGTATCTACAAAGGTGCTCCTATGGGTTGAGTTTCCCTTCTATGGGAGTATTCAAGTAGGCTGAGTGGAATAAAATACAGGTAGATTCTAAAAGTTAACTGAACACTGTACCTATTCAATCAAAAACAGCCCCAAGTATGTATGCCAGAGTAGTTATTATAACAACCAGATCCTCTATCAACATAGAGGTTAAGATTTCTGGTCTATTGAGGGATCCAAGTCAGCTTGTGACCAAGTGAGACCCTTCCCTGGTGCAAACCCAGTTACCTTGGATCAGTTTGGTCTCAGTCAAGTTGCTGCCTGGTCGTTGGGCTGCTGTTCTGATTTCTGGAGCTGGGTACTGGCTTTTACTGTGGGGCAAAATGAGCCTGGCAACTGTGGCCCTGCAGATCAGCACCCCTGCTGCTGACACTGCTGCTGCTAAAGCTGTCTCTGCTGGGTCTGTCAGCAGCTGAAGCTGCTGCTGCTGAGCCCACCGCTGCTGCTGCCTCTGCTGCTGCTGCTGCTGCTGTAGCTGCCACTTCTGGAGCCACTGCTGCTGCTGAAGCTGCTGCTGCTGGGTCTGCCGCTGCTGGGTCTGCTGCTGTTGGGGCCACTGTTACTGGTGCCGGATCCGCTGATGTTGCTACCAGACTCTGCTCCTGCTTGGGTCCTGCTGTGGGCCCAAGTTGGTGTGGCTGCGTCCCGGGACACTGCTCTGTTCGCTGGAGCTGGGCTCAGGCGGTGGGAGAGGGGAGGGAGCCGCAGCTGCTCTGGTTCTCTCGCTGCTCCACGTGTTCTTCTACCTCGCGGTCTGCTCCTCCGCTGCTCGCTGCCGCTCTCCCTTCACGTTTCCTGAGCTGTGGAGAGCGCGGTGTGAGGGGAAGCTCCCGCACCTGGCTTTTCCTGAGGCTCGAGCCCAGGCTGGTGGCTTTCTGGTGTGCGGCTGCCGCTGCGGTTGGCGGAGGTGCCGGGGCCACTTTTGCCGGCCTGTGTGGGCTTTGGATGCTCTGGATCTCTTCTACTTCTCTGCTGCTGCTTCAATTTCCTATACACCTCACTTTTTAGTAAAAGTGTGTATTTTGCTGAGTTTTTTTGGACTTTTTTCCCCCCAGGCTGCTTTGGCGTGGTACCTATGCCGCCATCTTAACTGGAAGTCCACTTGGTCACTTTTAAAATCTGTAGCAGCCAGGCGTGATGGTGTGCGCCTTTAATCCAAGCACTGGAGGTAGAGGTAGGAGGATCGCTGTAAGTTTGAGGCCACCCTGAGACTACATAGTGAATTCCAGATCAGCCTGGGCTATAGGGAAACCCTACCTCAAAAGAAAAAAAAAAAATGATAACAACAAAATAACATGTAGCATTTCACTTCTGAATGTGGTATTTTATTATTCAACTAAAATTTCCATTTTAACGTCTGATTGCATTTGATTTATGAGACATCTTGAATTGAAAAACACGCCTGTTCTCTGGCCCTGAGCATGCAAGGACATTTATTTCTACCTTTCCAGCATCAGATAACATCTACTGTTTGCATTTATCCCTCAGGCCAGGCGTCTGCTGATCCTAGGCAGCTTTAGGGAAAGAAGGCTGTTATTAGAAAAAGAGAGAGAAAGAGAGAGAGAGAGAGAGAGACACTGTTTCAACTAAGTTATAGGGCTGGAGAGATGGTTTAACGGTTAAGACAGTTGCCTGCAAAGTCTAATGACCTGTGTTTGATTCCCCGTTACCCCACTTAAAACCTGATGCACAAAGTGGCACATGCATCTGGAGTTGGTTTGCAGTATCAGAAACTCTGATGTGCCCATTCTCTGTCCCCCAACCCCTCTACTTGCAAATGAATAAAAAACAAAAAACAAAAAAACCCTAAGCTCTAAAAGGCTCTGGGGCATCCCTGGATGGTACTCTAATCCTGGTGGAGAGGAAACATTCCTTCCTGTTTGCGATCATCTCCAGGGACTGGTATAAAATGGTGGGCCAGGAACAAGGGACGTCTTCTTCAAGAACAGACTGAGACATTGCTGGATACTTCCTGCAGGAAGAAATAATTGGCAAATGGATTTGGGAATTTGAGAATTTCACTTAACCCCACAGAGCCTTGGTTTCCACATGTGGAGGATGAGAATGATAATTTTCATATTCTTCCCAGATGAATTTTTTTTAAGTCGTATGCCACCACACCCAACCCCAGGCGAGATCTTGTGAAAGGGTTCCTTACTGAGAAGTGGGTCAGAAGTGTCAGTCATAAATGTCACGGATTCTGTTTAGTCTCTTCTGTCAGGCTGCGGTCACCTTGAAGTCAGGAGCCCATATTGTTTTTTTGTTTATTTATTTATTTATTTATTTGAGAGCGACAGACACAGAGAGAAAGACACATGGAGGGAGAGAGAGAGAATGGGTGCGCCAGGGCTTCCAGCCTCTGCAAACGAACTCCAGACGCGTGCGCCCCCTTGTTCATCTGGCTAACGTGGGACCTGGGGAAGCGAGCCTCGAACTGGGGTCCTTAGGCTTCACAGGCAAGCACTTAACCGCTAAGTCATTTCTCCAGCCCCATATTGTTTTTCTTTCTCCCAGTTCCTTGGATGGAACTGTGGTGCTGTTGGCTCGTGTCTGTTTGCAATGTCCGTGGGTGTGGATGGGCTCTGTTGAGCTCTGTGTCTCTCTCACGTGGTCTCCTCTATCAGGCCAGTGTGAAGAGAGTGAAGGACTATGACTAACCCTGGCTTCCATATTCCCTTCACAATCAAGTTATGTATGATTACTTAGGTTCCTTCTCCAAGATTTTATTTATTTGCACATGTGTGTATGTGGGGGGGGGTGTCTCTTGTCACTGCAAATAAGTACCTGTCCAGCTGTACATTGGTGGAGAATTGAACCTAGGCTGACAAGCTTTGCATGCTAGCAGGTGCCTTTAGCCGCAGAGCCATCTCTCCAACCCCGCAAGATTTTTCAAGACGTCGAACCCAATCCCCTTTGCTTCTGCTTTTGCTATGACTTGGATTCCTATTCCTGAGCTTGCTTGCTTTCCCTTATAGCCTTTCAGTCACATCTTCTCCCATGTTACTTGCCTCTGGATTTTCAGTTCGCCCTGTGAACTGTATTCATTTGCTCAGACAGGGGTGTGGAAAAAGCGTGGGCCAGGAAACCCCAGCAACCTCTAGCTAACGCACGGGAGCCTTTAGCTTGGTGATTATTACAATTGTTGCTTCGTGGAACAGTGAGCCATTAGCTGGGTTCTTACCCCACTATTAGTAGTACCCTGTAATTTAATGACAATTAGATTCCCAGAAACACAGACATAGGAAACAAGTGGGCAAAGGAGGCAGATGGCAGAGAGCAGCAGTAGTGAGGGGTTTTAATTAAAGGCACTGCTTCCAGAAGGTACAGGGCTAAGAACCAGTGGAGAGGGAGGTTGGAGCAGGGTCATCGGGCCAATGATTAATAAATAGGAACTTTATTTATTGCATTGAGCTTGGGACCCTCCAAATGTGGAGCTCATGAACTGGACTGGGCCTGTTTGATAGCAATAAAGATGGAAAGAGGCCTTGAGAAATGACCATCTGGGAGCTGGGAAAATGGCTTAGTGGTTGGGGGCACTTGCTTACAAAGCCTGCCTACCGAGTTTCAATTCCCAAGCCACTAACTTAATGCTGAATGCAAAAAAGTAGAACAAGAATCTGTTATTTGTTTGTAGTGGTAAAAAGGTCCTGGCACACCCATTCATACACATACACATTCAAATAAATATTAAAAGACAAAAACACGAAGAGACCTTACACCCTTTACTTCCTCTCCTGGGACTCTGTAGCAATGAAGCTCTCAGAGAGAGTTCCCAGAGCAGACGCTTTGTCTCATTTGGCTTTCTTCTCAGGAGCAGTGTGCAGGCTGTTGAATATATGTTGGAACCAGCATCTTTCCTGTGGTCACACTCTGATCACACTGAGACGGCTGAAAGCTCAGGCCTGGAAATGACCATTCCCATCGGCTGTGCATGCTACTGGGATGAGTGCATACCCCTGGGGCTGTGCTGTGGTTTGTCTTCCCAGAGGTTCATATGTTGGATGCTTGATCCCACTGTGGAGATGTTGAAAGTTGGCAGAACCTTTAAGACAGAGAGCCTAAAGGGAGGTCATTGTGGGTGTGCCCTTGAAAGTGGTTAAATAGGGGCCGGAGAGATGGCTTAGTGGTTAAGGTACTTGTCTGTGAAGCCTAAGGACCCAGGTTCAATGCCCCAGTACCAATGTAAGCCAGATGCCCAAGGTGGTACATGCTTCTGGAGTTTGTTTACAGTGGCTGGAGGTCCTAGCACTCCCATTCTTTCTCTCTCTCTCTCTCTCTCTCTTATTTTGTTTATGACACACAGAGAGAGAATGGGTGTGCCAGGGCCTACTGCAATCAAACTCCAGACATGTGCTCCACCTGGTGCACACGTGTGACCTTGTGCCCTTGTGTCACATTGTGCATCTGGCTTACGTGGGACCTGGAGAGTCCAACATAGGTCCTTAGGCTTTGCGGGCAAGCACCTTAACTGCTAACCCATCTCTCCAGCCCTTTTTTTCCCTTTTTTAAAATTCTCTCTATCTGCCTCTTTCTCTCTTTCAAAAAATATGCACACCTTTAATCCCAGCACTCGGGAGGCAGAGGTAGGAGGAGCACAGTGAGTTTGAGGCCAGCCTGGGACTACAGAGTGAATTTCAGGGCAGCCTGGGCTGGAGTGAGACCCTACCTGAAAACAAACAACAATTTTTTTTTTTTTTTAATTAAAAAGAAAATGGTTAAGTAGCCCTGTGCTCTCTCTGGCTTCCTGTCTTGCAAGTAATGCCCTGCTTTCACGTGCTCGGTCATGATGCTACCCATCATTGTTGCATGAAGCTTTTTCCATGGGGGAGGGAGAGACATGAGCACACACATCTGTTACCCCAGATAAGAAATAGGTGCCGGGCGTGGTGGCGCACGCCTTTAATCCCAGCACTTGGGAGGCAGAGGTAGGAGGATCACCGTGAGTTCAAGGCCACTCTGAGACTACATAGTGAATTCCAGGTCAGCCTGGGCTAGAGTGAGACCCTACCTCAACAAAATAAAAACAAACAACAAAAGAAATGGGCTACAGACCAAAGCACATTTGCACCAAAACCAGTTTTGGTGAACCAGGAGTTTATTGGGTGTAGTAGCTTGAATCAAATGTCCCCCCATAAACTCATGTAATCTGAATGCTTGGTTACCAACTGGTGGGAATTTGGGAAGTGGAGCCTTGCTAGAGGCAGTACGTTTCTGGGGGCAGGGTTGGGGGTGTTATAACTAGCACCCCCTTGCCAGAGATCAAGTCACTCTCCTGCTGCTATTTTCCCTCTGCTGTGGCAGGGGTGACGTCCAGCCTCTGCTCGTGCCATGCTGTCCCCTGCCGTCATGGAGCCTCCCCTCAAGACTGTAAGCTAAAATAAAAACTTTCCTCTCATCAGCTGCTTTTGGTCAGGTGTTTTGTCCCAGCAATGAGAAGGCAACTGCAACATTGAGGTTACTTACAGAGCAGGGTGAGGGGCTTCTTACAGGAGTCTGGATGACCCCATGGTAGCCCCCTACCCCACTCCCCGCCCAGGAGACGACTCAGAAGCTGAGTGTGTGGAGCATACTACACAGCCTGCAAGCAGCTCGTCTAGGGGTGCAGCCTCTCCCCAAGCTTCTCTTATCTTGGGGACGGGTCTTGTAATCTATTTTTTTTTTGGTAAAAAAAATATTTATTTATTTGAGAGAGAGAGGAAGAGGCAGAGTGGGCATGCCAGGACCTCTAGCCACTCCAAATGAACTCCAGACACGAGTGCCACCTTGTGCATCTGGCTTACATGGGTACTGGGGAAAAAAACTTGGATCCTTAGGCTTTACAGGCAAACACCTTAACCACCAAGCCATCTCTCCAGTCCTTGTGACCTCTTAAGTTTCAGCTCTCCGAGACTTACTTACCTCCTGATCCTCTCTCTTGGAGTGAATGTTTCAACTCGAAGGATGTTGCTACACAACAGCCATCCACCAGGAGGCCTTCACCAGAGCCAAACTGATACCAACACCATGATCTTGAACCTCCAGAACTATGAACTAAATATATCTGTTTATAAAGTGCCAAGCTTCAGGTATTTTTTTTGGGGGGGGGGTTCGAGCTAGGGTCTCACTTTACCCCAGGCTGACCTGGAATTTACTATTTAGTCTCAGGGTAGCCTTGAACTCATGGCAATCCTTCTACCTCTGCCTCCCAAATGCTGGGATTAAAGGCATGCACCACCATGCCTGGCTTTATTTTGCTATAGTAATAGAAACCTAATTAGTACTTCCTGGAAGGAGAAGAAATTGTGATAGGGGAGAATGGAGGAGGGTGTCCATAGACCCTTCCTTTCGTAGGACCATTGTTCTAGTCAAGTTTCAGGGCCACATCTCTGTTCAAGGGAGGAAGGCCAGGATCTTGAGGCCCTAAAGGCAACTATTACATCACTTTCCTGTATAGAACTGATCCATGAAGAAAAAAGCCAGTTGTGAAGTTTCAGCCCAGCCCCGTTTCTTCATTCTTCAGTTAACAGCTACCTTTGGCCATAGTCAAGTTGCTAATGACAGCATTGGCTGAGGACACGTGGGGTGTGGTAGAGAGAGAAGGAATGTGTGTGTGTGTGTGGGGGGGGGGGTTGGAGGGTTGGGCCCTGGCCAGGAGTAAGACTCCATAGGCCTACCTCCTGTAAGCAAAATTTGGAAATACTTTGAAGGGTTCCTGTTTCCCTGATTCTCCACGTCAGAATCCAGAACTTCTACAGACTCATTAAGTACTTCATAACTGACTGAGCACCCTCAATGGTAATAGGAGGAGATTCTAATACTCCCAAGGGTTTGGGAAACCCAAGACCTTCCCCTGCCCCAAATCAGAGGGCAGGACCTAGGTGCACAAGGAGAGAAGGCTTCGCCCTCCTTTGACTCTCTTGGCATCAACTTCTCTGCTTCCCATGGTAACCATGTGATTCTAATTTGACAACTTTCCAGGACAATTTCGGTTTTAAAATATTTTGTCCTATTGTCCTCATAAGTACTTGTGAGGCCACATGACCTGATTTTGTTATGGAAAAAAACCATAAGCACAGCCCTTGCTCAGAGCATTTCCTGTCTGGCCGAGTCTACATAAATCTTGTCCTTCCCTGGCACCTAGGCATCATGGCATTTTGGAAGATTTGCTGGAGCCCTAGCTAAGGAGGCATGAGTTTGCAGGTTGTAGAAACAAAGAATATGGTGTCCCCTCTCATATTCTGGCTCACGCAGTTCAAAATGCTTCTAAACACTGATGCAGAAACTCCCCCTTACCATGGATGGACAAGCTCAGACTCCCTCCGTTCAGCCTTTGTAGCTTTGGGGGAGTTTACAGCTCTTCACAATTCTCTTTCCCACTGACTACTAAAAATCCCTCTGGGGTGGGGAGAGGTGGCTGGAGAGGTGGCTTAGTAGTTAAGGCATTTGCCTGCGAAGCCAAAGGACTCAGGTTCAATTCCCCACGACCCACGTAAGCCAGATGCACAAGGTGGTGCATGTGTCTGGAGGTTGTCTGCAGTGGCTGGAGGCCTGGTGCACCCATTCTCTCTCCCTTTCTGTCTCACAAAACAATCCATTTGGGGACTTAGCTCAGTGGATGAGCACTTGCTTAGCAAGTGCAAGGCCCTGGGTCTAGTCCTCAGCACTGAAAATAACTAAGAAGTAAGTAAATAAATATCTTTAATAGAGGACAACTTTTTGGGGGGAAGGGTTCAAGGTAGGGTGTCACACTAGCTCATGCTGACCTGGAATTCATTATGTAGTCCCAGGGTGGCCTTGAACTCCTGGCAATCCTCCTACCTCTGCCTTCTGAGTGCTGGGATTAAAGACGTATGCCACCATGCCCGGCACAACCTTTTTTTTTTTTCTTTTTAAGTAATTTGCAAGGAGAGAGAGAGAGGGAAAAAAAGGGTACACAGGGCCTCCTGCCACTACAAATGAACTCCAGATTCATGCACTACTTTGTGCACTTGGCTTTATGTGGGTACTGGGAATTGAACCCAGGCTGTCAGGTTTTGCATGTAAGCACCTTAACCACTGACCCATCTCTCCAGACCAAGAACAACCTTTTAATCTATAATATAAGAAACTGGCCTCTTCCTGAGGGAACACTTGTTTTTTTTTTTTTTTTTTTTTTTGAGGTAAGGTCTTGCTCTAGCCCAGGCTGACCTGGAATTCACTATGTAGTCTCAGGGTGGCCTTGAACTCACAGAGATCCTATTACCTTTGCCTCCCGAGGGCTGGGATTAAAGATGTGCGCCACCTCACCTAGAGATACTTTTGTTCACACTGGTCTCAAGACATTGTGGGCTCATGAATTCAGTTTAGTGGATCCTGAACCTTGACAAAATTTCAAGGATCTTTTATGAATAATGTAATGACATAGAATAATATAAACACATGGATAATAAATTCCATATAAAGTATTATATATTTTACATATAAACTAATATGTATGTGGATAATATGGGTGATTTGATAGAAAATGGAGCACAGCAGAATGCATTGCCTTGGTTTGGATGAATATTGTGTCATGAAACCCGTTTCTATCCGCTGATACATAGTTCTCTGTCACTGTGTAGCACATGTTTTGTTGTGAAGGTCACAGTTTAAGAAGTTTGAGGTTTTTTTTTTTTTTTTTTGTTAATGTTAGTTTTATTTCTTTGAAAGAAAGAGGCAGAAAGAGAGAATATGTGCACCCGGGCCCTCCAGCTGCTGCAAATGAATTCCAGAAACATGCGTCACCTGGTGCATCTGGCTTTACATAGGTCCTGGAGAATCAAACCTGGATCCTTTGGCTTTGCAAACACTTAACTGCTAAGCAATCTCTCCAGCCCTGAGATCATTTTTGCTAGGAACAGGTCACATGGTGACATAGGGACCGAGACAGAAACCACTGAGGCAGAGTCTCCTCAGTGAGCTGATGCTACAGCGAGAGGAGGAGCAGACTCCTGAGCACCTGGGGGAGAAGCCTGGCCAAGGGCTGAGACAGGGCAGAAGAGAGGACTTAGCAGCCTCGGGGTGGACAGACAGCAAGGCCTGTACTCTGCCAAGGGCCAAAAATGACCTAACCCTTTCAAGTCGCACCACATCCATGAGGTGGTTGAGAACTACTATTACTGTCCCCATTTAACAGATGAGGAGACAGGTTCATTTGCCTGAGGTCACATTACTTACAAATTTGGCCTGGAAAGCAGGTGTGCCGATTTTCAGGTCATGTTCTTTTTCAAGCACAAGCCCTGGCTCCCCTTTGGCCTAAGAAAGGGGTTTAGGCCTGGCCCGGGATCACTGATGGAGGCTGATCAGTCCCATCCTTCCTGTCAGATGCAAGGAACAGGGTCAGGGAGTGGAGGAACCCAAGCTTTGCAGCCCGAGACTGGGGGTTGGGGGCTGCGAGGATGGCAGCCCTTCCCCAGCCCTGCTACTGCTCCCTGCAAGAACAGGCTGCTAATTATAACCAAACACAATGCGCAATCAGCCCGCTGCGCTGCCGCGGAGCTCTCTCTTAGAGGTCTAGCAGGCTTTTTTCATTAGAATTTCCCAGCAGCCCGAAGGCTCCAGCTCCCTCCTCCCCTTCCTGCTCCCTCTTCTCTGTGCCTGGTTCACCCAGTGCAGTCAGTACTTAGCTCCTTGGTGTAGCCTTCGGTTCAGTGCCACAGTGGGAAAGGGAGCCAGGACTTTTGTTCTTGCCTTCAGTGAGCTAATCGTCTTCCCAGCCGTCTCTTGATTAGACTCAGAAAGCTTGGCTCTGGGCTGGAGCACATGGATCGGCAGTTAAAGGCACTTGCTTGCAAAGCTTGACGGCCTTAGTTCAGTTCCCCAGTACCCACATAAAGCCAGATGCATGAAGTGGTGCATGTGTCTGGAGTCTGCAGTGACAAGAGGACCTGGTGCATCCATGCTCACTCTTTAGCTCTCTCTCTCTCTCTCAAATAAATAAAATTAAAAATATAAAAACCCTTAGCCTGATGGAGCCAGTGGGTGAGGAGAGCATTTTCAACAGTGCTGTGCCTTTGGTGGCTTCTCTCTGAGACCCTTTCTTGGACATTGTGAAAATTCATTTTCTGTCATCTGATAATGTGGGACACAAACATGCTTACTTTGTTGAACAATCCTCATTCTGCCGAATGTCCTCGGGAAAGGAACTCTTGCCAAATCTTGGGGAATGAAAACCTGGGACGATACATATACGTATGAAGTAACAGTGGCTATGCCTCCCTGGTCATGAGTCTGAGATGTCTTCTCTAGTCTTGTGTATTTGAACATAGGGTCCTCTGCTGGTTGGTGCTATCTTGACAGTTTGTGGATGCTTTGGTATATGGAGCCTAACTAGCACAAGTGGGTTATTTAGGGTGAGACCTAAAGGTAATATCCGCCTCTGGTTCCTGTCCGAGCACCCTGCTTTCCTCATAAGGTGAATAAGCTCCTGCAACATGGACCTTCCACACCGTAAGGAGTTACATATACCCTGTGGAACTATGGGCCCAAATACACTTCCCCTTACATTGCTGCTCCTGGGAATCATGTCATAATGACAAGGAGCATAACTAATGCCACTATAGATGAGGAAGTCTTAGTAGAGAGCCCCAGAGTGGTACCCTAAGAATACCTCAAAGACTTTAGATGCCAGGGAGGGTGGGTGACAGAGGGATAAAGGGACCCAAAGTAAAACCTGATCGCTTTGCAATTGAGTGGAGGATGAACCAGGCCAGGGTTCAGCCCAGGAATGGCTAGATGTGTACAGATGACCTACCAGCTAAGACTGTCTTTTCCTCACACCCTTCTCAGTTCACTAAGTCCTCAAAATAGACATTTGAGAAATGCCTTCTCTGGGTTCCAAGGCATCGCCATTCATAGAGACATTATTTTTTGGGCGGGGGGGGGGGGGACAGAGCACAGATGCAAGAGACACTTAGCTGCTGTTCATTGCAGATTCTCTGAAGCCACTGTAGCCCCATATTTATTTTTACACTCACAGATCAGTTCTGCACTCAGCCCATCAGAAAAGGGATTTATTTATGAAAGAGAGAGAGAGAGAATGGGTGATCCAGAGCCTCCAGCAGCTGCAAATGAACTCCAGATGCAAGTGCCACCTATGCATCTAGCTTACATGGATCCTGGGGAATTTAACCTGGGTCCTTTGGCTTTGCAGGCAAATGCCTTAACCATTAAACCATCTCTCCAACCCAGAAGAGGTGTTTTGTTTTTTTTGTTGTTGTTGTTTTTTTGTTTTTGTCAATGGGAGGCAGTTAATGCAGAAATTCGTAACTGTTCAAGTACTGAAAAGAAATGCCTGATGAGTTCTTGGCCCTGCACAAGACATATACATGATCCCCTAGAGCTCAGGGAATATCCAAGAAGATGAACTGGAAAGAATATAAGAAGTAGAGGATGGGGAGGAGTGCTGTGGTGCTCTGTCATCGGGACTCATGGATGCGCAGCACTTGTGTACAGCGGCACGAGACCTGCTGCACATGACGGAGCAGGTCAACATGCCGTCATGACCAGGGAAGGTGCTTGGGAGGTCACCTCTCTACCTGATGAGCTCATGACAGCTCATGGTTGCCAGGAATAGTGAGAGTTATTTTGTAGCATCGCATGGCCACTGGAAAGTGATGAGAAGAAGATTGAGCACAGTGGAGTGGAGGGGGATAAGAAAGAGTGATGTGGGGCACATATGATCAAAATATATGTGTATGGGGCTGGAGAGATGGCGTAGCGGTTGAGCGCTTGCCTGTGAAGCCTAAGGACCCCGGTTCGAGGCTCAATTCCTCAGTACTCACGTAAGCCAGATGCACAAGGGGGCGCATGCATCGGGAGTTTGTTTGCAGTGGCTGGAGGCCCTGGAGTGCCCATTCCCTCTCTCTCTCTCTTTCTCTCTGCCTCTTTCTATGTCTGTCTGTCTCTCACAAATAAATAAAGAAAAATAAACAAAAAATATATGCAGATGAAAATGTAAGAAAGATAGTTTTAAAAAACAAACAATGGGCTGGAGAGATGGTTTAGGGGTCAAGGCACTTGCCTATAAAGTTGAAGGACTCAAGTTTGATTTTTCAGGTTCTATGTAAGCCAGATGCACAAGGTGGCACATGCATCTGGAGTTCATTTGCAGTGGCTGGAGGCTCTGGTGTGCTCATTCTCTCCCCCCCACCACATCTCTAATAAATAAATAAATAAATAAATAAAAACTTAAAAAGAAATAATGGGTTGGAGAGATGGCTCAGTGGTTAAAGGTGCTTGCTTGTAAAACCTGATGGCCTGGGTTCAATTCCTGAGTACCCACATAAAGCCAGATGCACAAAGTGGCACATGCATCTGGAATTTGATCACAATGGCCAGAGACCCTGGCCCACCAAAACTCTCTCTCTCTCTTAAATAAACACACACATATATATATCAAAAACCAAGAGCTGAGGAGATGGTTCAACTGTTAAAGGCACTGGCTCGCTGGCCTATGGTTCAGCTCCCGAGTACCCACACAAAGCCAGATGCACAAAGTGACACATGCATCTGGAATTCATTTGCAGTGGCTAGAGGTCCTGGTGTACCCATTCTTTTACTCCCTGCTTATAAATATAAATCAATACATAAAAATTTACCTGGATATGGTGCACACCTTTAACCCCAGCACTTGGGAGGCAGAGGTAGGAGGATTGCCATGAGTTTGAGGCCAGCTTGAGGACTACCTAGTGAGTTCCAGGTCAGCCTGGGCTAGAGCAAGACACTACCACAAAAACAAAAAAATAAAATAGAAAATGAAAACAAACAAGAAAAAAAAAAAAAACACAAAGAAAAATCTACCAACATCGGTCAACTTTAACTTTCACCTGTCCCACACCTGAATACTGAATGTGGATGGAGAAAACACAGAATCCTGTGGAAAGAGTCAACCTCCTAGTGAGAACCTTCTCTCTGCCAGGCAACTGCACACTGTCCTGAGGCATGTCACTCTGTCACTTCTGCAGGTCGTTGCAGGACACCGCCTTTCTTCTTGGGCCTCCACACAGCTCCTCTCATTTCTCACTTCCAGCTGATGACATCATTTTGTTCCCACAGAGAAAAAAGGAAATCAGAAAATAATCTTCAGCACAAAAATACCTACTTAGGCAGGCAGGCCCACACATTCTGCCTTCCATCTTCCTGCCGTGAAGGGACCATCCAGCCCCTAGGTCTGAGCCAGCCCTCCCTATGCACACGCTCCCTTCCTCTCTTGCTTATCAAAGACATCACTGTGGAAATTATCCTCTCATTTGCTCATCAGATGTTCCCTTTCTACGGGATCGTTCTCATCAGCATACTAACAGGATAGAAAAATTCTCTTAAAAAAAATAAGAATCGGCCCCTGGGTGTGGTGGCACACGCCTTTAATCCCAGCACTTGGGAGGCAGAAGTAGGAGGATCACTGTGAGTTTGAGGCCACCCTGAGACTATATAGCGAATTCCAGGTCAGCCTGGACTAGAGTGAAACCCTACCTTGAAAACAAAAAAAAAAAAAAAAAGAATGTATACTGTTCCTATTTCTTACCTCCTCTTTTCTGTCACCCAAGCACTCCAAGCAAGCCTTTGTCCCGACCTTGACTGTGAAATGACATCTATGAAGTCACCAATAACTTGTATGCTGACAGAGTCATGGCTAATTTTCCATTCCTGTTTGAGCCTTCATTAGTATTTGGTCCTGTGATCACTCCCTTCTTCCTGTTCTTTCTTTTACTTTCTTTATTAGCTCCCAGGACTCTAGAGCCTTCCTCCTATCTGTCACTTCCTTTCTCTCTCTCTTTGCAAGGCAGGTTTTCACTCTAGCCCAGGCTAACCTGAAACTCTGTAGCCCCACGCTGGCCTTAGACTCACAGTGATCCTCCTACCTCTGCCTCCTAAATGCTGGGATTAAAGGCATGTGCCACCATGCCTGGCTTGTATTTTCTTTTACATTCACTTTCCCCTCTTCACAGGCCTCCAAAATTAGAATGCCTGAAAGCTTAGACATCCTTCATCCCCCTGCCCTTCTCTCCCAAGCCCTCCCCTTTCCTCTCCTCTTGGGTGACCATACAGGAATCCCCACACCATCTATAGCTCTAAACCAGAACCTCTCTTCTGAGCCCATCATGAACAAAGACAAAATTTCTCTCTAGCTTCTTGCCTTTTAGGCCTCAGTTATCAGCAGTATTTCTGCTCCCCCCTTCCCAGGTATATATTTATTGTTAAGAGAGAGAGAATGGGTGCCTGAGGACCTCCAGCCACTACAAACAAACTCCAGGTGCATATGCCACCTTGTGCATCTGGCTTACGTGGGTACTGGGGAATTGAACCTGTCCTTAGACTTTACAGGCAAGTGCCTTAACTGCTATGCCATCTCTCCAGTCCCCCCTCTTATTTCTTATCAAGGCCCCCATTGATCAAACCCACCTGAAATCAGAGTGCAGGGGTTCATCTTGATAGAGAGCCCACAGGTCATCTATCGGATCTTGAGCCGGGTGCAGAAGGCTGGCCAGTGGATCTGAAGGAGCCAAAAGAGAACAGCCTGTTGACTTCACCAAAATAGTGACCCTTGGAGTCACAGCTGTTAGAAGGCAATGTTTCAAGGCCCCTGCCCCAGTCCCCAGCAGACAAAACAACTAAAGGCTGTACCCAGTGGCGTGTGCCTATAATCCCAGCATTTAAAAGGCAGAGACAGGGTTGTGAGTTTACAGTCAGCCTGAGCTACATAGCAAGACCCTTTCTTAAAAGAAACACAAAGGGTAAGGGGCTGCAGAGATGGTTCAGTGGGTAAAGTGCTTGCTGTACAAGTATGAAGACCTGAGTTTGAATCACCCAGGGAAAAACCAAGTGTGGTGGTGCACACCTGCTCTGGCCAGGTGGATATGGGAGGGTCCTGTTATACTAAATGATCCTGACATGGCTCCTAGCAATCAAGGACTGGCCAGAGAAGCCACTCTATACCCTATTGTCTATCCTGTACCCAGGAACACATGAGCCTGGAATCTTTAAGGACTGAGCTGCTCCTAAGTAATCGTGCCTACATGAAGGTGTGGTCACACAACAGATTGCCTAAAGGAGATAGTCTTGCCAGGCATGGAGGCCCACATCTGTCATCCCAGCACTTGGGAGGCTGAGGCAGAGGGATTGCTGTAATTTGAGGGTAGCCTCATGTATGTAGTGAATTCCAGATCAGCTAGGGTTACATTGTAAGACCCTTACTGAAAAACAAAACTAAAAGAAAATGCAACAAAACCAAAACAATAGCAACCAACCAACCAAAATCAGGTATGGGGCTCAAGTAGGAGGATATCCATGAGTCTGAGGCCAGCCTGGGGCTACAGAGTGAGTTCCAAGCCAGGCTGGACTAGAATGAGTCCCTACTTTAGATAAATCAACAACAACAAAATCAACCAACTAGCTAGCTAACTAAATAACTGTGAATAAAGGGGGAAGACCCAATCTGGGCATCTAGACACCCATGGTAGCCTGCCTTGTGCCCAGCTGCCTGGCTGTAGATTCTGTGTTCTTCCAAGGAAGCTCCGGCCTGCTTGGTCAGGTTTCAACCAAGGGCCTGTGTGGGACAAGACCATGGCCCAAGTTACAAAATCATTTCCTTGAGTCCTTAATTCCTTTCTTTTTTTTTTTTTTTTTTTTGGGTAGAATAGCGTTTTATTTAATAATTCACGGAAGCCATACAAAATAAAAGTGTTCATTTACTTTCCCATCTATTGAGAATGCTAAAGAAACAATTAACTTCATTAATATTAAGATGCACAGTCAAAGATAATCATAGGATATGCAAATCAGGCTATGAGGGATATTAACTAAATACACTGCTTGAGAAAGATACTTAATTCCTTTCTTGAAAATACACAGAGACGTGGTCTTGTGGGTTCTGTGCAGGGAGGCCTGGCCACACTGTGTTCTGAATTTTCGGCCACACAGCACCTCATATCGGGGGGGGGGGAGGGGGAGGGGGGACTCTGATGGCGATGGGCTGTTTTCCAGTCTGGGCCAGTGAGGCATGGGGAAAGAGACTGCTGCTTTCTTCCATGAGAACTATCCAAAAAGCAGCTTGCTCTCCCCCAAGAGTGAAGAAAGGTGCAGAGAGCGCCTGTTGCCACTGGCAACCATGTTGCAGCCTTGAGGACTGAGAGTTGCACCATGGAAGACACTGGAGACGCACGCACGCACGCACGCACGCACGCACGCACGCACGCACGCACGCACGCACGCACACAAGACCTTGAGCAGAGGGACCAGGCTTTGCATAAGGCCACCCTACCTCACACTACTTTACTGACACAGACCCATACTTAAGCCAGGTTGAATTGTGTTTTCTGTTGATACAGTAAAAACCATCCAACTTCCTGCTACTTCCGACAGCTGAGACCTCAATTATCTCCTCATGGAGATAAGGTGCCAATCTGTCTGAGGCCATGATTGTCTGTGAACTGAAAGAGCTTAAGCTGCCAGATGCAGAGGGGTGAGCATTCTTTTCCTGGACTTTCTGGACTCCTAAAGGATCCATGGAAAGTTGTCAGCAAGTCCATGACACCTGCAAATAATGTGAACTTTTTTGTGAATTTGTGCACATTTTCATTAGGGTTTCAAAATGAATCGCTGTTCTGTGTTTAAATAATACACAGCCCCTTAATCCTTGTCTCCATTTCCTCTGTCTTAAGACGGGTGAGTTGACCTCTAAATGTTTATGCTTATGCCTATATTTTAAACATAATAATAATTAATATTATTTGGTTTTTCAAGATACAGTCCTGCTGTAGCCCAGGCTGACCTGGAATTCACTAAGTAGTCTCAGGGTGGCCTCAAACTCACAGCAATCCTCCTACTTCTGCCTCCTCAATGCTGGGATTAAAGGCGTGTGCTACTACACCCAGCTGAAGTTATTATTTATGTATTATTTATTATTTGAGAGAGAAATAGGTAGATAGAGAGAGTGGGCACACTAGGGCCTCTAGCCACTGCAAACGAACTCTAGATGCATGCGCCACCTTGTGCATCTGTATGGCCATATATTAATGCAACTCTCGCTTTTGGTTAGAGGAGCTTCTCTTTTCAGATGGCGGTGACTACTGGAAGGGCTCAAAACCCATCAAAGTGCTGAGAAGAAGAGACAGTGGAGTGTTCAGCACTAAGTGAGACATCTATCTCCATTGCACCGTTCAAGGCTCAAGGTTCAAGGCTCAAGGCTCAGGGACCATTGCAAAAAAGGTGATGGAAAGAATTAAGATTCGCAAAAAGAGAGAGGGAAAGAGAATGTAAGGGCCAATGAATGAAGAGAAGTGCTTTGGAATGCTGTCTTCCAGACACAAAGTGGATCTTGCATTCATGACCTCACGGTGGCTGACACTACCTACACAAGGCCTGCATAACGTGAAAGCAAAATAAATAACTAAATAAATAAATAAAATAAAATAAAATAAAATAAAAAAAATTTTTTTTTAAAAGATGATGGGCTGGAAGAGATGGCTTAGCAGTTAAGGCACTTGCCTGCAAAGCCAAAGGACCCAGGTTCCATTCCCTAGGATGCCCATAAGCCAGATGCACAAGGTGGCACATGCATTTGGAGTTTGTTTGCAGCAGCTGAAGGCCCTGGCATGCCCATTCTCTCTCTCTATCTGCCTCTTTCTCTCTGTCTTTCAAATAAATAAAATAAATAAAGTGTTTTGTTTTTTTTTTTAAGATGACATCAAAATAGAAGAGGAGTGACTGGGAAATGGCTCCGCAGTTAAAGGCACTTACTCGAAAAGCTTGCTTGCCTGGCTTCAATTCCCTGATACCCAAGTAAAACACATATGTGAAGTGGTGCATGCCTCAAGTTCATCTGCAGCAGCAAGAGGCCCTGTAATGCTCACTCCTGCTCTCTGCTCATAAATAAATAAATAAATAAATAAATAAATAAATAAATAAATAAATAAATAGGAGCTAGTTGGAAGAAAGAATGGGGACAGGGCTGAAGAGAAGTCTCAGTGACTAAGTGCACTGCTTGCAAAGCTTGGCAGCCTGGGTTCAATTCCCCAGTACCCACATTAAGCTAGATGCACAAAGTGGATCTGGACGCATCTGGAGTGCGTTTGTGGCAGGAGGCCCTGGCGCACCTATTCTCTCCCTTTTTCCTCTTTCACTCTCAAATAAATATACTTTTTAAAATAGTTAATTAATTTATCTATTTGAGAGAGAGAGAGAGAATGGGCACACTGGGGCCTCTTAGCCACTGCAAATGAACAGACACAAGTGACACCTTGTGCAGATGGCTTTATGTGGGTACTAGGGAATCAAACCTGGGTCCTTTGGCTTCACAGGCAAGCACTTTCATTGCTGAGCCCTCTCCCTAGCCCCCCAACAAATATTTTTTATTTAAGCTTTAAAATATTTTATTTGTATATTTATGAGAGAGAAAGAAAGAACAGATAGAGAGAATGGGCACACCAGGGCTTCTAGCCACTGCAAACAAACTCCAGACATATGTGTCATCTTCTGCATCTGGCAGATATGAGTACTGGGAAATTGAACCTGAGTCCTTAGGCTCTACAGGCAAGCACCTTAACTGCTGAGCCATCTCTCCAGCCCCTTTAATACTTTAAAAAAATTTTTTTGTTCATTTTTATTTATTTATTTGAGTGTGACAGAGAGAAAGAGACAGAGAGAGAGAGAGAGAGAGAGAGAGAGAGAGGGAGAGAGAGAGAGGGAGAGAATGGGTGCGCCAGGGCTTCCAGCTACTGCTAACGAACTCCAGACACGTGCGCCCCCTTGTGCATCTGGTTAATGTGGGTCCTGGGGAATCGAGCCTCGAACCAGGGTCCTTAGGCTTCACAGGCAAGCACTTAACCACTAAGCCATCTCTCCAGCCCACTTTTTGTTTTTTAAATATATTTTTATTGACAATTTCTTTACTTACAGACAACAAACCATGGTATTTTCTTTCCCTGCATAACTCTGCTGTCCATCATATCCCTTCCCTCTCTCCATTAGTCTCTCTTTTAATGTGATGTCGTCATCTTTTTCTCCTGTTATGAGGGTCTTTGTGTAGGTATTGCTAGGCAGTGTGAGGTCTTGGATATCAAGGCCAAATTCTGTACAGACAGTTGTATGTAAGGAGTGGTACCCTTCCTTTGGCTCTTACATTCTTTCTGCCACCTCTTCTGCAATGGACCCTGAGCCTTGGAGGGTGTGAGATGTTTCAGTGCTGGACACTCCTCCGTCCCTTCTTCTCAGCACTATGTTGCCTTTTGGGTCATCCCAGTGGTCATCGCCATCTGAAAAGAGAAGCTTCTCTCACCAGAAGTGAGAATAGCATTAATATATGAGTATGAACATTAAGTGTAGTGCTTTCAGGGCAATTTGGTTAGAATAATCTATGCATTTATCCAGACAAGAGCAGGCTTTATACCCCTAAGGCTCATGACCTCCCTGCCATGGCTTTTGATATTTTTTTATTTATTTGCAAGCAGAGAAAGATAAAAGATAGACAGAGAGCAAGAATAGGTTCACCAGGGCCTCTAGCCACTGCAAATGAACTCTGGATACATGGGCCACTTTGTGCATCTGGCTTTACGTGGATGCTGGGGAATTGGACCTGGGTCATTAGGCTTTGCAGGCAAGTGTTCAACTATTGAGCATCTCTCCAGCTCCCACTTAGGCTTTGGAACAACCTCTGTGTATAAAGAACATGTGTATATCTGTACACACATATTTGGTAGTTCGAATAAAATACTCCACGTAGGCTCACGTGTTTTGAATACTTGGGCTTCAGCTGATCCATTTGGAAAAGATGTGGGGCCTTTGGGAGGTGGAGCTTGCTGGGAGAGGTGTGTCACCGGGAGAGAGCTCGAGGTTTACCAGTGCAGTCCACTGGCTGTCCAGGGCTCACGCTGAAGACTCCCTGCTGCTGATACGCAAGGAAGTGAGCCAGCTTCCTGCTCATCCCACGCTTTCCCTGCTATTGCAGTCAGGTTCTCATTGCTGGCAGAAAACACCTGACCAAGAGCAGCTTGTGGGGGAAAAAAAAAAAAAGGTTTATTTTGGATTACAGATCAAGGAGAAGCTCCCTGATGGCAGGGGGATACAATGGCATGAGCAGAGTGTGGACATCACCCCCTAGCCAACATAAGGTGGACAACAGGAACAGGAGAGTGTGCCAAACACTGGCAAGGGGAAACTGGCTACAACACCCATAAGCCGGCCCCCTAACAATACACTGTGTCCACGAGGCATTAATTCCCAAATCTCCATCAGCTGGGAACCTAGCATTGAGAACACCTAAGTTTATGGGGGACACCTGAATCAAACCACCACACCCACCATGATGAAACTCCGCCTTGAAATGAAAAACTGAATAAACCCTTTCCTCCTATGAGCTGCTTCTGATCGGGTGTTTTGTTCTGTTCCAGCAATGAGAAGGGGACTGCTTATAGCGTGAATGTGCGTGTATCTGTGTGTGTGTACTCCTATAGGCAGGCCTAGCAACACCTGTGCAAAGGTAATATGTCGTGGCCCATGCCATCATCCCAGCACCCAGGAGGCAGAGATAGCAGACCTCTGTGAAGTTGAGGCCAGCGTGAGACTACAGAGTGAATTCCAGGTCAGCCTGGGCTAGAGGGAGACACTACCTCGAAAAACAAATCCAAATCAAGGGCTGGAGAGATGGCTTAGCGGTTAAGCGCTTGCCTGTGAAGCCTAAGGACCCCAGTTCGAGGCTCGGTTCCCCAGGTCCCATGTTAGCCAGATGCACGAGGGGGCGCACGCGTCTGGAGTTCGTTTGCAGAGGCGCGCCCATTCTCTCTCTCTCCCTCTATCTGTCTTTCTCTCTGTGTCTGTCGCTCTCAAATAAATTAAAAAAAAAATCCAAAACAAAAAAGTCGTCAGTCCCTCCCTCGCGGTGGAATTTCAGCTATTGAGAAGCACGCGGATGTCTGGGGACGGGTGGGGGTGGGGGTGGGGGTGGGGGTGGGGGTGGGGGTGGGGGTGGGGGTGGGTCGCGGGTGGGTGGGTCGGGGGGGCAGTCTCAGCACACACTGCGGTGGTTGCGCACTCGCTGCGATAGCTCTACTGTGGATCGTCCCACGTGTGTCACCTGCTTGCACGCAAACCGCACAAATGCTGTGTCCACCGGCCCTCAGGAGGAAGGGCAAGCACACAAGGAGCGCATGGCTTTTCGGAATGGGCATCTTTTCTTCGGGGAAAAATGGGAGCGCATTTTCAGTGTCAAGATTTTCCATGAGGCATGCTTCAAGCTGGAAGAGAGGCACCTGGAAACCCGAGTGTCGTGGAAATCCTGACAGGACATCATGCGCACAGCCCCTCGTGGCACGTCCATCTCACTCTGCTGAGTTTCTCCTTCCTATTGCCTGGTCCTCAGCTCATCGAAAGGCTTTTTGGGGGGCTGGGGGCGGGTTACTTACCAGGAAGATGAGGGTTTTCAGACTTCTGGGATTGAAATAGAGTGGGACTTTGTGTCAGTTTCATATCTGGAGAAGGGCTCCAGGAAGAAGTGGAGAAAGGAATGAGGTAAAGTAAGATGAAAAGGCCAGAGGTGGTGGCTCATGTCTTTAATCCCACCAGCACTTGAAAGGCAGAGGTAGGAGGATTGCTGAGAGTTTGAGGCCACCCTGAGACTACGTACTGAATTATAGGTCAACCTGGGCTTGAGCGAGACCCTACCTCAAAAAACAAAAACAAACAAACAACAACAACAAAAAAAAAATCAAAGATATATACTGATTTTAATGCACTAAATTTTTAAAAATAATTTTTCTTTGCTCCATGGGAGGGAATACATCCTTGATACTGAAAACTTAAAGCATGGGTAGTCATGAGCCCTAGGGGTGTAACGTCTGCTGCTATCTGGCTAAAGGTATATGCTATGCTCATCAAACTGCCCAGTAAGCACTTCTCTTAATGTTCATACCTATATATTAATGCTACTCTCACTTTTGGTTAGAGAACCTTCTCTTTTCAGATGGCAAGTGACCTTGGGATGACTCAGAAGGCATCATGGTGCTGGAAAGAAGTGACAGGAGTGCTCAGCTCTGAAGTATCTCTATCACAACTTCCATGGCTCAGGGTACATTGTGGAAGAGTTGGCAGAAAGAATGTAAGAGCCAAAGGAAGGGTAGGACTCCTTACAACGTGCTCCCCCCAGACACAAAATGGCCTGGATATCCATGACCTCACAGTGCCTGACACTACCTACAGAAGACCATCATAAGAGGAGGAAAAGATCATGACATCAAAATAAAAGAGAGACTGATTGAGATGGGGAGGGAATATGATAGAGAATGGAGTTTCAAAGGGGAAAGTGGGGGGGGGGGAGGGTATTACCATGGGATATGTTTTATAATCATAGAAGTTGTTAATAAACATTTGAAAAAAATAATTTTTCTCTTTTTATATTATTTGTTTATTTGACAGAGAGAGAGAGAGAGAGGAAGAGGCAGAGAGAAAGAGAAAATGGGTGTGCCAGGGCTTCCAGCTACTGCAAACAAACTCCAGACACATGTGCCCCTTTATGTATCTGGGTTACATGGGTCCTGGGGAAATCGAACCAGGCTCCTTAGGCTTCACAGGCAAGCACCTTAACCATTAAGCTATTGCCCCAGCCCATTCTCTCATTTGAGAGAAAGAGAGAGAGGGAGAGAGGGAGAGAGAATGGGCACACCATGACCTCTAGCCACTGCAAACAAACTCAAGATGCATTTCCCACCTTGTACATCTGGCTTACATGGGTACTAGGGAATCGAACCTGGGTCCTTAGGCTTTGTAGGCAAGTGCCTTAACTGCTAACCCATCTCTGCAGCTCTTATTTAATGTTTTATTTACTTATTTGAGAGAAAGAGGCACAGAGAGAGAGAGAAGAGAGAGTGGGCACATCAGGACCTCTAGCCACTGCAAACAAACTCTAGATGTGTGTGCCACCTTGTGCATCTGGCTTTATGTGGGTACTGAGGAATTGAACACAGGTCCTTGGGCTTTGCAGGCAAGTGCCTTAACCACTGGATCCTCTCGCCAGATCAAGCATACTGATGTTAAATGCCAGGCAGGTTGGTATAAATGTATACCCACTTGGTCTACAGGCGTGATTTCCATGTCTTCATCCCCACAATCCCTTGTTTAGTGAAGTGCCCGAGGTTCTCTGTATGTTACAGAGAAGGAAGCAGGAGCTTGGCATGACATTCTTAGTCATCTTGGTAGTGCAGGATTGGGACGCTTCTCCTGGGCCCATCACTGTGACTCTGGAAGCAAGCACCTTTAACTGCCGAGCCATCCCCGCAGCCTGTCACTGTAGCTCAGAGACAGTGACAGTGAGGGGTTACACAGTGACTACCCTTGGTCCCGTCCAGGGGGAAGTAACTCACCGTACCCCTGAGCTGCCAGCAAGCCTTGCTCCACAGTGGGTACCCTGAAGAGAGAGCTTCTCGGTTCAACCCAGGAGTTGTAGTAGAGACAGAGGAGGGGAACCAGTGGCTTTATGGAGCCAATGGGCTGGACCTGAGAGACTGGGGAGGGGGTTGAAAAAAGAAAAAGGCTGTATTTTGGCAGGCTTTTTATTGGCGGGGGGGGCGTTGGTTTTTTGAGGTAGGGTCTTGCTGTAGCCCAGGCTGACCTGGAATCCACTACGTGGTCTCAGGCTGGCCTCGAACTCACAGCTATTCTCCCACCTTGGCCTCCTACCTGCTGAGATTAAAGGCGTGTGCCACCACACCTAGCTTTTGTGTGTGTGTGTGTGTGTGTGTGTGTGTGTGTGTGTGTGGTATGTGTGTATGTGGTTGCATATGTGTTCTTAAGTGTGTTGGCACATGTGTATGTGTGGGTGCCTGCATGTGTCTGTGTGTACATGTGTGTGTGGAGGCCAAAGGTCAATGATGAGTGTCTTCCTCAATCATTCTCTACCTTATTTTTTAAATTAATTTATGTTTTTGTTAACTTCCATGATTGTAAACAATATCCCATGGTACTTCCATTCCCTCCCCCCACTTTCCCCTTTGAAACTCCATTCTCCATCATATCCCCTCCCCCTCTCAATCAGTCTCTTTTTTTATTTTGATGTCATGATCCTTTCCTCGTATTATGATGGTCTTGTGTAGGTAGTGTCAGGCACTGTGAGGTCATGGATATCCAGGCCATTTTGTGTCTGGGAGGAGCATGTTGTAAGGAGTCCTACCCTTCCTTTGGCTCTTACATTCTTTCCGCCACCTCTTCCACAATGGACCCTGAGCCACAGAAGGTGTGATTGAGATATTTCTGTGCTGAGCACTCACTCCTCTGTCACTTCTTCTCAGCACCATGATACCTTCTGAGTCATTCTAAGGTCACTTGCCATCTGAAAAGAGAAGATTCTCTACCAAAAGTGAGAGTAGCATTAATATAAGGGTATGAACATTAAGAGAAGTGCTTACTGGGCAGTTTGATGAGCACAGCATATACCTTTAGCCAGACAGCAGCAGATGTTACACCCCTAGGGCTCATGACTACCCCTGTTGTAGGTTTTCAGTATCAGCAATGTATTCCCTCCAATGGAGCGGGCCTCCAGTCCAATTAGAGGGCAGTTGGTTTCCACCATGACAGACATGCCACTATTGCACCTGTTGGCTCATTTGGCCTGGCTCATAAATATAAGGCTTGCAGTGTCCACTGTTGAGTATCTTCACTGGTGGTTTCTCTCTCCCCCATTGAATGGTATGCAGAATGGCTTCTTCCAGCCTTCTGTCAGCTGGTCTACATGGAGGAGATTTTAGCTCAGTTCCAGCAGGATTTCTCAGTGACCTTGCAGCCCAAGTATGTGGAGTCTTCAGCAATAGGGTCTTACCATCTATTCCTGTTTCCACCTTCTTTTTAAAAAAGTATTTTATTTAAAGCCAGGCATAGTAATTCATGCCTTTAATCCCAGCACTCAGGAGGCTAAGGTAGGAGGATCACACTGAGAATACAGAGAGAATTCCAGGTCAGCCTGAGCTAGAGTGAGACTTTACCTCAAAAAACTGGAGAATTGAGCCTGGGTTGTTAGGCTTTGCAGGCAAGTGCCTTAGACACTGAGGCATCTCTCTAGCCCTAAATAAATATATGTGTGTATATTTGTTTATTTATTTATGAGAGAGACAGAGAGAGAGAGAGAGAGAGAGAGAGAGAGCTCCAAGGCCACTAGCTACTGTAAATGAATTCCAGACATTTGCACCACTTTGTGCATGTAGTTTAAAGTGGGTGCTGGGGAATTGAACTCTGGTTGTTAGGCTTTGCAGACAACTGCCTTAACTGCTGCGGCATCTCTCCAGCCCCAAACCCACTTTTCCTGCCCAGACCACAAAGCCCTGACCTACCATGGTTGGCATTGAAGCCCTCTGCTTTGCTTGGAGTGTGGCAAGAGCTAAGGAAAGACAGAATCCCCACTCAGGTCCTACATCCTGTAAGGTCCCAGCCCTGCAGTTCTCTCTATTCAAGGCACCTGGCTGGGATGTGACCTTTGCGTCTTTACCTGGATCCAGTGGCCCTGTGGTGGGGCTGTTTGCTCCCAGGACTGCTCTGCTCAGATCCAGGGCTGCTCTCCAGCTCCATCTGTTCTCGGCAACAGGGATCCCACCTTTCCCTCCCCGCTAGGAGCCTTGGGAGCTTGGAAGACATTCCAACGCTGGCTGGCTCTGACATGAATTTGCTACTCAGTGCGCCAAGCGATCAGAGCTGACTCCTCTCCTTCTCTCTCAGAGGTGTTGATAGTAACAGCAGCAACGAGCTGCCAAGTTGGCAGGAGAACAGAGCGCCTGTGCACTGCGGATCAGATCGAGGTGGAGGGGGGGGGCGGGGCGCCAGCGGGGAGCCGTGAGCAGGCACAGGGCTGCCAGAATGACTGTTTATCCTGAAATTGTAAGGGTTCCTCCAGGCTGGGGCAGCCAGTGTTCTGCACAGTGGAGAAGCTTGAGGGGAGGGCTGGAGGTGGAGGCCCCGGGGAAGTCTGGGGCTGAAGACACCTGGGAGGCTCCCAGTTCTGGTCCCAAAGGGAAAGGCAGGCCTCGGAGGCTGGATGGAGATCTGCTCTGCTCCTGGTGTGGATGCAGAGGCTGTGGTTTCCACACTGGAATAGTGCTAGGGTTTGGGGGGCCAGGCCCTGTTCATCCTGAAGCTACTTCCTTCTGAAGATAGAGACACTTAGGAAGGGACTCATGCCCTGTCAATCAAACAATCTGGGGCTCTCAAGTGAGTTACCTTCCTGGAGCCCCAGCAATTAATATCTACTTTAGAGCTTTGTGTAAAGATTCCGCAAAATAGTAATAGCCAAAACTTACTACAAGATAGACACTGCACTAAGAGCTAATGTGCTTGGTCTGCAGACTTCATCAGACGATTCCCATCTTTATTAGTGGCTCACGGTGGGAAAGTAACTCATTCAGTGTCACAGAGCTGGTGAGTAGAAGAGTCAGGGACTCAGTTATGGGTCACCTAGCCTAATGCCCTCAGCTTCTGCACAAACTGCCTTTCTGGTGCAATAAAAGCTCTGGGCACAGTGCTCGGCCTCGAACAAACGTTTAGCAAGCGCTGGATGATGCCCCTGAGAAAGTCGGGGCTATCTCCCCCAGGGACGCCGTGGGTCCCTGAGTGGGCCTCCCTTCCACCTTCAGCTTGCTCTCCTCGTACGCTGCTGCCGTTGCTCTGTTGTTTTCGAGGTAGAGTTTTGCTCTAGTCTAAGCTGACCTGGATTTCGCTACGTAGTCTTCTCAGGCTGGCCTTGAACGCACAGCGATCCTCCTGCCTCTGCCTCCCGAGTGCTGGGATTAAAGGCGTGCGCTCCCTTTGACCTTCTTGACCTGGGAGGAACTCCCCTGGAGAGCGGCGTCCACGCTCCTCTCGTCCCCTCCTCCCCGAAGCGAAGCCGAGGAATTCTCAGCTTCTCCTTACCCTCAGCCTGCAAAGAAAACAGAGTCTGCTGGGTCTGCTGCCAGTTCCTCTCTGGTGACAGCCACAACCAATGTGCTTTGCGCCAGCCCCAGCCTGTGCTGTGGGGAAAGACGGGAGCCTGGGGCTGGACCTCAGGGCCTTCACAGAGAGCAGGAGCCAGTCACTCAAAGCCTGGGACTCCAGCAAGTCGGAGAGCACCCTCGCCCAAATAATTTCTTCCTTCTGTTCTTCTGCCTTCCCTCCCTCCCCTCTTTCCCTCCTGTTTTCTGTTATTATTATTATTGTTGTTGTTGTTTTGTTTTGTTATTTGTCCCCAGGTAGTGTCTCACTCTAGCCCAGGCTGACCTGGAGTTCACTATGTAGTCTCAGGCTGGCCTCGAACTCATAGCGATCCTCCTACCTCTGCCTCTTAAATCCTAAGTCTTACACTTACAGATCACAGAAAGCAGGGACATAGTATCTTGTAGTCAGAATCAGAAATCTTTATTTTATTTTATTTTATTTGGTTTTTTGAGGTAGGGTCTCACTCTAGCCCAGGCTGACTTGGAATTCACTATGGAGTCTCAGGGGGGCCTTGAACTCATGGCAAACCTACCTCTGCCTCCGGAGTGCTGGGATTAAAGGCGTGCGTCATCATGCCTGGCTCATTTTTTTTTTTTTTTTTTAAGATAGGGTTCCTCTGTAGCCCAGGTTGACCTAGAATTCACTATGTAGTCTCAGGATGGCCTTGAATTCAAGGTGAGCCTCCTATCTCTGCCTCCTGAGCGCTAGGATTAAAGGTGTGCACCACCACACCGGCTTAAAACTTATTTTATGAGGCTGTAGAGATGGCTTAGCAGCTAAGCGCTTGCCTGTGAAGCCTAAGGACCCTGGTTCGAGGCTCGATTCCCCAGGACCCACGTTAGCCAGATGCACAAGGAGGCACATGCATCTGGAGTTCGTTTGCAGTGGCTTGAGGCCCTGGCATGCCCATTCTCTCTCTCTGCCTGTCGCTCTCAAAAACATAAAAATGAAAATTATTTTATGTATTTGTAAGCAGAAAGATACAGATGAGAGAAACAGAGAGAGAGATAAAGAGAGACACACACACAGAGAATGGGTGTGCAAGGGCCTCTAGCCACTGCAAACTCCAGATATATATGCCACTTTGTGCATTTGGCTTAAATGGGTACTAGGGAACTGAACCCACATGATTAGGCTTTGAAGGCATGAGCCTTAACCACTGAGCCATCTGTCCAGTCCCTTAAAAATATTTTTATTTATTTTCAAGCAGGGAGAAGGAGAGGGAGAGAGATAGAGAGAGGGAACGTTAGTGTAGCAGGGCCTCTTGCCACTGCAAAAGAACTCCAGACACATGTGCTGCTTTGTGCTTCTGGCTTTAAACGGTTACTGGGGAACTGAACCAGAGTCAGCAGGCTTTGCAAGTCCCTTTAACCACTGTGCAATCTCCCCAGCCCTAGTCAGAGACTTTATAAAAATTTATTTGTGAGGCTGGAGAGATGACTAAGCAGTTAAAGCACTTGCCTTCAAAACCTAGCAACCTGAGTTCAATTCCCTAGTACCATGTAAAGCCAGATGCATGCAAGAAGTGGTGCATGTATGTGGAGTTCATTTGTAGTGGCTGGAGGCCCTGGTGTGTCCATTCTCATTCTCTCTGTTTTTCCTCTCTCTCTGCTTGAAAACAGATAAATAAATAAATAATTAAAAAAAAATAAATGGGGCTGGAGAGATAGCTTAGCAGTTAAGGTGCTTGCCTGTGAAGCCTAAGTATCCAGGTTTGATCCCCCAGTACCCAAGTAAGCCAGATGCACAAGGTAGTGCATGCGTCTAGAATTCAATTGCAGTGACTGAAGGTCCTGGCACACCCATTCTCTTCTGTCTCTCTCTCTGCCTCTTTCTCTCATAAATGAATAAATAAATAAAAAATTTTAAGTTTAGCTTCCTTTCTCTCTCTTTTTTTTGTTTAGTTTTATTTATTTATTTGAGAGCAACAGACAGAGAAAGAGGCAGAGAGAGAGAGAGAGAGAGAGAGAGAGAGAGAGAGAATGGGTGCACCTGGGCGTCCAGCCACTGCAAATGAACTCCAGATGCGTGTGCCACCTTGTGCATCTGGCTTACGTGGGTACTGGAGAATCGAGCCTCAAACTGGGGTCGTTAGGCTTCACAGACAAGTGCTTCACCACTAAGCCATCTCTCCAGCTCATGAATTCTTAAAAAAAAAAAAAAAAGAAAGAAATGGCCAGGCGTAATAGTGCACGCCTTTAATCCCAGCACTTGGGAGGCAGAGGTAGGAGGAACACCATGAGTTCGAGGCTACCCTGAGACTACATAGTGAAGTCCAGGTCAGCCTGGGCTACAGTGAGACCCTACCTCAAAAAGAAGAAGAAGAGGAGGAGGAGGAGGAGGAGGAGGAGGAGGAGGGGAAAGAAATGCGTTTTCTCCATCATTCTTTTAGGGGGTTCATTTCCAATCAACGATGAAGAGGTTAGAATGAGGAGACCCCCATAGGAATTGGTAGCAGCTGCCTTCCTCCGGCTGGTTTTATTAGGTGCCAAGCCACAGCTAGAAAAAAGGCATGAGATCTGAAGAGGTGCAAAGCTAAAAGGAGCTAGTGGAGAGTATCAGGAGGGAGAGGTTAAAAAAAAAAAAAAAAAAAAAAAAGGACTTTTACAATAAAGGGTGTGGAGGGGCTGCTAGCTTATAGGAGCATCTGGGGACTGTGAGAATGGAGACCCCCAGGAGAGGCTGGCCTTGCCTGAGTGGGGTGGCAGGAGAGAGCGGATTCCTCAACCTTTGCTCTCCTTGGATAAGGCAAAGAGAGGCCAGCATGGAGGCAGGGGGATGCCTGAGGTGACCCATGAGAGTTCCTCACCTCTGGTGGCCTCTGAAAGAAGCTGGAATGGACGGGCAGAAGTGGGTCGAGGTTCGATTTTCCTGAGGAAGCCCTGAGCTGGAGACAGGATGCGTCGCCTGTTTACTTATTTATGAGGCTATCGATTATGATGCAGCTTTTCCACAGCATCCTGTGGTGGTTTGAGTTGGGAGAAGAAAGGCAGTTAACTTCCTCTGCGCTGGAGATGTGAGGAGCTCAGACCGGCAAATTGCCTCTCTCCCTCCTTCCAATCTCTCCACCCCCGATCCTCTGCAGCCCTCACCTTACCTAGGGCTGGAGACTGTGGACGGCCCCTCTCATTTCCCTCTCTCTCAGGCCTGGCTGTTCTGGGCTCCTTCCAATCTTGAGGACCCATTACAGCCCTCCAAATACTGAGAGCCCAGCAGTGCTCCAGTTCAGACATCAGTGTTCTGAGCTAGAAAAGACCTTTTCTTTTAGAGCAAGGGGAAGTGACACAAAGTGATACACATTAACTGGGCAGGAATGAAGACCTCCCATTTCCCCCAGATGACAACTTTCCCAAATGTGGCTACTCTTGACATGATCTCCAGGTTCTGAATGCCTACTTTTTTTTGAGAGAGAGAGAGAGAATGGGGGGCTTTCAGCCACTGCAAACAAATTCCAGATGCATGTGCCTCCTTGTGTGTATGTGCAGCAATGTGCGCATGTGTCACTGTGCATCTGGATTACATGGGACCTGGAGATTTGAACATGAGTTCTTAGGCTTCGCAGGCAAGTGCTTTAACCTCTAACCCATCTCTCCAGCCCACCTTTCTTTCTTTCTATTCATATTTTATTTCTTTATTTATTTGAGAGACACAGAGAGAGAATGGGTGCGCCAGGGCCTCCAGCCACTGCAAATAAACTCCAGATGCATGCGCCCCCTTGTGCATTTTCCCCAGCCCCCCCCCATTTTTTTTAAAATCTGTGTGTGTGTATAAGAGAGAGAGAGAGAGAGAACTGGTGCATCAGGGCCTCAAGTTACCGCAGTTGAGCTCCAGACGCATGCACCCCCTTGTGCACATGTACAACTTGTATGTCACTGTGCATCTGGCTTATGTGGGACCTGGAGAGTTGGACATGAGTCTTTAGGCTTTTCAGGCAAACATCTTAACCATTAAGCCAACTCTCCAGCCCTGAATGCTCACTTTTTTTTAAGTTATGTATGTATTCATCTTTTATTTGCAAAGAGAGCGAGTTGAGTATGGGTGTGCCAGGGGCTCTTGCCACTGCAGATGAACTCCAGATGCATGTGCTACTTTGTGCCACTTTGCATGCATACTGTGGAATCAAATGCAGGCTGACAGGCTTTGTAAGCAAGTACCCTTAACTACTGAGCCACCTTTCCAGCCCCAAATGCTTATTCTTCATACTTAGCCCAAGGATGGGAGGCTGCTGAGCCAGGAACACAGTGGTGGGACCCTTGCTCTCTCTTACATCCTCCAGCAGGGCTTTTCCTCAGCTTGCTTGATGAAGTCTTTGCTCTTAGTCTGCCCCACTCCCAAATGGGACTGAAGAGGCTCTTCATCAGTGGCAATGACCATGAGCCTGGTCACCTTCCGTGCCCTTCTCATGGGCCACCTTCCCTCCTCTCAGCCTTTGTGCCCCCACCCAGCTTCTAGGAGCAGAAACACATGTTCCCTAGTCCTTGTGAAAGGAAATGGTTCTCTCTTTCTGCCTTGATTTCAGGGCTCAGTCTTCTGGAAATGACAGGAATAGACCTGTCGTAATTACTTTTGTGTTGCCGAGAAAAAACACCTGACAGAAAGCAGCTGATGGGAGGAAGAATTTATTTTGGCTTACAGTCATGAGGCTGAGCATCACTTCTTGTCACAGCAGCTGGCAGAAAGCAGCAAGAGAATGAGCTGAGCTCTGGCAAGGGAGAGCTGGGCTATGACACCCCAAATTCCACCCCTAGCAATACGCTTCATCCAGCAAGGTTCCACCTCCCAATTGTCACCAGCTGGGGACCAAGCGTTCAAAATACATGAATTTGCAAGGTGTGGTGGTGCATATCTTTAATCCCAGAACTAGGGAAGCAAAGGTAGGAATATCACCATAAATTTGAGGCCAGCCTGAGACTACATAGTGAATTCCAGGTCAGCCTGGGCTACCGTGAAATCCTACCTTGAAAAACCAAAATAAATAAATAAAATAATACTAATAATAAATGCATGAGTTTATGGGGGACATCTGATTCAAAGCACCACAAGTCCTTTCCAGAAGGGCAGAATCTACAACACAGGCCAACAGTGAAGCAAGCTGCAAGGAATATCTCTACAACTTTGGAGACCTTGAAATTTGACCTCATTGGATATGGCTCTAAAAATAGAGGCTATTTGCTGGAGTTAGGTGGGCCCTCAGCCCTACCAAGACCATTTCATTGCTCCTCTCCTCAAGTTCAATTTAGCATTCAGTGTTCCAAGGCTGAAAACTTACTTACTGGCCTCTTCTTTCTTCCTTTACCACAGGCTATGCAATAGCCAAAAAGAATTTCATACAAATACTGTCCCCGCCCCCTATTGTTTTTGTCCCTATTGTTCCACAATAGCCTACATTCTTTTAAAAAATAATTTATTTTTATTTATTTATTTGAGAGAGAGAGAGAGATACAGAAATAGGCAGGTAGAGAGAGAGAGAGAGAGAGAGAATGGACATGCCAGGACCTCCAGCCACTGCAAACGAACTCCAGATGTGTGCATCCCCTTGTGCATCTGTGCCGGGCTCCTCCCCGGCGGGTGGGTAGTGCTGAGGAGGGAGCAGGCCCGCTGGTTCCTCCCAAGGCGTTGAGGAAGAAGGGATGAACGTTGGACGACTCAGAACCTCTCCTAGTCACCGGAGAAAAGCCGCACTGAGTTGGGAGTCTTGTTGAAGCAGGAACTCGCTTTATTGTTACAAGCAGTTGCCTATATAATGTTGAGAAAGAAGGAGGGGATTTTAGGATGGGGGGGGAGGTAAGGGCCAATAGTAAGCTGTGACTACTGAAATGATAATTCTAACTCCTGCATGGAAGTAGCAGGCAAGAAGCCATTAAGCATCTTGCTGAGTCCTAGCTGGCCCGAGGCAGATCACCAAACTTTAGCCAGGCTCAGGAAGTTCCACTAGGCCTCACGCCCAGGCCTCTCAAGGCCCAACACATTTGGTCTATGTGGGTCCCGGGGAGTCAAACATCCTCCATTCTTATTGCATACAGGCAAAAAGCCATGTCAGGGCTGGAGAGATAGTTCAGCAGTTAGAGGTGCTTGCTTGCAATGTCTGACAGCCTGGGCTTGATTTCCTAGTACCCACATAAAGCCAGATGCACAAGGTGGTCCATGTGTGTGGAGTTTCTTTACAGTGCCCATAGTCTCTCTCTTTCTCTGCCTTGAGCTCTCTGTTTCATGTAAATAAATTTTAAAATATATTTTTAAAAAACCGTGTAATATGTTACCTTCCTTATTATAGCAGGTGATATCTATTGATCATGTACTCTATACCAGACGCTATTGTAATCTCACAATTCTCTCCAGTTCTCTTTAGGGTTTGTAGCAGTCACCTTCTTGCTGCTGGGACAAAACACTGGACCAAAAACATCTGATGGAAGGAAAGGGTTTATTCTTGGTTTACAGTTTCAAGGGGAAGTTTCATTGTGGTGGGGGAAAAAATGGCTGAAACAGACATCTGGCTGTCACATCATAGCATCAGCAAGGAGGAAGGCGAGTGAGCTAGCTAGCATTGTCACTGGGCTTACCCCCAGTGACACACTTCCTCCAGCCAGGCACTTTCTCCCAAAAGCTCTGCCAGCTGGGGATTAAGTATGAGGCTTACTCACAAACACATGCGGCCATGGAAGACATTTTACATTCAAATCACCACAGGGTTACACAACTAGTAAGTGACAAAATCAGTATTCGAACCCAGGCCTGTGGGTCTACCCTCTTAGCCACTATGCACAATTGCCTCTCAAGGACTGGAGAGATGGCTCAGTGGTTAAGGCACTTACCTGCAAAGCCAAACGACCCAGGTTCAAATACCCAGTACCCCACGTAAAGCTGGATGCACAAGGTGGCTCACATGTCTGGAGTTTGTTTGCAGTGGCTAGAAGCCCTCGTACACCCATTCTTTTGCTCTCTTGTGTGTGCTCTCTCCCTCCCTCCCTCTGTGTGTGTGTTTCTGCTTCCAAATAAATAAATTTAAAAATTTTGTGGGCTGGAGGGATGGCTTAGCGGTTAAGGCGTTTGTCTGCAAAGCCAAAGGACCCATGTTTGATTCCCCAGGACCCATATTAGCCAGATGCACAAGGGGGTGCACTCGTCTGGAGTTTGTTTGCAGTAGCTGGAGGCCCTGGCATGCCCATTTTCTCTCTCTCTCCCTCTCTCCCTCTCTCTTTTTCTCCCCCTCTTTCTCTGTCAAATAAATAAATAAATAAAAATATTTTAAAAATTGTCTCTCAAGAAACAGCTAAGATTAAAAAAAAAAAGAAAGAAAGAGCTGGAGAGATGGCTTAGTGGTTAAGTGCTTGCATGTGAAGCCTAAGAACCCTGGTTCAAGGCTGGATTACCCAGGACCCACGTTAGCCAGATGCACAAGGTGGCACATGCATCTGGAGTTCGTTTGCAGTGGCTGTAGGCCCTGGTGCGCCCATTCTTTATCTATCTGCCCGTTTCTCTTTCTGTCTGTCACTCTCAAATAAATAAGAAAGAAAGAAAGAAAGAAAGAAAGAAAGAAAGAAAGAAAGAAAGAAAGAAAGAAAGAAAGAAAGAAAGAGCTGCCTTTGCCAACCTTCCCCTTCTCTGTGGAAGATTTGATCTGTGCCTTACTCATCACAGAACACTCTGAGTTTTACTGCAACTACTTCATTATACTCGCCAAGTTCCTTTCTACACTGTGAGCTCTTCAAAGCAACGCGGGGTCACATTCCGTGTGTCCCCAGCACCAGGCCCCAGACTAGCACAGGCAAGGGCCCATTAACTGTGTTCCGAGTGAAGGACTGAGCGCCTGACTGAATGGTTAGTCGTAGCAGGGTCCAAAGTGCACCCAGAGCCTGTCCACTGTCCACTGCCCACTGTGGAACAGGAGCTGACGCTGCCTTCCTGAAAGGCTCGGGCCTCGGATTTCCTTTTCAAAGGCATCCCGGGAAAGGCGGGGAACCGCGTGGTCCTCTGATGAGCCCGAGAGAGAGCAGAGAGCTGCGTGTCTGTAATTAGCAGAGCTTCCTCCCAGGGCTGCGGCTGGCAGCTGCTTGGGGGCTGGTTTAGGCAATTCAGGCTGAAAACTGCAGGGTCTTGCTTTGTGTGATCCTGCAGGGGCCATTCAACCCCGAAGGCCCACGTTCCGGGGCTGGTGGAGAAAGAAAGCACTTGCGGCCCAACTCTGAATACCCGAGTTTGAATCCCCAGGCTCCGAGTAACAGCTGGAAGCTGTGGTGGGCTTCTGAAACCCCAGCGCAGCTGCCCTGAGAAGGGAGGCAGTGACAGCGGCAGAATGTCAGCAAAGCTCAGGGACAGAATGGTGAGCCACAGACCTATCTCAAACGAGGCAGAAGTGATCTGGAAGTTGTCCTCTGCCCTTAACACTTGTGTCATGGAACGTGCATGTCTGAACCGACACGAACATATGCATAAACGCACCAAATACATAAATACAAATTTTTGAAAAGATCCATTTCGGAGGCTTAGAGTGTTTGTGGCTTTGTGATAAAGGGCATGTTTAGTGTATGCCAGGCTCTGGGTTCCATCCTCAGCAACCCCCCCACCCCTATCCCGTTCCCCCACAAAGCCTGCTTCTCCTCGAAATTCCGTGTTGGGAATATCCATATGTTTTCTGTGCTGGGTTCAGGGATCTTGCCCCCTACCCCCAAAGAGCAGTCCATTTCAGGGTGTTCTCTGGCTATTAAAGGATGGTGTCCATCCACAGGGAGGAGCTCTCAAAGGTGCAGAAGAGCTCAGATGTAAGAAATAAAGTATAGGGCAGATGCTGATCCTTGTTTGTTTGGTTTTATTTATTTATTTTTGAATTGTTTTTTTCTTCTTCTCATTTTATTTACGAGAGAGACAGAGACAGAGAGAGAGAGCACCAGGGCCTTCAGCCACTACAAATGAACTCCAGATGCATGTGCCACCTTGTGCATCTGTCTCATGTGGGCCCTGGGGAATTGAACCTGGGTCCTTTGGCTTTGCAGGCAAGTGCCTTAAATGCTAAATCATATCTCCAGCTCAGTTCTTGTTTTATTTATTTATTTTTTTGGTTTTTCAGGGTAGGGTTTCATTCTAGCCCAGGCTGGCCTGGAATTCACTATGGAGTCTCAGGGTGGCCTCAAACTCATAGTGATCCTCCTACCTCTGCCTCCCGAGTGCTGGAATTAAAGGCATGGGCCACCGCGCTCAGTCTAAAAAGCTATTTTTTTAAAAAGAAAAGAATATTTTTTAAATTTGGGAGCGAGGGGGCGAGGTTGAGAGTGAGGGAGGGAAGGAGAGAGAATTGGCATGCCAGAACCTCTTGCCACACTGTAAATGAGCCCCGGATGCATACACCACTTTGTACATCTGGTTTTACGTAGGCACTGGGGAATCAAAGGCCAGCAGGCTTTGCAAGCAAGCACCTTTAACCACTGAACCATTTTCCCAGCCCCTGATCCATGTTTTAAACCGGGGTGGGGGTGAAGCTCCTGGGCCAGGGCTGGAAGGATGGTCTCTGGGTCTGTTTCCACGTACACCCATCTTTGAGATAAAATGTGGGCTCCCACTTACCCCTCCCAGGCTCCTTCCTGTACGTGTGCGTTCATCCCCTGCCAATCAAAACAACTGCTAGCCAGGCATGGTGGTGCACACCTTCAATCCCAGCACTAAGGAGATAGGAGGATCACCTTGAGTTCTAGGCCAGCCTTGGCCTACAGAGTGAGTTCCAGGTCAGCCTGGACTAGAGTGAGACCTTACCTCGAAAAAACAAACAAAAACCTGCCCAAAAATGTTGGAAGGTGGTATAACGATGGAAGTGAGGAGCCTGATTAGGTCATTGAGGGCATGCCTTTGAAGAATATATCTTTTTAAAAATATTTCATTTGGCCTGGTGTGGTGGCACATGCCTTTAATCCCAGCACTCGGGAGGCAGAGGTAGGAGGATCACTGTGAGTTCAAGGCCACCCTGAGATTCCTTAGTGAATTCCAGGTCAGCTGGGCTAGAGTGAGACCCTACCTCGAAAAACAATCAAACAAACAAAAATTCATTTGTATTTATTTGTTTGAGATAGTGAGAATGGGTGCACCAGGACCTCTAGCCACTGCAAATGAACACCAGATGCATGCAACACCTTGTGCATCTGGCTTACATGGGTCCTGGGGAATCAAACCCAGATCCTTTAGCTTTGCAGGCAAATGCCTGCTAAGCCAATGCTAAGCCAACTCTCTAGTCCTCTTTCTTCTTCTTCTCCTTCTCCTCCTCCTCCTCCCCTCTTCCTCCTCCTCCTCCTCCTCCTCCTCCTTCTTCTTCTTCTTCTTCTCCTTCCTCCTCCTCCCCCTGCCCCTCCTCCTTCTCCTCTTCTTTTTGTTCTACTTTTATTTTTTTTTTCCGAGGTAGTGTCTCACTCTAGTCCAGGCTGACCTGGAATTTACTATGTAGTCTCAAGGGCAACCTTGAACTCATGGCGATTCTCCTAACTCTGCCACCGCACCCCCCCCCCTCCAGTGCTGGGATTAAAGGCGTGCACCATCACGCCCGGCTTAGCCCTCTTTTAAAACAAAACAAAACAAAACAAAAAATGCTTTTTATTGACAGCTTGCATGATTATAGATAATAAAACCATAATTCTGTCCTTCCATTCCACTCGTCTCCCTCTCAAATCCACCCTCCAGCCAGGCCTGGTGGCATACACTTTTAATCTCAGCACTCAGGAGGCCTAGGTAGGAGAATCCCTATGAGCGGCCAGCCTGAGACTCCATAGTGAATTCCAGGTCAGCCTGGGCTAGAGTGAGACCCTACCTCAAAAAACAAACAAACAAATAAATAAAATAAAATGAAAAAATCCATCCTCCATCAAATCCCCTACTCTCCCAATTAGTTTATTGAAGAGTATATCTTTATTTTTTAAGCTTTGTTTGAGAGAGAGAGAGAGGGAGAAAGAGGCACAGAGAGGGAGAGAGAGAATATGTGTGCCAGGGCCTCCAGCCACTGCGCATGAACTTCAGATGAATACGCCCCCTTGTGCATCTGGCTTACGTGGGTCCTGGGGAATTGAACTGGTGTCCTTTGGCTTTGCAGGCAAATGCCTTAACCGCTAAGCCATCTCTCCAGCCCTTGAAGAGTATATTTTGATCCCAGCCTCTTTCTGTGATTTCTCTCTGCTTCCTTAGTACTTGAGGTAGCAGCTTCCTCCACACTCTACCTTCCTTGAGGTTCTACTTGCCTCAGGCCCAAAGTAATAGTCAGTGGTCCCTGGGCTAAAACCTCTGGAACTGTGAGCTAAATAAATTTTTGTTCTCCTTAGGTTGTTTCTCTCTGATATTTGTCACAGTGACAAAATGTCTGACTAATACACCTACCTACATCTATTCTTACCTTCTATGTACCCCTTCAGTATACAAAGAGCATTTTTGTTTTGTTTTGTTTTTTTTTGTTTATGAGGTAGGGTTTCACTCTAGCCCAGTCTGACCTGAAATTCACTAGGTAGTCTCAGGCTGGCCTCGAACTCACAGTGATCCAACTACCTCTGCTTCCTGAGTGCTGGGATTAAAAACATGTGCCACCACGCCTAGCAAATTATTTTTTCAATATCAGTAAGTAGCTAAGGCTCAGAAAAGCTGTGTGCCTTGTTTTGGGTCATGTAGCAAGTTATCAATGGAGCCATAGGGGTAATGCTCATGCTGATTTTTCAAAAAAATAATTGTTTGTGAGCAGAGAAAGAGAGAGAGAGAAAAGGAGAGCGTACACAAGACAGAGGGAGAGAATAAGTGCATCAGGGCCTCTTGCTGCTATAAATGAAAGCCACTTTTTGTATCCAGCTTACATGGGTGGCTTGGGATTCAAACCCAGAGCTGGTAGGCCTTGCAAGTAAGTGCCTTTAACTGCTAAGCCATCTTCCCAGTCTCCCCCATCCCCTCACTTGACATTTTATCTGACTTTGGGGTAATGATTCATGGATTTATTTATTCTTTTCAGCAGCAACTCATGACTGGCTGGCAGATTGTGAGCCAAGCTTGGCTACAGGAGCTGGAGATGTCACAGTAAACACCACACAGGTTAGATTTGATTCTGGGTGGTCTGAAAAATGGGCACAGTATTTTTTTGGGGGGAAGCAATATGAAGTAGAAGGGCAGGTTGTATAGCTATTGCCTCCATGTTGAAACATTCCCTCCTGGAGGGGCAGAAGGGAGGCTCGTAAGATTCAGGAAGCTAACAAAACCTACAAGGCAGGCTGGAGAGATGGCTTGGTGGTTATGGCGCTTGCCTGCAAAGCCAAAGGACCCCAATTCCCACGTACAAAGCCAGATGCACAAGGTGGTGCATGTGTCTGGAGTTCGTTTGCAATGGCTAGAGACTCTGGCATGCCCATTCTTTCTTTCTATCTCTCTCATCTGCCTCCCTCTTTCTCTCAAACAAATATATATATATATATATTTAAAACCTACAAGGCTCAGAAAGCTAATGAAACTTGTAAAGCTCAGAAACTTGCAAGATCCTCAAGTCCTCTCCCAGGTTGTATAAGAAATAATAATTACTGGGGAGAGCTGCCAGCAGGTTGTGCAGAGAGCTCCAGGCAGTCAGCTTTTGTGAGTCACCACTCATCCTGGGGTGGGCTTTTTGGTGAGAGAGCTGCCCTTGAATCACTCACGCTCTTTAAGTAGCCCCAAGAAACCCCACTGGTTCACTAAGCTGGGTTTGGGTGGTTATCATTTCTTTTTCATCAGTGACCTATTTGGGGTGCATAGATGTATGTTCACATCCCTCCAGGAAAACAAAAAATCATACAACTTAGAGAAATAATGGACGCTTAGAGAAGTGGGATAGCTGGAGGACCTCCCTGAAAAAGCACACCCAGGTCAAGGCTGGTAAGTGAACAGAGCATCCAGCAGGCCAAAGATGTTTCGAGCGCAGGGAACGGCATGTGCGAAGGCCTAGAGACAGATGGAAGGGGGAAGACCTGCAGACGCAGGCAGGGCTGGGCTACAGCGCGACCAGGGGACAGAAGGAGGGAGGAGGTGAGAAATGAGGCTGGGCCGAACCGTGGAGGCCTTCGGTGCCACGCTGCGCAGAATGAGGTTTAACCTTAATGTATGAGCCGCTGAAAGGGCTTTTCTTCTTTCTGTTGTTGTTGCCTGTTTCTTTTGTTTTGTTTTGTTGTCGCTCAGACAGTTCTAGAACTTACCATCCTGCTGCCTCTGCCACTGAATACTGGAATTACTGGTATGTGCCACTACATCAAATCGGAATTTTAAAAAGTATTTATTTGTGGGGGATGGAGAGATGGCTTTGTGGTTAAGGAGCTTGCCTGCAAAGCCAAAGGACCTCAGTTCGATTCTCCAGGACCCTTTAAGCCAGATGTACAAGGTGGTGCATGCATCTGGAGTTCGTTTGCAGTGGCTGGAAGCCCTGGCATGCACATTCTTTCTCTCACTCTGCCTCTTTCCCTCTCTCACGTAAATAAATAAAAATAAAATACTTAGAGGGCATTACCATGGGATATTGTTTACAATCATGGAAGTTGCTAATAAAAAAATAAAATATTTAAAAAATTATATATATATATATAATTATAATAATTATTATTATTTTTGGCTTTTCAGGGTAGGGTCTCACTCTAGCCCAGGCTGATCTGGAACTCACTACGTAGTCTCAGAGTGGTCTTGAACTCATGGCAATCCTCCTACCTCTGCCTCCCAAGTGGTGGGATTAAAGTGGTGAGCCACCATGTCCATCTTATTTATTTGAGAGAGATAGAGACAGAGAGATATAGTCTGGATGCTCCAGGGCTCCTGCCTCTGAAAAGGACTCCAAACACACTCACCATTTCATGTGTCAGGTTTTCCGTGGGTGCTCGAGAATCAAATGTAGCCATCAGGCTTTGCCTGCAAAGTGCTTTTAACCACTGAACAATCTTCCCAGTCCCATTGTGGTTGTTTGAGACAGGGTCTAGTGTAGAATGGCTACGTCTAGAACTGCTATGTAGCCAGGAATGACTTTGGACCTCTGCTCCTCCTGCCTGGGTCTCTTGAGTACTGAGATTACAGAAGTGCTGGGGATCAAACCCAGGGCTGCATGCATGCTAGGCAAGTACCCTCCCAATGAAGCTACTTCCCCAGAAAACCCACCCCTGAAAGTTTTTTTAAAACAATATTCTTATTTATTTGCAAGAAGAGAGGGAGAGAGAGAGAGAATATGGCATGCTAGGGCCTCTTGTCACTGCAAACAAAGCCCAGACACATGACCCACTATCTGGATTTATGTGGGTACTGGGGAATTGAACCCTGGTCAGCAGACTTTAAAAAAAGAGAGCCTTCGGGCTGGAGAGATGGCTTAGCGGTTAAGCGCTTGCCTGTGAAACCTAAGGACCCCGGTTCGAGGCTCGGTTCCCCAGGTCCCACGTTAGCCAGATGCACAAGGGGGCGCACGCGTCTGGAGTTCCTTTGCAGTGGCTGGAAGCCCTGGCGCGCCATTTCTCAATCTCTCTGTCTCTGTCTCTTTCTCTCTCTCTGTCACTCTCAAATAAATTAATAAAAAATGAACAAAAAAAATTAAAAAAAAAAAAATAAATAAAAAAAATAAAAAAAAGAGAGCCTTTAACCACTGAGACATTTCCTCAGGCCCTGAAAGGTTTTAAGAAGATGTATGGCAGATTCAGATTTGTATTTTAGAGAAGTAGTTTTTGCTTTTATGTTAATATTTTATTTTTATTATTTATTTGAGAGAGAGAAAAATAGGCAGGTAGAGAGAAAGAGTGGGTGTGCCAGGGCCTTCAGCCACTGCAAACAAACTCCATACATATGTATCACTTTGTGCATTTGGCTTACGTGGTTCTTGGGGAATAGAACCTGGACCTTTTGGCTTTGCAGCAAGTACCTTAACCACTAAGCTATCTCTCGAGCCCAATTTTTGCTTTTATGCAGAGTGGCAGTGCTTACTAGACATATAAGAGCCACATATGTAAATTAAAAAAAAAAAAACTATCAGAGAGTAGCCAGGCATGGTAGTGCATGCCTTTAATCCAGCACTCAGGAGGCAGAGGTAGGAGGGTCATTGTGACATTGAGACCACCTTCAGACTATATAGCAAATTCCAGGTCAGCCTGGGCTAGAGCAAGACCCGATCTTGAAAAACCAAAAAAAAAAAAAAAAGAATTTGGCTTAAGGATAGAGATAAAGGGACAGATGTTAGAAGTATGACTCTCTAAGTTTTTGCCTTGGGTAATCAGCTGATTTCTGGAGCCATTACAAGAAAGAGAAGTCAGTCAGTCAGTCAAGAAGAGGTTCAGGGTAAATGGAATAGAAAGGTTGGAAATGATGAGTTCTGTTTTAAATATATTACCTTTGAAGCACATATGGGGCATCTGAAAGAACTGTTCAATATTTATTCTTCTCTCCAACTGTGTGGCTAGAGAACAGGACACAATGGGGGCTGGAAAGATGGCTTAGCATTGTAAGGTGCTTGCCGGCAAAGCCAAAGGACGCAGGTTCGATTCCCCAGTACCCACATAAAGGTGAATTCCCACAAGGTGAATCATGTGTCTGGGGTTCATTTGCAACAGCTAGAGGCCCTGACATGCCCATACTCTCTTTCTTTATCTGCCTCTTTCTCTCTCTCTCAAATAAATAAACAAAAAAGGAACAATTTGGTCATCTCCCGTATAGCTATCTTTGGCCTTCTGACTAACTTCTGGCCAGTGGAAAATAGGCACATGTGGTATGACTTCTTGGAGGTGTCTTTGATGACAAGACATGCTGGAGTCTGAGCATCCATCCTGGATCATGAGGGAAAACTGACAGCTAAGGGTGACAGAAAAACAAATAGAAGGATCCTGAGGTCCTGACACTATGAAGTCATCATACTAGGCTTGGACATAGTCCTTCTGGACTTCTTTTATCTAAGACAGAAATAAACTTTTCTTTATTTGGAGCATCTGACATGAGACTTTCCTTGACTCCCAGCTGGACATGGTTCGGATGGGTTTAGATGTGCGACGGACAGTTAGATCTGACAGGACAGGGGCTGAAGCAAGCTGGGCCGTCTAAGGCAGACTGTCCACAGATGGCCACTGAAGCCATGGCAACCATTAAAGTCACCAAGGAAGAAAACCAAAGGATCTAGAACAGAACCCCGAGGAGTGCCACCATTTGAAGGATGGGCAGAAGAGGAGGAGTCTCTGGAGGAGACTAGAAGGAGCAGCCAAAGAGGTAGGAAGGGAAGCCCTGTGCCGCCAGGCTCTAGAGAGCAGAGTCCCAAGTAGGCTTCTATACGAGTGGATGGAACTCAGACCACCAAAGTCTGGTTCCTAGTGTTATCGGAAATCCTACTGTGTTTGCTGGCTTTCCGTCACCGTAACGAAAGCCCTGGGACAATCATCTTATGAGGAGGAAAAGCTGATTCTGGCTCTTGGTTTCAGAAATTTCAGTCAATGATCATTTGACCCGACTGGTTTGGGCATGTGCTGGCATAGTACATCATGGCAGAGAAGGACTGTCCACCTCATGGGGACCATCCCCAGAGAGAGAGAGAGAGAGAGAGAGAGAGAGAGAGAGAGAGAGAGAGAGAGGAGAGGGAGGCATGGGACAGCAGTACTTCCTCTAAGGGCATACCTCCTAACTTCCTTTTACTAGGCTTGTCTCCTCAAGTTTCTACCACCCCCCAACAGCACCTGGGTTAAGGATGAAACTTGAACACAAGGTTCCTCTGGGTGCAAAGTCAAGCTAAGCTATAATACAGAGGAAAGGCTCATCATTCCCTCCGCCTGCTCAGAGCCTACCATAGAGTCTTAGTGTCTTCAGAACTAGGTTCAGCTCCTTAGCCCATCCTTAGGGCCCTTCTGAGGTCTGGCTCTAGGCTTTCTGTCTTCCTGCTCCTTTCTCTGGCACCTAGTATCTCCTGGCTCTCCTCGAACTTATAGTCTTCTCCATAAAGAAATTTCCTTCCAAAAAGATTTGATATTCCCTCCCAACCTTGTGTTCCCAGAATATTTTGCTTATTCTTTTTCTTTTTGCTTTCTAATTTTTATTTATTTATTTGAGAGAGAGAGAGAGAGAGAGAGAGAGGGAGGGAGGGAGGGAGAGAGAAGCAGAGAGGGGGAGAGAGACAATGGGCACACCAGGGCCTCCAAACAAACTCCACATGCATGTACAACCTTGTGCATCTGGCTTACGTGGGTCCTGGGGAATTGAACCTGGGTTCTTTGGCTTTGCAGGCAAGAGCCTTAACCACTAAGCAATCTCTCCATCTCCCTGATTTTTTTTTTTGAGGCAGGGTCTGACTCTGGCCCAGGCTGACCTTAACTTATTCTGTAGCCTAGGCTGGCCTAGAATTCATGGTGATTCCCCAAGTGCTGGGACTAAAGGTATGTGCCATCACATCTAGCCCTGAGCTTTTTTTTTTTTTTTTTTTTTTGAGGAAGTGTCTCACTCTAGCCTAGACTAACCTAGAATTCACTATGTACTCTCAGGCTGGCCTTGAATTCACAGCGATCCTTGTACCTCAGCCTCCTGGGATTAAAGGAGTGCGCCACCATACCCAGCCTGATCTTTTTTTTTTTTATGGTCAAATTATTTTTCTGGAGAGATGGCTTAGTGGTTAAGGACTGTGAGGCCTTAAGGACCCAGATTCAATTTTTCAGTACCCACATAAGCCAGATAAACAAAGTGCATGTGTCTGGAGTTTGTTTGCAGTAGCTAGAGGCCCTGGCATGCCCATTCGCTCTCTATCTGCTTCTCTCTCTCTAACAAATAAATAAAATAAAATATTTTTAAAAATTATTTTCCTGTAAGGACTCCAAAACAATTTAGTGGTCAAAGCCTTTCAACTAATGACATGGAATAACTGGGTATCACATACTAAACAATGATTATATAAATCCTACCCTTCACTATTTAAAAAAAATAATTCAGATCATTGACCTAAATGTAAGAGTTAAAACTCTTAGAGTAAGACATAAAAGTAAATCTTTTGAGTTTCAGGTTAGGTAATTGTTTCTTGGCTATGACTCCAAAGGCACAAGTGATGAAAAAGAAAACAGAAAAAGTATATTTTGTCAAAATTTAAAGCTTTGGGGGACTGGAGAGACAGGTCAGCAGTTAAAGGTGTTGCTTGCAAAACCAGATGGTCTGGGCTTTTCCCTGGTATTCATGTAAAGCCAGGTGCACACAGTGGTGCATGTATCTCATTCATCATGATGAGAGGCCCTGACATTCTCTTTCTCTCTCTCTCTCTCTCTCTCTCTCTCTCTCTCTCTCTCTCTCTCTCTCTCCCCTTGCAAATGAATAAATAATTTTTTTAAATTAAAGCTTTTGGGCTGAAGAGATGGCTTAGTGGTTGTTGCAGTCCGGTTCGCATTGCTGGTAGAAATCACCCAACCAAGAGTAGCTTCTGGGAAAAAGAGGTTTATTTGGCTTACAGGCTCGAGGGGAAGCTCCACGATGGCAGGGGAAAACGATGGCATGAGCAGAGGGTGGACATCACCCCATGGCCAACAGAAGATGGACCACAGCAACAGGAGGGTGTGCCAAACACTGGCAAGGGGAAACTGGCTATAAAGCCCATAAGCCTGCCCCCAACAATACACTCCCTCCAGGAGGCATTAATTCCCAAATCTCCATCAGCTGGGGAGCTAGCATTCAGAACACCTAAGTTTATGGGAGACACCTGAATCAAACCACCACATTCCGCCCCTGGCCCCCATAAACTGATATCCATACATGATGTAAAATACAATGCATTCAGTCTGACTTTAAAAGTCCCCATAGTTTTTATCAATCTCAATGATGTTCATACATCCCCATAGTTTAAGATCTTTTAACTGAGCCATAATACTAAAATATAACCTCAAAAAACCCAGAATGGCACAGAATAAATATTCACACTGCAAAAGATGGCATTGGGCATAGCAAAGAAACATTCAACCAATACAAGATTTAAAATAACCAGGGCAAACATCAAACTCTATAGCTTCAAGTCCAGCAACTCAAACCAGTGACAAATCTTCAAGTCCGATAATTCTAACCAGCAACAAGTCTCTGGCATTCCAATTCCACCCCTCCAGCTAGGCTACTCACAGTCCTGGGAAACTTCATCGGGGTCGGCAGCTCCTCGGCAGCCATCTCATGGTCCCCGCATCTCCACTGGGTCTCCACTGCAAGCCACAGTTCATCCTCATGGCCCCATGGGGTCTCTATGCAGGCAACCAGCAAACCCGCTTCACACTGCCCATGGCCATTTCCAAAACACAAGACCGTGTTGCAAACTCAATGAACCTCTTTCCAGCATTTCTTATACTCCACGATACCAGGTAGGGTGCCAATTTGTTAATCCAGGGGGGAATAAAGCAGACTTTGAAGAACAGGACACTCCTTGAGCACTCAGACACCTTCAAAAGAGTCGACATTCTTCTTGTTGCCCCAGCGCAGGTCAGCTAGCCCAGTCTCAAAGGTTGTAATCTCTCAGTTGCAGCTGAACGGGCAGCAGTTCACCCAAAGATTTTCCTTTCTGTGCCATATCCCTCTGCACACACCAGTTCATTTCTACACTAAGCAACCCTGCACAACTTCTCAGGACACGGGCACAAGAGCAAGCTTCTCACACAAACTGCTAGCCCAGTCCAGGCACAGCTCTTTCTCACCCTCATAAGCCAAACCTCACAGTCCATAGTTCTTACTGCCTTCAGGTCTTTCAGCTCTGACCAGGATAGACCACCAAGCTGTACTTACAGCACTGCAAGGCATCTCTTAGGCCAAGGTTTCAACTCCTTCCACATTCCTCTTGAAAATCAGCTTCAAAAGGCCGAAGCCACACAGTCAGGTGTCTAGCAGCAACCCCACTCCTCGGTACCACTTTACTGTTGCAGTCCGGTTCGCATTGCTGGTAGAAATCACCCAACCAAGAGTAGCTTCTGGGAAAAAGAGGTTTATTTGGCTTACAGGCTTGAGGGGAAGCTCCACGATGGCAGGGGAAAACGATGGCATGAGCAGAGGGTGGACATCACCCCCTGGCCAACAGAAGATGGACCACAGCAACAGGAGGGTGTGCCAAACACTGGCAAGGGGAAACTGGCTATAAAGCCCATAAGCCTGCCCCCAACAATACACTCCCTCCAGGAGGCATTAATTCCCAAATCTCCATCAGCTGGGGAGCTAGCATTCAGAACACCTAAGTTTATGGGGGACACCTGAATCAAACCACCACAGTGGTTAAAGGCACTTGTAAAGGCTGATGCTTTGGGTTCAATTCTGCAGCACCTACGTAAAACCAGACACAAAGTGGCACATGTGTTTGGAGTTCATCTGCAGTGGCAGGAGGCCCTCACATGCCCATCCTCTCTCTCTCAAATAAGTACATTTTTTTAATTTAAAATTTTTGTGCTTCAAAGGGCCTAGGCAAGAATATAAAAATAAAACACACATAAAGAGAGAAAATAGGGGCTGGAGAGATTGCTCAGTTGTTAAGGTACTTGCCTACAAAACCTAGTGACCTGAATTCTATTCCCCAGTACCTACGTAAGCCAGATGCACAGGGTGGTGCATGTGTCTGGGGCTCATTTGCAGGGGCTGAAGGCCCTGGTGTGCCCATTCTCCATCTCTCTCTCTATCTCATTGTCTTTCTCTCTCTCTGCCAGGTATGGTGGTTCACGCCTTTAATCCCAGCATTCAGGAGGCAGAGGTAGTGTCACTGTGAATTTGAGGCCACCCTGAGACTACATAGTAAATTCCAGGTCAACCTGGGCTAGAGTAAGACCCTACTTCAAAAAAAAAAAAAAAAAGAGAGAGAGAAAAAGAGAGAGAGAGAGAGAGACAGAAAATACTTGACAATCATATATATGTCTGATGAGGGTCTAGTATCCAGAATATATGAGCTGGACATGGTGGTGCATGCTTTTAATCCCAGCACTCGGGAGGCAGAGGTAGAAGGATTGCTGTGAGTTCGAGGCCAGCCTGGGAGTAGAGTGAGTTCCAGGAATCAAAGGCGTGTGTCACCATGCCTGGCTCCACCCTTCTTTTTTAAGAGAGAGGCAAATAAAAAGAGAGATTGGGCATGCCAGGGCCTCTAGCCACTGCAAACAAACTCCAGATACATTTGCCATCTTGTGTATCTGGCTTATGTGGGCACTAGGAAATCAAATCTGGGTCCTTAGACTTCATAGGTAAGCCCTAGGCCATCTCTCTAGCCCAATAATTTTTTAAATATTTTATTTTTATTTATTTATTTGACAGAGGAAGAGGGAGAGATTGGGTGCGCCAGGGCCGCCAGAAAAAAAATGTGGTGTAGGGCTGGAGAGATGGCTTAGTGGTTAAGTGCTTGCCTGTGAAGCCTAAGAACCCCTGCTCAAGGCTCAATTCTCCAGGACCCACGTTAGCCAGATGCACAAGGGGGCGCACATGTCTGGAGTTCGTTTGCAGTGGCTGGAGGCCCTGGCGCACCCATTCTCTCTCTCTAACTCTCTCTCTCTCTGCCTCTTCCTCTCTCTGTCACTGTCAAATAAATAAATATATTTTTTTAAATGTGGTATAACCATGCAATGAAATTATTACTTGAACACAAAAAGAAATACTGACTTGTGCTATGACATGGATAAACCTTGAGCACATTACATTAATAAAAGGAGTCAGTCGTGAAAGAACACATACTGATTTCATTCATATGTGAGGTCCACAATAGACCAATCTGTAGAGAGAAATAGATGAGCAGCGACTGGAAGGAAATGGGAATGTGACTGCCCGTGCATATGGGTTTTCTTTTAGGGGTAACAAGATGTTTTAACATTTAAAATTAGCGATGCTGATTATAGAATGATGAATATGGAACGGTTTCTGTAGTGTAGTAATTATCACATTTGCCTCACAATATATAAATATGCTAAAAACCAATGAATTGTGCACTTTAAAATGTGTTTTATGATGTATGAATTGCATCTCAACAAAGCTGTCACTGTACCTTAAAAATAGGACTATGTTATTCTGAAATCAAAGATGGGCCTTCTTTTTCCTAGTGACAAGATCCCCAGGAAAGAGCTGGAGAGATGGCTTAATGGTTAAAGCATTTGCCTACAAAGTCAAAGGACCCAGATTTGATTCCCCAGGACCCATATAAACCAGATGCACAAGGTGACACATGTGTCTGGAACTCATTTGCAGTGGCTGGAGGCCTTGGCTCACCCATTCTCTATCAGTCTCTCTCTCTGCCTCTTTCTCTCTGTCAAATAAGTAATAACTTTTAAAAAAAGGTCCCCAGAAAAGTAACTGACGAACTTCAATGATTTGCTGTATGTCTGATGAGGGAAAGTGGGGTTTCTTGTTTTAAAATCACCTACCAAAAGGAAGGCATGGTTGGAAGTGTAGTTCAGTGCCGGAATTCCTCCTCAGCATGCGCAAGGCTTTTGTTTTGGTCCCTAGCACTACCAAAAGAAAAATAATGTTTAAAAAACCAAGGTAGCAGGGCATGGTGGCACACTCGTTTAATCCCAGCACTCAGGAGGCAGAGCTAGGAGGATCACCTTGAGTTCAAGGCCACTACATAGTGAATTCCAGGTCAGCCCGGGCTCCCATGAGACCCTACCTTGAAAAAAACAAAATAATAAATAAACAAATAAAGGAAGGACGGGAGGGCTGGGAGTAGAGCTCAGTGGTAGAGCAGTTGCTTAGCATGTGTGAGAAAGCCCTAGGTTCAACCTGTCGCTTCAACATAAATTAAAAAAAAATACATATCTACATACAGGAAGGTATAATATACACATCCCATTTTGATGTTGTTCTTTGGGGTTAGGGTCTCACTCTAGCCCAGGCTGACCTGGAATTCACTATGTAGTCCCAGGATGGTCTCGAACTCACAGCAATCCTCCTACCTCCGCCTCCCAAGTGCTAGGATTCAAGGTGTGCACCAACATGCCTGGCCCCTGCAGATCTCATTTTCAGGGCTCTTTCTAGCATTCTCTCCACACTCTAAGTAGGGGAGCAGTGTACACTTTTATGATGTTGAGGGTAAGATCTCTCTTATACATGATTTTCTCTCTCTCTTCAGTTCTCTCTTTTCTCCCCTTCCCCCTTTCCCTTTCACTGACGCAGGGTTTAGTATTTTGTAGCTTAGCGTAGACCAGAATTCAGTATGTAGTCCATGTACCCTCAAACTCTTAGACCTCCTGCCTCCGCCTCCCCAGTGTGGGGACTACAGGCATTCACTACTGTGCCCTTCTCTTGAAGCTTTCAAAAGGGCAGACCTTTGGTTTCTGTGTGCTGAGCACCTGTTCTTTTACTTATAACCACATGTGGATTTTCCTTCTGTCAGCAATTCCTCCCTAAACCTCAGAAGGCCTGTCCATCAGTCAGGCTGCCCTCTCTTCCATGGTTCAAAGGTCCAAATTTGACCAAATTTGTCCAATCAGATGCCCTTCACTGGGGACTTGAAGTGACAGTGAGAATTTTCAAAGGAAATGCACTTGAGCTGGGATGGCCTGAGGGAACTGTTCGGTGGCTGTTACTATCTATCGTTTTGGCACTGTTTGTTTATTGAGGTGTTTTTTTTTAATACCCAAGACTCGAATTTAGTCTTTCCAGGTGTTCAAGGACCAACAAATTTAAATTGTCAGTGTGCTGATTCTCCCATGGCAGTGTCGGGGTAGACAGTGGAAGAGGACCTTAGGCCGTGGTCATGGCTTGAGCACCCCTGCCTCCACTGAAACGCCACCACCTTTGCTTTCATCTTGGGGACAGTTTGCTCTACTGTTTTAATTGAGGCTTTAAGTGATTCATTAGCTCTGAATGAGGTGAAGCACATTGTTTTGTAGAGGAGACTGCGATGATGAACAAAATGATTTTCCAACTTTCGGAAAATTCATTCTGTGTGGATTTTGAGTGACTCAGACAGAGAGAGGGATCAGAAGAGGGGCATTAAATTTGGCTATCAACCTGAGATCACTCTTTCTCCTTCCTTCTTTCTCTCTTCTCTCTCTCTTTCTTTTTTCTTTCTCTCCCTCTGTCTTCCTTTCTTTCTTTTAAAATTTTTATATATTTATTATTTCTCTCTCCCTCTCTCCTTCTTTCTTCCTTTCTCCCTTCTTTCCTTCTTCCCTCCCTCTCTCTCTTTCTTTATTTCTGAAGCAGGGTCTCTCTCTAGCCCAGTCTGACCTGGAACTCTCTATGTAGCCCAGGCTGGCCTCAAATTCATGGCAATCCTGCTACTTCAGCCTCCCCAGTGCTGGAATTAAAGATGTGTGCCAAGGCTTTTCTTTGACACACAAGGAAAGCACTCTTTGTGATGGGTATTAACATGAGATGATCATAGGCTCTGACCAGACAGGGACATTGTGATCACCGAGTTCTACATTTTCTAGGTGAAGAAACACAGATTCTGAGAAATGAAATAACTAGCAGCCAACTGGGTTGCTGCTACTGCTTTCCAACCCAAAGTTTCTCTCACTAGTTTTGCAGAAATAGTTGACCATGGCTGGCTGCTCCAGGCTCCAGGGAGTCGAGGGAGGAGGGACAATATTTGGGGTTTAGCAAATTGTTGCCTAGAGAGATGTGTCTTATAAGAACACTGAAAAAAATCAGCAGAGAATTGGTGGCAGATTCTAGCAGTTCTACTCATCTTTAAAAAGCTGGGAATGGGCTGGAGAGATGGCTTAGCGGTTAAGCGCTTGCCTGTGAAGCCTAAGGATCCTGGTTGAAGGCTCAATTCCACAGGACCCACGTTAGTCAGATGCACAAGGGGCGCACGTGTCTGGAGTTCGTTTACAGTGGCTGGAAGCCTTGGCGCACCCATTCTCTCTCTTGCTCTCTGCCTCTTTCTCTCTCAAATAAATAAATAAAAATTAAAATAAAAAAAAAGCGACTCAAACATCTCACATTCCATTTGCAGTGGCAAGAGACCCTGCTGTGCGCACGCACACACACATCTAAGGAAGTGATAACCTATTTTTTGAAATTTTCATGTTTGTGTATGTGTGTGTATTTTGGTCATTTCAACTCAATTACTCACTCATCCCACTCCCACTGAGCCCCTTCTTTCCAACTAGACCTCCCTTACTTTCATGTCTTTTAAATTTTTAAAAAATTATTTATTATTTATTTGAGAGAGGGAAAGAGGCAGACACACACAGAGGGGGAGAGAGAGAAAGGGAGGGAGAATGGGCGCGCCAGGACCTCCAACCATTGCAAACAAACTTCAGGCGCAAGTGCCACCTTGTGCATCTGGCTTACGTGGGCCCCGGGGAATGGAACCGGCGTCCTTTGGCTTTGCAGACAAGCACCTTAACCGCTAAGCCATTTCCCCAGCCCTTTCATGTCTTTTTTTCGTTTGATTTTTTTTGTGACCTTCTGAGTTTAATTACGATTGTTTGCATGAGCATGGGTGGGAGGTTTTTACTGGAGCGTGGGGTAATTACCAGTGGCTACCCTTCTGAAGCAAGTGCTAGTCACATTTCTTTTCTTCCTTTGGTTTTCCTATTGGTGACTGGGGGGTACCGACGCAAGGGTTTGCTTTGCAGTAGGGAGTTCACCATGTTGTGTATGCATGTGTTTCCCACCTTCCTCCAATTTCCTGGAGCCCTTGAAGTAGATCAAGTGATAAAGGGCTTGGCAGGAAGACTTCTGTCACCTCTGCAAGTTTCTTTCCTCTGGGTGGCCCAGCTGGCTGGAGTTACATCACCTTTACCTATAGGGATTTCAGCCAAATGCCCAGTAGAAAATGAGGAGGAAGTCGATTCAGAAATCAAGGCTGGACTTTCCCCGGGAGCTGACAATGATTTATCTTAGCTGGCAATTCGTTCTGGGCAGGAAGGGCCCAGTGTAAATAAACAGCATGTGTCGCTGCTTCCGAGGAGAGAAAGCGAAGAGGCTGGACAACTGGATGGGAAAGAAATGTCCTTCCAGCTTCGCTTTCTGCCACGGATGGGCTCGGCCCTCTCAACTAAATTTAGGAAACTTGCCTTTGTTTCAGGAACTGTGTTAGGTCCTTCAGCCTACACAAAAATAAGATGGCATCCCTGTCAGCAAGGATCTACAAGCCTGAGTGACGTGTTTAATAAAAAGTGGTTAGTGGGGCTATAGTGATGGCTCAGGGGGTAAGGTGCTTGCCTGCGAAGCCTAACAACCTGGGATTCAAGTCCCCAGTACCCATGTATGGCCAGACGCACAAAGTGGTATATGCAGCTGTGGTTTGCTTGCAAGCGGCTGGAGGCCGTGGAGTGCCGATTCTCTCTCTTCTCTCTCTGCTTGCAAATAAATAAATAAAAATATTTTTAAGTGGTTAGTGATGAACTCTGAAAGTTAGAGAGAGCCCAGGGAAGTCTTCATAGATGACACTCAAAAGAAAAGAGTTGGGCTGGAGAGATGGCTTAGTGGTTAAGTGCTTGCCTATGAAGCCTAAAGATCCCGGATCGGGGCTTGATTTCCCAGTTAGCCAGATGCACAAGGGGGCCCACGTGTCTGGAGTTCATTTGCAGTGGCTGGAGGCCCTGGCGTGCCCATTCTCTCTCTCTCTCTGCTCGTCACTTTCAAATAAATAAATGAATAAATAGAGTCAAGTAGTAAAGAAAGCTTTAAGCCTGGGGCGGGGGAGACCACTTGAAAAAGGTGTGGAGTCTGGGTGTTGGAAACCCAGGCAGCCCGTGGGTGTTACTAGAGCAGGAGGAGTGAAATGGGAAGTGTGAGGCAAGCAGGCAGGTGTGTGGGGGGTGGGGTGGGGGGAAGTAATTATAGGAAAGACATAATCTATTCTGAGCAGGAAAGAGGGAAGTTTCCAAGCGCGTTTGATAGATCGCTGCAATGTAAGTCTGGAGTACAGAAGCCAAAAATGGACCCAAGGAACCAAGTAGAAAGAGGTAATGCATGTTGAATGCAGGGCATTCATAATGGAGATGGTTTGCAAAATAGCTGAAGGATGAGTGGTGATTGACGCATATTGGAGTAAAACAAAAGAGAGAAACAAATCCAGGGAGAATCCCAGGTTTCTGGTTTGCACATGGGACTATAAATGGGGGACAGGGTGGGCAAAGAACTGCAGGGAAGGGAAACAAGTGTGGGAGAGGGATGTGCTGTGATGGTGGCTGACACTTATTTACCACCTATGTGTGCCAGGAGTTTTCATGCTTTTTCGTTAAATCTGTAAAGTAGGTATTATTATTCTCAATTTATAGATGAGGAAAATGAACATTTGAGATGCCGAATAGCTTTTCTGGCCAGACCTACATAGCTGGTGAGCATGAAAAGAGGTTGGGATGAAGGTATCTTAGCTCTAGGAACACTGCTGCTGACCACCGGGTGTGTGCGTGCATGCGTGTGTGTGCGTGCGTGTGTGTGTCTGCCCTTACACGTGTGCACATGTAGTCTGGAGAATCCAAGAGGCACTCCTAGTAGGAAGGTCTGGGCATGAGAAGGTCCCCAGGGTCCAGATCATGGTAAAAACTATAAATGTGGATGGAACTCTTAAATTTAGGGGTGATCTGAGGAATGCTGAAATTCAACTAGCCAGAAGGTAAAAAAAAAAAGATAAAAACAACAGTCTCTTCTGATTAAAAATTTCTCTCTCTTGCTGGGCTTGGTGGTGCATGCCTTTAATCCCAGCACTCAGGAGACAGAGGTAGGAAGGATCGCCATGGGTTTGAGTCCAGGCTAGGATTAGAGTAAGTTCCAGGTTCATCTTGGGCTAGAGTGAGATCTTACCTTGAGAAAACAACAACAATAATTCTTATTTATTTAAAAGAAAGAATGCCAGGGCTTCTTGCTGCTGAAAACAAACTCTACACACATGTGGCACTTTGTACATCTGCCTTTATGTGGGTACTGGGGAACTGAACCCTGGGCCAACAGGCTTTGCAAACAAGTGCCTTTAACTGCTGAGCCATTTCTCCAGCTCTAAATAAGAACTTTAAAAAAATATATTTTTAGGGAGAAAGGGAGTAAGAGAACGAGAGAGAGAGAAAGAAAGAATTGGCATGCCAGGGCCTTAGCCACTGCAAATGAACTCCAGATGCAAGTATCACCTTGTGCATCTGGCTTATGTGGGTTCTGGGGAGACCAACCTGGGTCCTTAGGCTTTGCTGGCAATTACCTTAACTGCTAAGCCATCTCTCCAGCCCCGCCCCAAATTTTAAAAATACAAAAAAAAAACAAAAACCCATGCACCCACTAAGTTAGGTGGACATATTAAATGATCATAATTATAATGTTTCTAGACAGAAGCATTTTACATAAATATCAATAATTAGTATAGCACAAATTTCCCAAAATTCCGTCCTGTGGAATAGTAGTTACTGTATGTTAATAAATGTTTGGATGAAAAAGCACTTTAGGGCTGGGGAGATGGCACAATAGTTAAAGGTTCTTGCTGGCACAGCCTAGTGGCCTGAGCTCAATTCCCAATATCTATGTAAAGCCAGATGCACAAAGCCGCATATGCATCTGGAGTTTGCCTTAGTAAGAGACCCTGGCATGCCCATACTATTTCTCCTTTCTCAAATCAATAAAAATAACAAAAACTGAAATTATTAGATTCAATTTAAAAATAAACATTTCAGTTGAAAAACAGGACTTTAGGGCTGGAGAGGTGGCTCAGCAGTTGAAGGAACTTGCTCACAAAGCTTGGTGGCCCAAGTGTGAATTTCCAGTATTCACGTAAAGCCAGATGTACAAAGTGGCACAAGTTGAGTGCATTTCAGTTGCAGTGGCAGGATGCCCTGGCACACCCATATTCATAAGTTGAGTGCATTTCAGTTGCAGTGGCAGGAGGCCCTGGCACACCCATATTCATAAGTTGACTGCATTTCAGTTGCAGTGGCAGGAGGTCCTGGCACACCCATATTCACTTACTGCTCTCTGTCTGCCTCTTTCTCTTTCTCAAACAAATAAAAAAAATGTAAAAGGACTTTAGAGAGTCAGATAAGATTAGGAAATCCTGATATGATTTATACAAAGAGCCAAATCCCTGCTTTACATTTTCAAGTCTTTATTAGGGAGTATAGTGCAGTGGTTAAGATTGCAGGCACTTGCCAGGATTGAATCCTGTCACTGACAAGCTGGGTGATCTTGGGCCACTTACTGACCAGTGTTCTAAGACAAAGATTGCTTTAACTGAAGTAAGATATTCACTTCAAAAGACAGTTCATGCTCTGCCTACCAGGGCTTGGGAAGAGAGTTAAGAATGGGAGAGACGGGCTGGAGAGATGGCTTAGCCGTTAAGCGTTTGCCTGTGAAGCCTAAGGACCTTGCTTCGAGGCTCGATTCCCCAGGACCCACGTTAGCCAGATGCACAAGGGGGCGCACGCATCTGGAGTTTGTTTGCAGTGGCTGGAGGCCCTGGCGCGGCCATTCTCCCTCTCTCTCCATCCGCCTCTTTCTCTCTCTCTCTGTCGCTCTCAAATAAATAAATAAATAAATGATTAAAAAAAAAACCAAAAGACAGTTTGGGGGGCTAGAGAGATGGGTTAGTGGTTAAGGTGCTTGCCTGTGAAGCCTAAGGACCCATGTTTGATTCTCCAGATCCCACGTAAGCCAGACACACAAAGGTGAGGCAAACACAAGGTCGCACATGCCCACTAGATGGCTCAAGCATTTGGAGCTTGATTGCAGTAACTGATGGCCTGGCGTGCCAATTTTCTCTCTCCCTCTCTCTCTAAAAAGAATAAGAAAAGAAAGAAAGGAAGGAAGCAAGGAAGCAAGCAAGGAAGGAAAGAAGACAGTTCAGGGGCTGGAGAGATGGCTCAGCGGTTAAGGTCCTTGCCTGCAGAGCCTAATGACTTGGGTCTGATTGACCAGTACCCATGTAAAGCCAGATGCACAAAGTGCTACATATATCTGGAGTTTGCAGTGGCTAGAGGCCCTAGCACACCCTTTCTATCTTCTCTCTCTGCTTGCAAATTAATAAAAAAAAATAATAAATAAAAACAAAAAGACAGTTCATAGAGTCACACAGCTGGGTATGGTAGTTCATGCCTTTAATCCCAGCACTTGGGAGGCAGAGATAGGAGAATCCCTGTGAGTCCAAGGCCAGCCTGGAACTACAGAGTGAGTTTTAGGTCAGCCTGGGCTAGAGTGAGATCCTACCTTGAAACAACAAAAAAAAAGAAAGAAAGAAAAGAAGACCTTTGGTGGGGTGGAATAGAATGCTCTGCATTTAAAACACTTAGAATATAGGCTGGCACAGAATGAGGGCTCTGTACATATTAGTTATCAAATTATTATTATTTAGCTTTGGGGATCAAACCCAGGGCCTTGAGCATGCTAAGCAAGCAAGTACTGCCACTAAGCTACATCCCAAACCTTAAACCATACTATATAGTTTTAAAAAAATATTTTATTTTGATTTATTTATGGGAGAGAGAGAGAAAGAGAAAGGGCACACCAGGGCCTCTAGTCACTGCAAATGAACTCCAGATGCATATGCCATCATGTACATCTGGCTTACATGGGTTCTGGGGAATCAAACTTGGGTCCTTTGGCTTTGCAGGCAAGCGCCTTAACTGCTAAGCCATCTCTCCAGCCCTAGGTGATTTTTTTTTTAATGTGTAGCCCAGGCTGATCTCGAGCTCCTGATCCTCCTACCTCTGCCCCTTCAGCAATATCCTCCTGGTATGCACTACCGCAACCAGCTCTAGGTTTTTGTTTTTTAAAGCATTTCCTCAATATTCTAGAGTTTTTTTTTCCTACATACACATGGATTTCTAAAAAATAAAAGTCTTGTGTCTGACTCCTGTTAAAGTTTTAGGCCCCCATTTCCATCCCATTACAACCTGCAGTAGAAATGCTAAGCTCTCTCCCTGCTGTATAATATGGAGAAGAGGGAGACCATTGCCTCTGAAGAGTCACTGCTAGCTAGTGCACCTTAGTGCACGCTTGAGAAAAGGGTCATTTAAATCCTGGCCTGTAGCGAGGCGCATAGCTCAGCCAGGAGAGTGCAGGCTGTACTTGGGCTTCTGCTTGCTCTCTCCAAGGCTCTCACAACCATTTGCAGCAATCACAACCATTCCCTGCTAGCAATCTGACCTTCAGGACCTGGGAAGGGATTGGAAGCTAATGATGGTTGGGGAAAGGGTTCTAGCTGTTTCTCCAAGCAGTGCATAAAAGTTACTCTGCCTAAGCCAAAAGTGGATAAACCATCTTCTTGGCACCGCCCCCCCATGTGCCCCGCCCCCCCTCAATTAACTCCCCTTGACATCAGAATACCCTCTGTGAAGGGCCTTGACTGTTTCTATGGAATCCCTGACCGGATGAGAAGAAACCAGAAGAGGGCAGGCGAGGAGGGGTTTCCAGATTTTTGTTCTTTATTATTACTATTATTTTAAATTAAAAAAAAACTTTTTTGGGCTGGAGAGATGGCTTAGCGGTTAAGCACTTGCCTGTGAAGCCTAAGGACCCCGGTTCGAGGCTCAATTCCCCAGGACCCACGTTAGCCAGATGCACAAGGGGGCGCACGCGTCTGGAGTTCGTTTGCAGTGGCTGGAGGCCCTGGCGCGCCCATTCTGTCTTTCTTTCCCCCCCCCCTTTCTCTCCCTGTCTGTCACTCTCAAATAAATAAAATAAATTTAAAAAAAAAAAAAACAACTTTTTTTTAAAAAAGGTAGTCTTGCTCTAGCTCAGGCTGACATTGAACTCACAGTGATTCCCTCTACTTCAGCCTCCAGAGTGCTGGGATTAAAGGTGTGCACCACCATATTCGGCCAGATTTTTCTTTATACATAGTGAACACTACACAGGCCAGGGCCACAGCAAGGTTGACTTCCTACCCACAGTTTAGAGCAGGGAAGGAAAAAGATGCGCAGGGAGCTACCCCTGGCATCTTGCTAATCCCACTACGTGACCAAAGTGTCTCCCAATGAAGATTCTTTTTTCTCTGTCGGAAGATACTTTGCGCAAGACACAGTCTGGGGATCAAAAGATGTTTCTTGGGTGTTTGTTTTTTTTTTTTTTTTTTTTCCCTGGGTTGGGGTCTCTTGTAGAACCAACTCCCAATGTAAAAACACAGTTTCTGCAGCCTCTGGAGGGGCTGTTGCCTGGATGTCACCACTTTTCAGCCTCCTTAGCCAAGCCTAAATCAAGGGAACTCAACATCTGGCAAGGGCTCTGCCCTCTCGGACTCTTGGTTCTGTCTACAAAGTGAGGACTATGGGTGGTGTGATTTTTTTTTTTTAAGGTTCCCCACAGGCACATGCTTCTAGAGAGTTCGGTCAATTCCCCTCTGGTCCTAAGTGGAGAGGTGGGGACAGCTGGCAGGAAATGGTTCTCAACTCTAGGACTAAAATACCTTAGGACCATAAGCTGGAAGGGCAGCAGATACAGGGCTCCCCCCACCCACCATTTTGCCGAGGCGCTATCACCTTTGCTTTTGAAGATAAATAGTGGCTGGGGCCCCAGTTTGGGAGTGGGTAGAGTGGCCTTCAGATTCAGGAACAAAGGCTGAGCTGGAGGGCAGAGAGGCCCCCAGGGCCCTACATAAATTCACCTCTCTATAGAACTGGCTGTTCCCACAAATCTGGGAAGGGAATTCTAAGGGGTGTGGGGAAACGAGGTGCCCTGCCTTTTCCTCTGAAGTAGGACCTTCATCTCGTCCTCGGCCTCTTCCTCCACAGGTTGGGATGTGAATTTCTTCCCCATCTGCCCTTTGGGTCTGCAAAGTCCATCCCCCTACTTTTTTTTTTTTTTCCTTTTTTTTCCTCTCTCCTTGGAAATTGGAGGTCTTCACGCCCTCCTCTCTTTTTCCTTCCTGGATCCAGTCTCTATTCTTCTTCAGGCCTGGCCTCGGCGACCCTGGGCAGCGGGGTCTGCAGTCTCCTTTCCTCCCCTGCCCCCCACCCCCCCTCTGCTTAAGGCCACCGCTCCCTCCCCCCACCCCGCCTCGTCCAGCCTCCCCTCCCCGCCCCCTCCCCGGGCCGGCCCCGAGGCATTGTGGGAGGAAACAAGATGTGGAGCGAGAGCGGCGCGGGGAGAAGCCCGCAGTGCGGGGCCCGGCGTGCGCAGCCAATGGGAGGCGCGGACGGCGGCGCGCGCGGCGGGGGGAGGGCGGGGGCGGGGCTCTATTTCAGCGAGGGCCGCGCGTCGGCCGCGCTCAGCGGCGGAGCGGTGCGGAGCGGTGCGGAGCGCAGCCAGGCGGGAGGGCCGGCGGCGGCGGCGGCGGCGGCGGCGGCGCGAGGCGGAGCGCGGGCGGGCGGGCGGCCGGGCGGGCTGCCGGGGAAGGCTCCCGGAGGGCGACCGGCGACGTGAGCGCTCAGCCCCGGGCTGCGGGAGCGGGACACCGCGGCGGCGGCTGCAGGACGAGCCCAGGGGGGGAAATACCGCCCCTGCCCCGCGCTCTGCCTCCGCCCAGCGTCGCACCCCCCCCACACACCCCCCCGGGACCCGTGAGGACTCGCCTCGGTAACGGTGAGCGGTGGTCGTGCGGCCACGTTCACGCCGGCTGGCCTTGGAGGCCAGCGCCGTGCGGGCGTCCGTCTCCCAAGACCCCCTCCCCACCCTCCTCCACGTCCCGGCCTGCGGCTGCGCCAACCCCCCCCCCCCCCGCACGGCTCCGGCGACCCTCGCGGCGCTGCGGGAGCTCCCCGGGGCTTGCGGGCATTGTCATGCCCGCTCCCCGCCATCCCCCACCCCCTCCCGGGAGCCTCCGTGCGTTGCGTGGAGGCCTCTGGTTGTCTGGGGCCGGGGAAGGGAGAGAGAGATGGGGGGGGTGGAGAGGGCTCGGGCGTGACGCGCCTCCTCCTGCCGCCACCGCCACCCTCTGGGGCGCCCTTCCTGCGGCGAGGACGCCCAGTCACTCCCGGCCCTGCTCCAGGCCTGGCAAGGGCCGAGGGAAGCGGGGGAGGGCGGCTGCGAGGCGGCGACCTGCAGACCTGGCCCGGGAGGTGGGGCGGAGGATGCTTTCTCATCCCGCAGGTGCTGCCCTTGGTTCGGAGCCCGCAGCCCCGTGGAGGACAGCATAGCGCGGTGGTGGGGCCTGCCTCCCTGGGGGAGTGCGGAAAGGGAAGGGGGACAAAAATCGTTCGTGTTAGCGAGTGGGGAAGACCGTGTCATTCGGAGGCTTGGCCTTTGCTGTCGCAAGAAATCCGAGGATAGAGGACAGGAGCGATTCTGGAATTGTGGCACCCTCCCCCCCCCTCCCCGCGTGCCTTAGCCCAGGAGCCCCTGGCTCGTGACTGAGAAAAGCTGGCTTGGGGCCTTTTGGCTATCCTTCTATGTCGAGTCCAGGTCCCTTGCCTTCCTCTGCCCGTGCCCCCATTCCCCAAGAGGGAGAGGCTAGCTGGACATCTCCCCAACCTCTTCTCATTGACACCTTGGACAGGGGCAGCTGGAGTTGGGCCTCACGTTTCTGAGGGGCCAGGGGTGAAGAATCGTGGCATTGTAGTCACAAGACCAGCGTTATGTAACCGCAAGGTTCTCTCGGAGAGTAAGATGGCTTTTAATTACTGTGACAAAGTTGTTCCTTTGGACCTGTGAGATGAGGCAGTGAAGCAAGTGAGCTTTCCGGCAAAATGGTGCCGATGTCATAGATGTCATACTTACACTTCCCCTTGTCTGAAGCCAGGCCCCAGCCCCACCTCTGGGTTTGTAAACAGTGCCCCCTTCTGAGTGGTAACCTGGAATAGGCCGCCAGGTGACACTATTTTCTTCCGTTCCAGAAAGTCTCATTAGATTTTCTTCTCCCATGCTGCTCTTAACCTTTGCTCAAAACTGAACGAAGTGTGCTCCATGTCTCATCTCAACCGCTGTTTTATTTTTTAATATTTGTTTGCTCAAGGTCATATAGCTAGTCAGGCCTTGGACAGGGTTCTCTTGACCTTTCCTCAGCACCAAGTGGTTCTCATAGGAACCTCTTTGGGGCCCTGACTGTTCTCTGGTTGGAGGGTGGAGGCTGCTGATCTGCCCCTGGTCTCTTCCAGTGTATGCTGAAGTGGAACAAGCCCTACTTGCTTTGACAATGCCAGACCAAGGTGTCTTGGATGTGGTCAAGGGCTCAGAGGCTGCCTGCCTGGCAGCTGGCCTGCATGCATTCTGTGCCGTGCCCAAATAATGGTCAAGGTTTCTGTTTTCCCTTTCGGTTCATCTAGCCCACAGGCTAGTGTGGACTCCCAGCAGAGTGGCCTGGAATGATACTCGGAATCTCTTTGAGCAGTGAAGCTTCTGGGTAGCCTTGAGTCAAACAGCCATGTTTTTCCACTGAGCTAGTCCACACAGTGGTGCTTTTGGGATTGAGGTGCCAAGAATCGTTACTGCTCTGTGTGATGGGACAGTAGTCGAGGACAGAGGTCAGGAATCGCAGCTCATAGTTTTTGTTCCGTAAAGTACCTCACCAGGTATAGGCTGCCAGGGTTAGCCTTCTTGGGATTCCTCTCTGAGAAAACGGTCCATGCAGAGGCTGCTTCAGAAGTGTGGTTGCTGTAGGATGAATGCCATAGCCCAGGAAGCATGGATACGAATATGAACCAAGGCTATAAAAAAAAAATTCACCACCCTTCTTAATATCCCCCTGTCTGGGTCCAGGTTTTCTCCAATCTTATATCTATATATGAGATCACATACACATGTGTGTATGTGTATATACATCCATACATATATATAATTTAAAAAAAATTTTTATTTTGTTTTGTTTTTGGTTTTTGAAGTAGGGTCTCACTCCAGCCCAAGCTGACCTAGAAGTCACTATGTAGTCTCAGGGTGGCCTCAAACTCACTGCAGTCCTCCTACCTCTGCCTCCCAAGTGCTGGGATTAAAGGCATGTGCCACCATACCCAGCCTTATTTATTTATTTGAGAGAAAGAGGCACCCAAATATTTATTTATTTACTGGGGAGGAGAGGGAGGAGGATAAAAAGAGGCAGATAGGGGGTGCCAGGGACTCTAGCCACTGCAAACAGACTCCAGATGCATGTGCCACCCTGTGCATCTGGCTATGTGGATGCTGGAGAATTGAACCTGGGTCCTTAGATTTGACAGGGAAGTGTCCCAACTGCTAAGCCATCTCTCCAGCCCTAAACATATATAATTTTTGTTGTTGTGAGACAAAGTCTCGTAGTTAAGGCTTGTTTTGAGCTCCTCATCCTCCTCCTTCTACCTCCCAAGTGTTAACGTTACAGGTGTGTGTCACACCTGGTCTTGTTTTAGGGTAACAAAGGTGTCAGCATTCCTGTCAGGATAAGAGGTATTTCCTTCAGCATAACACTTCACTTCCTCTAGTTGGTTGATAACTTTTTGAATAAATAAAATTTGTTCAAGGAAGCAAAAATTCAGAAAATTGACAACATCATTGTTGGAACAATGTCCAAACTCTAGTGTTTTCCAAAATTATATTGAGCTTTAAAAATTGCCCACTGTAGTGAGGAGAGTGAGGAAGTAGAAGGAAGGCTATGATACGCTGGCATGCGTGGCATGCTCCACCTGTGAGGAGTATATTAGCCCACAGTACTTAAGTATTTCTTCCTCAGTGAGCAGTGGTGACCCAGAATGTACCTTGCCGCTTTTTGTTGGTATAGAACAGGAGCTGGCAAACTATTCCTGTGAAAGTCCACATAGTAAATATTTTACGGTTTGTGGGCAGTTCAGTCTCTCATCTCTGCCATGGCAGTGTGTTCGTGTAAAACTTTATTTTACAAAAACAGGTGGTGGTTGCAGCTGACTACCACTAGTCATACAGCCTATTGTATAGATTCTCCTTGCTTACAGACGCTCTCATGTAACCTTAGTTAATTCTTAAACAACCCTCAATAGAGCTGACCTCATTGCTAAAATGGAAGTAAATCGATACTGAAAGGCCAAATGACTTGCCAAGACCACAAAGGTTTAAAGTCAGGAGCAGAAGTCGGGACTACTGATTTCTTGTCCATCATTTTTCTGCTGTGATATCAATGATGTATAATGGCCATTAAGTCAAGGGCATAGTCTGTTCAGGTGTTATATTCTGCTGTGGTTTAGAACTCTGCAGTCCTTATTTTACAGATAATGACATAAAATCACAAAGCTGAAGCAACTTGCTGAAAGATGCAGCTAGGTGATGCATGCAGTATCATTTTGGCTATCACTGCTGTTGAAAATATCAGAGAGCTACTGAGTTGAAAAATAAATTTATTTTGCATATGCTAAAAACTGGTGGCTGATACATCTTTTTTTTCACTTTGCTCTGTATTTCCAAAGGATGGGAACCATGGTTCTGCTGAAAGCTTGTGTACTTCCTCCTAATGCCTTCCGTGTGTTTCACACGCGCCCGCGTCCTCTACTACCATCTCGCACTGAAGTCCCGTGCCTCCGTGCAGTTCAGTTCATTGTGAGCAGCATGGAGTGGTCAGTGTCACCTTTCTGTTCCTATTTCAGTGTCACGATGTCTGACCGGAAGGCAGTGATCAAGAACGCAGACATGTCTGAGGACATGCAACAAGATGCTGTTGACTGCGCCACACAGGCCATGGAGAAGTACAACATAGAGAAGGACATTGCTGCCTATATCAAGAAGGTATGCTGGGAGTGCTGTGATTGGTGGCTGAGAGTGGGGATTGGTGGCTTAGTAGTACTCCAGGCAAGTCTAGAGCAGGGGTTGTAAGAAAGCACCCAAATAAAACCCTGGGACTTTTGCAAAGCACAAAAATCAGGGTTGATTCTGAATTGTCAAAGTACTTTCCTTAGGAATTCTTAATAAGAGCTCTGCTGGGGGCGGGGGGAGGCGACGTGTGTTAAAAAGGCATTGGGGGAAGAATAAGACTTCAGAGAAGCTTCAGAATTAAGTATTACTGGCCCAGTTAAGAACTACACAAAATTAACACTAAGGATGTTTGATTGAACAATAAAACGAGATTTGGGGATTGGAGAGATGGCATTAAGGTGCTTGCCTGAAAGGCCTAACAACCCAAGTTCAGTTCCCCAGTACCTATGTAAAGCTAGGTGCACAAGGTGGCAGATGTGTCTGGAGTTTCTTTGCAGCAGCTGGAGGCTCTGGCACACCTATTCTTTTTGTCTGGCTTGGTGGTGCATACCTTTAATCCCAGCACTTGGGAGGCGCAGGCAGCAGGGTTGCTCTGAATTCGAGGCCAGCCTAAGACTCCATAGTACATTCCAGGTCAGTCTGGGCTAAGAGATCTTGTACAAATATTAAAGGAACTGTTACCATTTAAAGTGGGGCATCCTTCCTTATAATCCTTGTGATGTAGGAATTTCCCTTCTCTTTCCCTAAAAGACTTTGGTACTGCATCCTCCCCTTCTTATATTATTAAGCAAAAGATGGAGTTAAACAATAGTCCTTTGGTTTAGCAGGATGTGAATCTAGGATATCCCCCCACCCCATATCAAAATCCAGATGCTGAAGAATCTCATATAAGAAAGCATAGCATTTAAGCTGGGTGTGGTGGTGCACGCCTTTACTATCAGCACTCGGCGGGGGGCAGAGGTAGGAAGAGCTCCATGAGTTCTAGGCCACCATGAGACTGCATAGTGAATTCCAGTTTAGCTTGGGCTAGAGCAAAACCCTACCTTGAGGAAAAAAAAAAAGGCATAGCGTTTGCATTTAACCTATAAGTGCTTAATATTATCTGTAGATTATATACATGCTAATGCAGTATAAAGTTACAGCTATACGAATAGTTGTTGTACTGTTTAGGGAATAACGGAAGAAAATCTACACGTTCAGTACAGATGTAACTTAAAAAAAATTTTTAGCCGGGCATGGTAGCACATGCCTTTAATCCCAGCACTCAGGAGGCAGAGGTAGGATCGCCATGAGTTTGAGGCCACCCTGAGACTGATTCTAGGTCAGCCTGAGCTATAGTTAGACCCTACCTCAGAAAACAAAACAAATAACAAAATGTATTTATTTTTATTTTTGTATTTGAGGAAGAGGCAGAGGGAGAGAATGGGCATGCCAGGGCCTCTAGCCACTGCAAAGGAACTCCAGACACATGCGTCTGGCACTATGTGGGTACTGGGGAACCGAACCTGGGTCCTTTGCAGGCAAGCACCCTAACTGCTGAGCCATCTCTCCACCCCAAATGTAACTCTTTTCCCCTGAATATTTTCATTCTGTGGGTGGTTGAATACATAGATTGAAAACATGCAGGTATAGAGGGCTTGACTGTATAATTTCTAGAACAATGGATGGTCAGTATTGAGGTAAGAGTGATCCCTGAAAGATTCCTAAGTGAATTGAGTGAGTGGAAATAGTTAACACTGTAGTGACAGCTGGTGCAGGAGTAAGAAGGCAACTAGTGCCCCCAGTTTCCAGTCAGGAGCATGTCCACTGGAAGAACAGACCCAGTCTTTGGTCTTGAGCACTGGCATTCCAAAAAGTGTGCATGAGAGTGGCAGCCTAGTCCATTGCAGTAGGGTGTGGTCAGTAGGATTTCTCTTGGTGTTAAGGACTCTTGTTTTCCTACCCATGTAGGTGGGATGAGAACAGGTTATGGGAGTCCTGAACTCTGGGGGTACAGAAGTGTGGCCTTGCTATCCTATCCAGGGAGAGAATGCAGAATGGTAGACTCCAGGTCAGAAAAACCCTCAGATTATCTGCTGAAACTTCCTTGTTTCATCTGTGGGAAGAAATGTAACTCTGGGAGTGTCTGTGCCTGTCCTGCATGCCACAGAATCAGGAATCAGAGTTGAAGTTGTGTTTGGCTTCCTGTTCCTTAGGACCTCTTGGGATTGTGTGCTGTGAGGGCTTTGAGGGATTAGAGAAGTATGTGGAACACCTCATGCAACAGAGAGCCACGAAGTTGGCAGCATTGATGGGCATGTGTAGGGCTACTGCCCTTTCATAGCTGTGACAGAGTGTGCCTAGAACTGATGTATTAATTGAGCCACAGTAGGCTAGGGTTCTGTCTGTCCGAAGTGCTGACAAGCATGCCCATGGTGATTTTTGTGGAGTGATCTTTCATGACAAGAGGTCCTCATTCTGGTGCATACAGCTTATTGCAGTCAGGTTCACACTGCTGTCAGAAATCATCTGACCAAGAACAGCTTGTAGGGAAAAAAAAGGTTTATTTTGGCTCACAGACTGGAGGGGAAGCTCCATGATGACAGGGAAAATGATGGCATGAGCAGAGGGTGGACATCACCCCCTGGCCAACTATTAGGTAGACAATAGCAACAGGAGAGTGTGCCACACACAGGCAAGGGGACACTGGCTATAAAACCCGTAAGACCGCCCCCATAATACACTGTCTCCAGGGGGCATTAATTCCCAAATCTCCATCCTCTGGGAACCTAGCATTCAGCATGCCTAAGTTTATGGGGAATCCTGAATCAGACCGCATCACAGCTCACATGGTGCTCGGCACATAGGCTTGCTCTTAATATTGACTTGAACTACTTTTTTTATACTTCAAACATTTAGTCCCTATTTGTTCCAGTGCCTTGAGTTTTGGCATTTGGCAGTGTTGGCCAGTACCTCATACTGGAATGGCTTCTGGTAGGTGTCATGCTGAAGAATCACAGGGTGGGTCAGTAGAGGCTGGGAGGTGGCTGGAGGGAGGAGAGATGATCAAGGTGTAGAATGCTAAAGGCTTGGCAGGGAGGAATAATGGAGCCTTTGTGGTGTTGCATTATTGATGAGGGGAAGAGTGTTCTTAACAACCTTAGAACCTGAGCTGCTGAGGTTCAGGAGCTTTTGAGGCCTTAGGCTGGGGCAGGGTGGGTGGGAACAGCTAAACATAAGGGTGCTGGAGTTCCTGGGAGAGACTCTCCATTCTTGATTTTCATTTGCAACTTCCCTAATCACCTTTCTTTTCCCCCTTTTATTCATTTTTTTAGGAATTTGACAAGAAATATAATCCTACCTGGCATTGTATCGTGGGCCGAAATTTTGGCAGCTATGTCACACACGAGACAAAGCACTTCATCTATTTTTACTTGGGTCAAGTTGCAATCCTCCTCTTCAAGTCAGGCTAGGTGGCCACGGTGAAGGTGTCAGTGGCGGCGGCAGCGATGGCAAGCAGGCGGCGTTGCTGGGACTGTTTTGCACTGGGGCCAGCATCGGGATGTCCTCTCCAATGGCTGTGCTACTGCATGGACTCTACACTCGATTTCATGTGTGTCGCAGTAAACAAAACCAAACTTCTTTCTGTTTAGTTGCCTGGGGAAGAAGGCTGCTTCATGTTTATTTTTCAAGTCTTTAAAAATATTTTTTTGGTTGTATTGCACTAGGAAATCTCTCCCACCCCTCCTTTTCCTCTTTCTCTCCCTGTACAAAGTAAACGGCCCTCAACAGAGCCTGATAGACTAGGGGGGGGGCCAAGAAAAGAAATAGGTCTCTGGAGGTGGAACTAAAATGGTGCAGTTGCCTCTTCTGGTGGTGGATGCTGCTTTAGGCGGCCGGGGAGGCTGCAAGGAGACAGTGTTAGGATCGGCATGGAGAGGGATAGGAAGGAGGGGGGATTGATCTAGTACCAGGGAGAATATTCCACTGAACTGTGATTTTATGGCTTGGGGTAGGAGTGGGGTGGGGGTGGATTCTTTCAGGGGCCCTGTGATGTGTTTGTGGTGTGTGGGAGTGGGGAGCAGACTTGTCTTGCCGTCTTTGTCAGGATTTCTAAGTAAGGGCTGTGTCTTTGTGGAATACCTTCTTTTCTTCCTTCCAGAGATCATGCTAGGAGGATGTTGAGAGTAGGATTAGCTTGATTTTTTTTTTTTTATTTCCCTTTACATTCTTCTGTCTGCTCCCTGCTTGGTCCTTGTTTTTCTCATTCCCCTGAGCTCTCTTAGAGAGCAGCCCCTATTAGTTGGCTGGCAAGGGAATTTCTCTGGTGACTGTAGTTCCTTAGTTAGGTCTTAACAATCAAACCAAATCAATGTCTCCCTTAATTCTCCTTTGTGTATGTGGTGTGTGTGTCTGTGTCTGTGTGTGGGGGTGGGTTAGGGGTAGAGGGGAGGGTGGGGCAAGACAAATGAAATCTAGGAGGTATGGGTAGGTAGGAGTCAGAGTTAGTTCTAAGAGGGCCTTTATGCTACACCTGTTGTGGGGTTGAGGGCAGCTGTCACCCTCCCTCAGTCATGGGACACTGACCTGTGGCTGGCTGCTCCCTGAGAAGGCTTATGGAGGATCATCCAGAGCAAGGTGACCATACTGCTCTGGAGCTAGGCCTCAGTGGAGGGAGACTTACGGATGGTGGCCGCCTCTAGCAGGAGGTGAGAGTGGAAGCAACACCGGCAGAGAGGGGCCCTGGAGTAGGCATGTCTTACAGGGGTGTGAGCCCCAGCTGTCAGGAGGTGGAGTACAGCTGTGAGTGGAGGAGATCCCAGGGAGGAGCAGGGAAGCCTTGTCTGTGGGTGACATTGGGTGGGGAGGGAAGGGGGTGTCGTTGCTGACTGAGCTGTTGATTCTCATGAGTCTCATTCAGAACTCTCATGTGTAGGGTTGAAACTGGGGGAGGGGGGAATTCCAGCTCATTTTCTTTTCCCAGTCCATTTTTGGGCTGGTGGGGAGGCAGAAGAAGGACCCCTCCCCCAAGCCCTTAGTGTGTACTGAGCTTTCTTTTTTAAAAAATGCTGGCAAGGGGAGGGTGGGAACTGGGGTGATGACTGAATTCCCTGTTCAAACCATTTGTTGGGTACATGATAGTTTGATTTTTAGGTCTTACTATTATTTTTTAAATGAATGTTCAGATCTGTGTTTTTCCCTGCCCTCCCAGACTGTGTGGCCAGTTGGAAGTGTCTAGTTTTTGTTCATCTCATTTCTGGAGTGGGGCTGAGACCCTGCCACATCTATGCTCTGCATCCACGCCTCTTTTGGACATTAAAGGTCGATTGATGCACTTTTGAGCTGTTTGGGCTTATTAGGGGATGAAGAGTCAGCCTGGTGCCAGTGGTACCACAGAGTGCATAGGGGCTTGGGGGTGGGGCTGCTTAGGTTGGAGCAGAGTGAGAATGTGCTTGTCATCAAGGACATAAACGCCAGTGTGGGTAGAGCTAATAAAATGGAAGGCAGGTAGCGCTTCAGATGAGAAGTTGGGTGGGGAAAAGACTACCTCTGGGACAGTGAGGTACCAAGGGTTAAGAAGGGTCTGTAGTCCAGTGCGGTCATGCCCATCTTCAACCCCAGCATTTGGGGAGGCAGAGAGGGAGGAGGGTCACTGTGAACTCGTGGCCAGCCTGAGACCACAGAATTCCAGGTCAGCTTGGACTAGAATGAGACCTTACCTCAAAAAATAAAAAAGTAAAAAAGGGCTGTAGACTCCCCCACCCCACCTTGTTAGTGCCTTTGCTTGTTGTAATTTGACAGCTGAGGCCTTGGGGTATAGGGCATGGATAAGGCCACACACAGTTCGCTTTTCAGCTGTGCGGATCATCCACTTCTTGCTAAGATGGAAGAGGCCTTCCAGCTGCCACCTGTGGACAACATGTTTCTCACAGGTAGGTACACAGTGATCGTCTGGATGTCTCATCCAGCAGCTTGTTGAAGGAGACCAGGGCCTGTGGGGCCCTGGAGGGGAAAGGCTGTGAATGAAGCCGGGTCACATGAGGGGCTGTGAAAGGGAAGATGGGAATTGTGGCATTCTTGTGGAAGAATGCTCCTAAGAACTGACCAGGGAGTGAGGGTGTGGATAACATCCAAAGCCCTACTTTCCACTCTGTTCTCTAGTCACTGGGACCTCCATTTGGCCAATCACAAGGCAGATGGTAAGGCAAGATGACAAGACGCAGTCCCCTCCCCCTTAGATAATGGCAGAGTCCAGAATGAATCTGAGGCTAGCAGATGAAGACTAGCCAGCTAGCCACTAAGTAGTGATAGTCTGCTGTCATCTCTGAATTTTTGTCCCCTCTAGCATAGACCTAAGATGTGGCTGTCTCTAATGTTTCCCGCACTTAATGTCTAACTGTCAGAGGCATTATGGACTTTCTGTGAGAAGAGTGCTTCCCCATCACTACTGGTCAGTAGGGCTGTCTTGTCTGTCAGTCACCTAGTTAAATGTGCTTGCTGGCTAGCAAGTCTGGTCTGTAGGGCAGGCTGTGAGGAAGGACAGGAGGGAAGCCCTTAGGCAGGAGTATGGGGGAAGGGAGAGGCATCTGGGAAACCGCAGACCTCTACTTGGGTAAATGACACCCATCCCTATTATCCAGGATAATCTCACATCTGAGTGGGCTGCAGAATTAATGACATCTAAAAGTTGGCCTCCATAGCAGCCAACATTCCTTTCCCCGCCCCTGCCCCCTTCCCAGGTAGGGTGTCTAGCCCAGGCTGACCTTGACTTCAGTATGTAGTCTCAGGGTGGCCTCGAACACAGTGATCCTCGGAGTTCTGGCATTAAAGGCATGCACCATCACTCCTGGCTCGCTCCTTTTAAAATTATTTGAGAGAGAGGCAGACGGAGAATGGGCGTGCCAAGGCCTTCAGCCGTTGCAAACAAACTCCAGCTGCATGTGCCACCCTGTGCAACTGGCTTTACATGTGTCCTGGGGAACTATACGCACTATCAGGCTTTGCAAGCAAGTTCCTTTAACCTGCTGAGCAATCTCAAGCCCTACTCCTTCCCTCCCCTGCCCCCCGAGGTAGTGCCTCACTCTAGCCCAGGCTGACCTGGAATTCACTCCATTCTCAGGGTGGCCTTGAACTCACGGAGATCCTCCTACCTCTGCCTTCCGAGTGCTGGGATTGAAGGCATGCGCCGCCACACCCAGCTAAACCCTACAGTTTTGAATAACTGGGTAAGGTCTTAGCCAATGTAACAAAAAACTGACCATGCTTGGTCAGCTTGGTATCTGCACAAGCATAAAAGATTATTTGCAAGCAGAGAGGATGGGTATGCCAGGGCCTGTACCCACTGCAAACAAACTACAGAAGCATGTGCCGCCTTGTGCACCTGGCTTTACATGGGCACTGGGGAGTCAAACCCAGGTCTTTAGGTTTTGCATGCAAGTGCCTTAACCACTGAACTCTCCCTCCAGCCCCTGCACACTTAAACCTAATGTCTAATACAGCAACAAAGCTGTGTTTCTGCTTGTGACATGTAGTGCAACCCCCCTGTGTACAACTAGAAATCTGCTAATTCTTCCCTAGAAGAGGGTTTCAGGTCCTTGGGTGGTGGTCACCGTGTGATATAAAGGTATTGTAACATGTTGAGTGCCGGATAAGAGGCAAGAAAACTTGAGCAGCCTGTACACATCAACATAAAGGGTCGGTGCTCAGGATCTGTTTCTGCTGTGCGGGGCCTGCCACGGCTGTTTCCTTTTCATCCATCACTGCCCCTTCACGCACCTCGGGCATATGGTTCAACAGACAACAGCTTGCACAGCAGCCCAGACCTCATCTGGAATCCCCTCAAGCCCAGCAGCGTTTGGGGACACTCAGTACATGTGTAACACTCAGCAGTGCACTCGTAGATGGTGACCCATTTTGTGTGTGTGTGTGTGTGAGAGAGAGAGAGGGGCTGGGTATTGAACTCAGCTCTACCATGGAGCTGCAACCCCAGCCCACAAACACTGCTCAAACAGCCCTAGAAAGAGGTCCATCTAGGGAGGGTTGTCAATAGCACAAGGCATCTAGATAACATTTGCAATTCAGATTAAAAAATGAATCGTTTTTAGTGTAAGTACCTTGGAATATATAGTAAAATTGGTTTATTTGAAATACCAACTTAACTGGACTCTTGAGACAAGGTCTCTAGCCCAGGCTAACCTAGAAGTTACTCTGTAGCCCAGGTTGGACTTCAACTCATGGTGATCCTCCTGTCTCAGCCTCCCAAGTGCTGGGTTTATAGGCACGAACCACTACACCCCATTTTATATTCTTTGTGAAATATGGTGCACAAGGGGGTAGCCAGGACTAATCCCTCACATGAGTGATGCATGTTGGTTTTTTACCTCCAGGTACTATGTGAAATAGCACATAATGTTTTAGGCTAGTAAGTTTTAGAATAATGTGTTACATAGCCATGGACAGGTAACACATTCAAGTACATACACAAAGTCTTCAGTTCTCTGGGAAGGGATTAACTTTATTCTAGTAACCACAGTTCTAACCAGGAGAATGTAATCATGAGGATGGAAGAATATGTAGTGTGAAAAGATTTAAGAAAATGTTCAACTGGTGTATGAAAAGACAAGTGATATTCCATACAATGGAATATTGCTCAGCCATAGGATTAGAATACTAGTCCATGTTTATAATATAGATGGCCCTTGGCAACTTGCAATAAAAGAAAAAAAGCCAGACAAAAGCTGCAGAAAGCCCTTGAGATGCCTTTGTAGCAATGGATGACAGCTTGGGTCTGGGCGGCTTTGTGTGAATCAATATATGTGGAACTTACAGTGGGTCCTGATAAATGATGGTCAGTAGAGTGTGAGAAACATTCCAGACCAGGAGTGAAAGCACAGAGGCGAGGCCCCAACACTTGTCCCAGCCGGGCCACAGTCCCCTCAGCTCCCTCTCTGCATGTCCTGGAGGAGGACACCCATGCTCACCACTTCCTCAATCCACACGTACCTCCCTTGAGGTACTGTCATGGGAACTAATAGTCCCATAACCAGTATGCACTAGTTAGATGAGTACTAATATCTATACTGGGGGGCCCTGTTTGCACATCTCACAGTGCCCTGTACACAGCAGGGCTTGCTGCATATCTGTGAGAGAACAAATGAAGAAAACATGGGAGATAGGCATATTCAACTAGCTTCTAAAAACCATAAAGAAGGGTGTGGGCAAAAGCCCATGGCCAAGCATGGTTATCACAACACTTTGAAACAACGTGACTACCATTTTCAGGGGAATGAAGTGTGACAGCAAATGACAGACACCTGTGTATGGCATGGTCTTCCATTGCCAGTTAATGGCCAAAGCACCCTGGGAATATGCCAGGTATGTTTGGACAGGGTTGGACAATGGGGAGAATAGAAAAACTGCTGTGTGCGATTGTTTTTCGACACGTGGAGAGCATGAATCCTGTTTTGAAGAACACTTATCTTGGAAGAGTTCACTAAAATTCTAAGGGACACCAACGGTAAAAAATGGCAACTAATCGCGACATCTGTTTCCTGGTCATGGGTCCTGGGTGTTTCATGAACAAGGCAGGTGGAAAGCTGGATGCAAGCATCCTCAGTCCGGAGGCCGCGGCGCTCCAGCCTCTCTCCCTGCAGGGAACCCTCTTCTGCCTCAAACGTTCCCCCCGCCACACACACACCACACCACATGCACAGAAGGTCACGGGGGCAGGTTTGCTTTTCTCCAGCCCTTTATCTGGCCTGGAAGTGAGTCCTTCCCTTGTTCCCTGGGGAGCAGACTCCTTCCTTACTGTTTAGAGGAAGGAGTGATCATAATGGCTCCCCTTTCCTTGTGTTTCTCCAGTGACTGGGTGTTTCATCTCAAGGGACAAAAAGGAGCAGGACAATCAAGTTCAAGGCTAGCCTAAGCTACAAAATGAGGCTTCATCTTTAAAAAAAAATTTTTTTTTAAGGGAAAAATTCACAAGGACTCTTCCTGGTGCTAAATTAATTTTGTTAATTACTTGAGCATAAACCACACATAAACTACATATAGCTCTTATGTGACTAATATAACTAAAAAAAATTTCCAAATTAGGGCTGGGGAGATGGCTTAGCAGTTAAGGCACTTGCCTGCGAAGCCTAAGGACCCATGTTTGACTTTCCAGATCTCACGTAAGCCAGACACACAAGGTACGTGAGGTCACACATGCACACAAGGTGGTGGACACATCTGGAGTTTAATTGCAGTGAATTGGGGCCCCAGCTTGCCAATTCACTTATCAAAAGCAAAAACAGGGAAGGAGAGATGGCTTAGCAGTTAAGGCTTCTGTCTGGAAAGCCAAAGGGCTCAAGTTTGATTCCCCAGGACCCACATAAGCCAAATGCACCAGGTGGCGCATGTGTCTGCAGTTTGCTTGCAGTGGCTGGATGCCCTGGCGCACCCATTCTCTCTCTCTCTGCCTCTTTCTCTCAAGTAAATAAATAAAAAACATTAAAAACAAAATTTACAAATTAAACACAAAGACGATTGCATAATTCAAATGAACACCAATGCAGCTTTTTTCTTTTTTTTTCCTCCCCTGAATGAGTCATACCTCCTACCAGGATGCTTGCTGACCACAGCCACAGCCCCATTTCTTTCCCGGGTGTACCCGACAGTGTGTACCATATGGGCTACTCCGCCCCAGCTTCTCTGGTTTGAACCCCTGTAGATCTTCCCGCAGAGCAGGGCATCAGAGGTCGTTCAGTTTCCACGTAGTGTGAGCGGATGGCTCACGTAGCCATCAGTCCTACTTGAGCTCCTCCTTTAGCTCTGAATAATTCAAGCAGCCCAAGCTACCACGAACCACAGATGAAGACAGTTTTAGTTTTAAGAGTCCGTTAGAAAGGGCTACCGAATGTGCCAGGAGTGGTGACACATGCCTGTATCCCAGCACTTGGGAGGTGGAGGCAGGGGGATCAGAAATTCAATGTCATCCTTGGCTACACAGTGAGCTTGAGGTGGGAAGGAAGGGGAGAGAGGGAGGAGGAGAGAACTGTTACCTCGAGTAAGGGATGAGGTAGGCAAAGGCACTTCTGAACTCATCAAATGTTTGGAGAGCATCCCCCATGTGTCAGGCAAAGTTTTTCATATCTCTCTCAAGGTCTCATTTTTTTCAGGTAGGAATTGAGGGGGTTGGCTGAGTGCTTTCCTTGGTCCTGACATTCTGGTTGGCTTTTGGGTTGCTATATGCAGTTACAAGTCAGTGAAATAGTCAACAGAAACTTACTGATCACCAGCCAAGGTTACAAAGAAGTGGAAATTAGATCTGCACTTACTAACTCTACTTTTGTCATCTCAGAGTATTAGCTAGGGCTCCAGGTTTATTTTTACTTGTAGTTTTAAAAACATTTATCCATTGACTGTGTGTGTGTGTGTGTGTGTGTGTGTGTGTGCGCGCGCGCCCCCTTGTACATCTGGCTAACGTGGGTCCTGGGGAATTGAACCTGAGTCCTTTGGCTTTGCAGGCAAATGTCTTAACCACTAAGCCATCCCTCCAGCCTTATTTTTTTTTTGTTGTTGTTTTTGTTTTTTGAGGTAGGATCTCACTCTAGCTCAGGGTGACCTGGAATTCACTATATAGTCTCAGGGTGGCCTCAAACTCACGGCTGTCCTATCTCTGCCTCCCAAATGCTGGGATTAAAGGCGTGAGCTACCATGCCCAGCTCCTGTTTTTACTTTTTATATGCATTCACTTTAAGTAGACAAAATCTAGGCAGCTGGGTGTAGTGGCACATGCCTTTTTATTTAATTTTTTTTGGCACATGCTTTTTCAAACCCCAATTCTGGGGAGGCTGAGGTATGAGGATTGCCATGAATTCAAGGCCTGCTTGCGCTACAGAATAAGTTCCAGGTCAGCCCAAAACTTGGAGGAGCCTTTAAAAAAGTTAAATATACTTATGGTGTACATATATTTGGGGAAAGGGGACACTGGAAATAGAACCCAGGGCTTTGTACATGCTGGGCAAGCTGTTTATCACTGAGGTACAAACCCAGCTCTTTTTTCTTTCTTTTGAGAGTGGGTCTCACTGAGTTGCCCAAGGTTCGTTTCAGACTTGAAATCTGCTTTTGTAATCCCCTAGCACCACTGTTTTTAGGTTTAGTAGACACTCAAACCATAAAGTGAACGTGCATGGCGAAGCAGCGCCATCTTCTGGGATAATTGAGTGATGCAGCACAGGGGCCAGACAGGCTCAACGTGTGTGTGTGTGTGTGTGTGTGTGTGTGTGTGTGTGTGCGCGCGCGCCAGGAAGAGGGGGAGAGAGCGCATGTGCACTTGGGCTTGTGCTTCTTACGACCATGCGTATTCAAACTGGATAAACGCATCCTGCTTTTCCGGCTGTACTGTCACCACCACAAAAGTTTTAGCCGGAAGTCGCATCCTGGGCTGGGAGTGAGAAGTTGCTTTGGGGAAATCTGATACCTGCCTTCTTCCCCCACTGCACCTGGGTGACTCAGGCTGAGAAAGCATAGCAGGCTGGGAGCCGCACCCTCCACCTTCTTTTAGGACTCTTTTTAGGATTCAGTGTTGGATTTTTTTTTCTTTTTTCTTTTTCTTTCTTTCTTTCTTTCTTTTTTTTTTTTGAGCTAGGATCTTTGTGATGGTTTGACTCAGGTGTCCCTCATAAACTTAGGTGTTCTGAATGCTAGGTTCCCAGCTGATGGAGATTTGAGAATTAATGCCTCCTGGAGGGAGTGTATTGATGGGGGCAGGCTTATGGGAGTTATAGCTAGTCTCCCCATGCCAGTGTTTGGTATACTCTCCTGTTGCTATGGTCCACCTTATGTTGGCCAGGGGCTGATGTCCATCCTCTGGTCATGCCAGCGTTTTCCCCTGCCATCATGGAACCTCGAACCTGTAAGCCAAAACAAACCTTTTCCCCACAAAGCTGCTCTTAGTTGGGTGATTTCTACTGGCAATGTGAACTTGACTGCAACAGTCTTGCTGGCACAATCCTCCTACCTCTGCTGGGATTAAAGGCGTGCGCCACCATGCCCGGCTAGTGTGGGCTTTTTAAAGGCCAACTTGGGAAACGTCATTTGGTTGCTAGGGGGTTGCTGGCAGGGAGCAAGGATGAGAAGTGAGGGAAATACCACTGAACATGCTTTGTGCTAGGCACTGCATATATATTATCTCTCTTTTTAAAAATATTTTATTTATTTGAGAGAGAAAAACAGGCAGATAGAGAATGGGTGTGCCACGGTCTCCAGATGTATGTGTCACCTTGTGCATCTGGCTTACGTGGGTCTTGGAGAACCGGACCTGGGTCCTTTAACTTTGCAGGCAAGTGCCTTAACCACCAAGCCGTCTCTCCAGCTCTGATTTATCTCTTCATTATCTGTACAGTGGAGAGGCGGTTCTGTGGTTAAAGGCACTTACAAAGTCAGCCACAGGGGTTCAGTTCTCCAGTACCCATGTAATGTCAGACCACAAAAAGTGGCACATGTGCTTGATGTTGGTTTTCAGTGTTGAGAGGCCCAGGTGAATCCCCAGCCCTCCTCTGACGTATAAACAGACTAAAACATCCTTGTCTTCCAGATATGGTCGCTGTAGCCCAGGCTGACCTGGAACTCAGCAATCCTCCTACCTCGGCCTCCTGAGTGCTGGGATTAAAGACATGCACTACCACTCCCACCAACTAAGACATTTAAAAAATATATATATTTATGAGCCGGGCGTAGTGGCGCACGCCTTTAATCCCAGCTCTCGGGAGGCAGAGGTAGGAGGATTGCCAAGAGTTCAAGGCCACTCTGAGACTACATAGTGAATTCCAGGTCAGCCTGGACCAGAGTGAGACCCTACCTCGAAAAACCAAATACATATATATTTTTAAGAGAGAGAGAGGCAGACACAAAGAGTGGGTGTGAGAGCACCGGAGCCTCCTGCCACGGCGCACGGATTGCAGCTTTGTGCACTTGGCTTTACACTGAAACTGGGGAACCCCAGGCTGCTAGGCTTTGCAGGCAAGCACCTTAAGTCTTGAGCCATCTCTCCTAAAATATCTTTTTTAAAAAAAATATTTTATGTTTATTTATTTGACAGAGAAAGAGTAAACGAGAGAGAGAGAGCGCATGCCAGGGCCTCCAGCCACTGCGGACAAACTCCAGATGCATGCGCCCCCTTGTGCAGCTGGCTAATGTGGAACCTGGGTCCATTGGCTTTGCAGGCAAACGCTTTAACCTCTGAGCCATCCCTCCAGCCCCCCCTTTTTTTAAAAAAGAATGGCAGCTCTTTATTATAGAGCAACACAAGCACAGGAAGCTATGAAAACTGCTTGCAGATGTGTTCATTTGCTGGAGGACAGTGAGCACTCCAAAGCTTTGGTTTGACATCAGCTGGATTCTCAAGATGCAGTGACGTGAAAACAGTTCGATCCTTTCAGGCCTTGCTTTCCTGAGGCAGGTCTGGAGGGGCGCTCAGGCCACACAGGTCATTCCTCACTGCTAAGACTTGGCTTTCCCGAGTATTCCACTCAGTGCTCTGTGAATTTTCAGCAGGCACTGTTTCTAGCTCTGTGCAGGGCCCTGCCCTCTTGTCTTTTCTTGGGCCCCAGGAAGTTTCCACAAACACTCTGATCAGTACTCAGGGGGACCCTGGGCACATCTCTGGGCCTTTCTGTGCAGACCTCAGTGCTCCAGTACGCAGTTCCGAGAGCGCCAGCCCTTCGTCTCCTGGACTCGTTATGTCTCCTTAGCTCAGGCGTCCTCAGCCCCCTCTAGAGTCCCTTCATTTGTATTGTGGCTTTAAACCTATTTTTCTAGACAGTGAACTGGGGCAATCACAGAATTCTTATTGCTTGTTTTCACAACTCTTAGGCATTATGGTACCTTCTTAACTATCCAATGTCCAGATTCTTGCCTGGTTATTTTGGGTGGTTTCAGGCAGGAAGAGAAATCTGGTTCCCATTTCTTCATCAGTTAGGTTTTGCACAACTTCTGCTCTCAGCATAGTGCCTTTCAATAGCTTCCATGTTTTGCTCATGATCCTGCAGCTGGCAGACTGGGTGGGGCTGCTGTATGGGTGCGTTCAGCTGAGTCCTGCTCATTTGCTGGCTTGACTGGAGTAGCCATGCGTCTCACCATCCAGCAGACCAGACTGGGCTTGGTAATGTAGCAGCTTGGTTCCAAGAGCACATGGGGCAAGTCCTGCTGCTGACCAATTTTCTAGGCTATTCTAGAACCACTTTGCTCTTGTCCCTTTGCTAAAGCAGTTGTCAACTTAGATTCACCTTAGATCCACCCCTTATTTTACTTATTTTTTTTGAGGTAGGGTCTCACTGTAGCCCAAGCTGACCTCGAATTCACTATATACACTGCCTCCAGAAGGTGTTACTTCCCAAATCTCCATCAGCTATATATAGAGGCAACTATATGGTCCTTGTTGCAGTCAGGTTTGCATTGTTGGCAGAAAATACTTGACCAAGAGCAGCTTGTGGGAAAAAAGGTTGATTTTGGCTTACAGACTTGAGAGGAAACTCCATGATGGTTGGGGAAAATGATGACATGAGCAGAGGGTGGACATCACCTCCTCACGAGCATCAGGTGGACAACAGCAACGGAACAGTGTGCCAAACACTAGCAAGAGGAAGCTGGCTACCACCCCCATAAGCCCACCCCCAACAATATGCTGTCTCCAGGAGGCTTTAATTGCCAAATTGCTTTCAGCTGGGAATCTAGCATTGCCAATACCTAAGTTTATGGGGGACACCTGAATCAAACTACCACAGTCCTTAATACTTTTCATATTTTTTCCCTGTGGTTCAGAATTGGACGCAAATTCACATGCAAGTCATTGGCATGGCTTAATAGATTTCATTTTGTGTGTGTTCATGTGTGTACGTGACCCATGGTATGCATGTGGAGGTCAGAGGACAATTTTCGGGTTCTGGCCTTCACCTTCCACCTTGTCTAAAGTGAGGTCTCTCACTGTTTATTGCTGCGCTCATCAGACGGGCTGGTCTGTGAACTTCCGGGAAATTCTCTTGCCTCTGCTTCCCATCTTATTCTCAGTGTGCTGGGATTGCAGAAACCTGCCGCGGCTTCTGTTTTTTAAGAATATTTTATTTTTATTATTTGAGAGGAGAGAAAGAGGAAGAGAGAGACAGATAATGGGCACACCAGAGCCTCTAGTCACTGCAAATGAATTCCAGACGCATGTGCCACCCTGTGCATGTGGCTTATGTGGGTCCTGGGGAAGCAAACTTAGGTCCTTCGGCTTTGCAGGCAAGCGCCTTAACCGCTAAGCCCAGCGTCTGTTTTTCTTACATAGGGTCTGGGGTACTTAGGCTTAAGCAGCAAGTGCTTTACCCACTGAGTCACCACCCCAGCCCTGACTTCATTTATCTTTTTTTTTTGGGGGGGGGCAAGCCCAACAGACTGACCTTTTTTAATTTTTTTAATGCAAGAGAGATGAGAGAGAGAAAGAGAATTGTTGCACCAGGGCTTCCAATAGAACTGAAGACGTGTGTGCCATCTTGTGTGCATGTGTGATCTTGTGCATGCATTACCTTGTGCATCTGGCTTACATGGGATCTAGGGAGTGGAACATGAGTCCTTAGGTTTCACAGGGAAATTCCTTAACCGCTAATCCATCTCTCCGGCCCATTTTGTCATCTACCTACTTGTTTTTGAAATGAGGCTTACTATTGTAACCCAGGCCAGCCTGAAATTGCCGTTCTCTTGCCTCAGCCTCCCCAGTGCTAGGATTATAGGTGTGAGTTGAGTGTAACAACAACCAGCCTCTTTTTTTTTTTTTTTTTTTTTTTTGTAGTAGGCTCTCACTCAAGCCCAGGCTAACCTGTAATTCACTATATAGTCTTCTCAGGCTGGCCTTGAACTTACAGACATCCTCCTATCTCAGCTTCCTGAGGGCTGGGATTAAAGCCATGTGCCACCACACCCAGCCTCATATTTTTTTTTTCTTTTATCATATCCTCCCCAGCTCCACTCTGAGCCCCCATGCCACACTGGGTTCTTCTTCTCAACCCCACCAGGTTCCTTCCAGCCCAGGGCCTTTGCATTTTATTTTCTTCAGGACACTGTCTTCCCTCAGATCTTTTCCAAAGTCATCTGTCACCATGTTCACATCTCTGTCCAAATTACATCTGTCCAAGGGGTCTGTCATGACCACATTAGCTGAAATGACCACCTCTCTTTATTTACTTATTTTTTACATGAGTATGTGTGCGTGTGCTTGTGAGTATGCATGTTCACATGTGTGTGGGTACACGTGTGTGGGGATGCGTGTGTGTCTGTGTAGAAACCTGAGGCTGATGTTGGGTGTCTTCCTTGGTTGCTTTTCATTTTGTTTATTTATTTATTTATTATTTGGTTTTTCGAGGTATGGTCTCACTCTAGCTCAGGCTGACCTGGAATTCACTATGTATTCTCAGGGTGGCCTTGAACTCATGGTGATTCTCCTGCCTCTGTTTCCTGAGTGCTGGGATTTAAAGGCGTGCGCCACCATGCCCAGCTCTTCCATTGTATTTATTAAACATGTTTTCTCACTTGAACTCAGAGCTCACTAACAATCTAGTGTAGCTAGCCACCTTGTGCTGGGGTCCCCCATTCCTGCCTCCTGAGCACTGTAAGGAGACTAAAGTGGACTGCTGTGCCTACCTGCGGTTATGTGAGTACTGGGGATCCAATCTTAGGCCCTCATGCTTTATGGCCTGAACCATCTCTCCAACCCCACACCTCTATCTCTTATTGCTTTTTGTTTCCTTTTAAAAGCACTTATTCATTAATTTTGTGTGTGTGTATGTGTGTTTGTGTGTGAAGTAAATGTGACTGGTGGTGGAGATATGATTTGCACAGAATGAAATCTGACATGTTAGACACCATAGGTTGGTAGTGGAGACGAGGAGAAGAGCCTTGTTTGCATATCTGATGTCTGAAGCTCTGGGGAAAGTGATGGGAATCATGAGCAAGGAGGAAGTGTTGATGGACAAATGGTCCAGAATTGTAACAGAAAAACTGGGCAAAGGCTGAGGAGATGGCTCATTGGTTAAAAGTGCTTGCTTGTAAAATCTGCCATCCGAGCTGGAGAGATGGCTTAGCAGTTATGGCGTTTGCCTGCAAAGACAAAGGATCCGGGTTCAACTCTCCAGGACCCACGTTAGCCAGATGCACAAGGGGGTGCACGCATTTGGAGGCATTCGCAGTGGCTGGAGGCCTTGGCACGTCCATTCTCTTTTTCTTTCTGTCTCTCTATCTCCTTCTCTCTCTCAACTAAATGAATAAAAATATTTTTAAAAGTCTACCATCCATAGTTTATTTCCCCAATGTCCACATAAGGCCAGATGCACAACGTGGTACATTCATCTGGAGTTCATTTGCAAGAGGCCCCGAAGTGCTTATTCTCTCTCCCTCTTGCAAATTAATTAATTAAAAAAGAAAAAACCCACAAGTAGGCAAAACTGTATTGCCCTTCATTCCCTATCATCCACACAGCTGGGAAGCAGCCAGAGTGGTTCTTCCGCTGTAAGACATCAGGATGCCACAGAGCCTTGGGCACAAGGCTTCCTATCTCAGGAAGATCCCTGTGTGATACCTGGTATGTGCTTCACTAGATATTTGTTGAATTAATTAAGAACATAGACACAGTCCTTTGTCATAACAAACTTGTTTGTGAATCCATTCATTGAACACAATGTTATGGACTGCCTATTGTGTGATATCTTTTTGGGTAGGGTCTTCCTTCTTTTCTGTCTGTCTGTTTTACAGTACTGGGGATTGAACCCAGGGTCTCACACATTGTAGGCAAGCATTTTTCCTCAGAGCTGTACACTCAGCCTTTGAAGAAGGATTTTCTTTTCTTCTTTTTCTTCCTCTTCCTCTTCCTCCTCCTCTTCTTTAAAATTATTTGGGGCTGGAGAGATGGCTTAGTGGTTAAGGAGCTTGCCTGCAAAGCCAAAGAACTCAGGTTCAATTCTCCAGTGCCCACGTAAACCAGATGCACAAGGTGGCACACACATCTGTAGTTCATTTGCAGTGGCTGGAGGCCCTGGTGCTCCCATTCTCTCTCTCTGGCTTTCTCTCTCTCAAATAAGTAAATAAATAAAAATTAAAAATACTGTTATTTCTTTATTTGCAAGCAGAGTGGGTGGGTGGCGAGAGAGAAGGAATATGCATGCCAGGGCCTTTTGCCACTGAAAACAAACTCCAGATGCATGCACCACTTTGTGCATCTGGCTTCATGTGTGTATTAGGGAATTGAACCCCAGGCCTTCAGGCCTTGCAAGCAAGCACCTTTAACTCCTGAGCCATCTCTCCAGCCCCTGGGAAGAATTTTCTAAGATGGCTTGGAGGTAGATCTTGGGCCTGACTTTGAAGGTGCCTGCTGTTAGCCTTGTCTGGGCTCTCTTGGACAGACCTGCAGGCTGAGAGCTTGTCTGGTCCTCAGAGGCACGTGTTACTGTCCATGGTTCTGAACCTCCACCGTTGCTCTTTAGGACATGACTGTCTCTTAATGCTGGAGCACTGTGCTTATGTCTGACATCTCTCAGAGATCCTGCAACATGTAAGGAAGAAGATGGTGAAAGGAAGTAGGAGGAAGGGGAGAGGATTGAACCAAGGGCCTCCTGCATGTTAAGCAGAGTGCACTATTACTAAGTTGTATTATCAGTCAGCTCCCAGATAGCATGTTTGTGTGTGTGTATGTATGGTGTGTGTGTATGTGTGGTGTGTGTATATGTGTGTATGTGTGTGTATGCATATGTGTGTGTATGCATATGTGTGTGTGTATGGTATGTATGTATGTGTGTTATTTGTTTATGATGCTGAGGATTGAAGCCAGGGCCTCGAGCATCATAGTTGAACACTCTACTACTGAATTACATCTCTATCCCCAAATCATTTTCAAAGGTTTATCTATTTTTGGCATTTGTGTGTATGTGTGTGGTGGATGCACATGTGTGTGTGTACCATACACACATGTGCAGAGGGCGGAGGAGAATGTCAGGTGTGCTCTGTCCTTCTTCTGTATTTGTTCCTTGAGATGGAGTCTCTCACTGAACCCTGAGCTGCTGATTTCCATCAGACTGGCTGACCAGAGAGCCCCGGTGATTCTCCTGTTTATTCCCCACAATATTGGGGTTACTTGTATGTGTGGCTATATACAGCTTTAAAAAATATATTTTATTTGTTTGAGAGAGAGAGAGAAAGAGGGAGATAATGGGCACGCCGGGGCCTCCAGCTACTGCAAACAAACTCCAGATGCATGCACCACCTTATGAATCTGACTTATGTGTGTTATGGGAATCAAATATGGGTCCTTTGGCTGCACAGGCAAGTGCCTTAATCACTAAGCTATCTCTCCAATTCTATATACAGTGCTTGCCTGTGAGGCCTAAGGACCCAGGTTCGATTCCCCACGACCCATGTAAGCCAGATGCTCAAAGTGGTGCATGCTTCTGGAATTCATTTGCAGTGGGTAGAGGCTCTGGCATGCCCATTATCTCTGTCTCTCTTCTCTGTATTTCTCTCTCTCTCTCTCTCTGCTTGCAAATAAATAAATATAAAACATTAAAAAATATTTTTAAGCTGGGTGTGGTGGTGCACGCCTTTAATTCCAGCACTGGGAGGCAGAGGTAGGAGGATCACTGTGAGTTCAAGGCCACCTTGAGACTCCATAGTGCATTCCAGGTCAGCCTGGGCTAGAGCAAGACCCTACCTCAAAAAACAAAAATAAATAACACCAACACCAACAAGAACTTGTAGTCAGGCATGGTGGCACACGCTTTTAGTCCCAGCATTTGGGAGGCAGAGATAGGAGGATTGCTATGAATTTGAGGGCATTCTGAGACTACACAATAAATTCCAGGTCAGCTTGGGATGGAGGAGGCCCTGGAAAAAAAAGCTATAAAAAAAACAACAACAACTTCTTGTTAAACCATTTCATGATACTTTTTATGACATAGAATTCTTATTGAAAGACCTCTATTAGACTTATTTAAATGTCTTTCCTAATGTATTGCCTATAATCAGGCATAAAAATGAAACTGATCAACATAGTTCTAAAACATCCTCACACTTAGAGTCAATACTAATCATTTAAAAATATTTTTATTTATTAATTATTTGGAAGCATAAAGAAAGAAAGAGAGAGGGAGAAAGAGAAATGATACACCAGGGCTTCCTGCCACTATGACTGATTCCAGATGCATGCGCTGCTCTGTGCATCTCCATTATGTGGACACTGGGGAATTGAACCCAGCCACTCAGGCATTGTAGAAAAACACCCTTAACTGCTGAGCCATCTCTCCATGAATCACTTTTTGACAGACAGGATATCACTCTGTAGCCCAGCTTGGCCTTGAATTCATTGCAACCTTCCTGCCTCAGCCTCTCGACTGCTGATGGGACTGTAGTTGTGCACCATCATGTCTGGCCTAAACTATTTTATTATTTTATTTGATTTTTTATGTGTTGTGTTTGGAAGTGGGTGATGATGTGAATCATATATCCCCTCACACTGCTATGGTCTGGACACATGGTTCCCAGTTGGAGGCAATTTGGGATGTGAAGCCTTGCTGGAGGAGATGTTATTAGCGGGGAGCCTTCGGGGTGTCATAGCCAGTTCCCTCTTGCCAGAGCTTGGCTCACTCTCTTGCTGCTATTTTCCACCTGCTGTGGCAAGGAGGTGATGTCCAGCCTCTGATTTACTATCTGTGGTGGCTTGATAAAGGTGTCCTCCCAAAACTTAGGTATTCTGAAGGTAGGTTCCCAGCTGAAGGAGATTTGGGAATTAACACCTACTGGAGGCAGTGGATTGTTGGGGGCAGGCTTATGGGTATTGTAGTCAGTGTCCCCTTGCCAGTGTTTGGCACACTGTCCTGTTGCTATTATCTACCTTATGTTGGAGAGGGGGTGATGTCCACCCTCTGCTCATGCCATAGTTCTCCCCTGCCATCATGGAGCTTCCCTTGAGTCAGTAAGCCAAAATAAACCCCCCTTTTTTCCCCAAAAGCTGCTCTCAGTTGGGTGGTTTCTGCCAGCAATGCAGACCTGACTGCAATAGTAATATTGGTACCGAGAGTGGTGTTGCTGCTAGACACCTGACTGTGTGGCTTTGGCCTTTTGGAGCTGTTTTTCAAGAGGAATGTGGAAGGATTTGGAACCTTGGCCTAAGAGATGCCTTGCAGTGTTGAAAGTGCAGTTTGATGGACTATTCTGGTCAGAGTTGAAAGGCCTGAATGCAGTAAGAACTGTGGACTGTGAGGTTTGGCTTCTTAGGGTGAGAAAGAGCTTTGCTTGGACTGGTCTAGCAGTTTGTGTGAGCAGCTTGCTGTTATGGCTGCGTCCTGAGAAGTTGTGCAGGGTTGTTTTGCGTAGAAATGGACTGGTGTGTGCAAAGGGATATGGCACAGAAATGAAATCTTTGGGCTAAACTTTTGTCCATTCAGCTGCAATTATATGAGAGATTACAACCTTAGAGATTGGGTCAGCTGACCTGCACTGGGGCAACAGGAAGAATGTGGGCTTTTTGCCTGAGTGCTCAAGGAGTGTCCTGTTCTTCAAAGTCTGTTTTATTCCCCTCTCATTAACAAATTGGCACCCTGCCTGGTATTGTGGAGTATAAGAAATGCAGGAAAGAGAGGGTCATTGAGATTGCAACATGGTCCTGTGTTTTGGAAATGGCCATGGGCAGTGTGAAGCAGGTTTGCTGGATGCTTGTATAGAGTCCTGATGGAGCCATAAGGATGAAGTATGGGTTTCACTGGAGACCCAGTGGAGATGCTGGGACCATGAGTTGGCTGCCAAGGAGAGCTGCTGGCCCCAGATGAAGTTTTCCAGGACTGTGAGTCGCCTAGCTGGAGGGGTGGAATTGGAACTCCAGAGACTTGTTGCTGGTTAGAGTTATCACACTTGGAGACTTGTCATTGACTAGAGTTTGATGTTTGCCCTGTTTAAATATTGTGTTGGTTGAATATTTCTTTGCTATGTTCAATGCCATCTCTTGTAGTGTGTGTGTTTATTCTGTGCCATTATGGTTTTTTTGGGGGGATTTTTTGTTTTGTATTATGGCTTAGTTAAAAGACTTTGTATTATGGGGATGTTTGAACATCATTAAAAACTATGGGAACTTTTAAAGTATTTTATTTTTATTTATTTATGAGAGAGAGAGAGAATGGGTGTGCCAGGGCCTCCAGCCACTGCAAACAAACTCCAGATGCATGTGCCCCTTGTGCATGTGGCTTATGTTGGTTCTGGGGAGTCTAACCTGGGTCCTTTGGCTTTGCAGGCAAGCGCCTTAAATGCTAAGCCATCTCTCCAGCCCATAAAAACTATGGGGACTTTCAAAGTTGGATGAATGCATTGCATTTTGCATCATGTATGGTTATCAGGTTATGGGGGCCAGGGGTGCAATGTGTTGGTTTGATACAGGTATCCCCCATAAATGTAGGTGTTCTGAATGATAGGTTCCCAGCTGATGGAGATCTGGAAATTAACATCTCCTGGAGGCTGTGTATTGTTGCAGGCAAGCTTATGGGTGTTACAGCCAGTGTCCACTTGCCAGTGTTTGGCACACTCTCCTATTGCTATTATCTACCTTATGTTGGCCAGGGGATGATGTTCACCCTCTGCTCATGCCATCATTTTCCCTGCCATCATGGAGCTTCCCCTCGAGTCTGTAGGCCAAAACAAACCTTTTTTACCCCCCAAAAGCTGCTCTTGGTCGATGACTTCTGCCAGCAATGTGAACTTGACTGCAACACTATCTTTCCCCTGCCATCATGGAGCTTCCCCTCGAGACTGTAAGCTAAAATAAACCCTTTCCTCCCATCAGCTGCTTTACCCCAGCTATGTGACGGTGGCTGCAGCAGCAGGAGGCGCCCGCAGTGATTTGATCAGAACATGTGGTATCCCGCTCCATAGTTTTTCCATCTGTTCGTGTTTGAGCTGGGGTCTCACTGATCTCAGAGCTTGCTGTTTTCTCCTGAACTCTAGCAATTTGTGGTTCTGCTCCCTATGGGACTGGAGTTACAGGTTCACGTGGCCACACCCAGCTGTTTATGAGGATCCTGGAGATTCAAACTCAGGTGGTCTCAGGCCCTCTTACGTCCTCTTGTTTGCACAGAAAGCACACTTAACCACTGAGCCATCTCTGCAGCCCTTAATCACTTTTTGACTTACTAGTGTGTGTGTGTGCACAATATGATCCTTTGTGCATCAAGATTGTGGATGACAGCCTTTCTCAAGAGTTTTCAGCTCTAATCTCTGCCCTGCCAAGGTACCCCTAGTTTTGATGCTTGCACTTTCTCGTTCTTACCAGAAGGTGTCAGCACTGACACCTACTTCATGAATTCTACTGGCCCAGCTGCTGCTATGTGATCCCTAGATTTCACAATTGTTCAAATCTAGACATCTGTACGTTAGATAGGATGAGAACAGTAATAGTGGGAATAACTATTTCAAATATATCTCACAGGACTGGAGAGATGGCTCAGTGGTTAAAGGCGTTTACTTGCAAAGCCTGATGGCCCTGGGTTCAATTCCCCAGTACCCATGTAAAGCCAGATGCACAAGGTGGCTCACATGTCTGGAGTTTGTTGGCAGTGGCAGGAGGTCCAGGTGTGCCCATACTCTCTCTCTCTCTGTCTGCCTCTTTTTGTCTGTTTTCTCTCTCTCAAATCACTGAATCAATCAAGTATATGCCTCTGCTTATATATAAAAAGAAGAATGGATAGTAGGAGAAAGTTTTAGATAAGGTTAGACAAAAATGATTTTGTAAAACAATGATTCCTGGGCTGGAGAGATGGCTTAGCAGTTAAGTTTATTGCCTGCAAAGCCTAAGGATCCAGGTTCGATTCCCCAGTACCCACATAAGCCAAATGCACCAGGAGTTCGTCTGCAGTGGCTAGAGGCCCTGGTGCACCCATTCTCTCTCTGTATCTGCTTCTCTCTCTCTCAAATAAATAAATAACAACAAAATAACACTAAAAATTGGCTCTTCCTTCTTATTTTATTAAAAATGTAAGCCGGGGCTGGAGAGATGGCTTAGCGGTTAAGCGCTTGCCTGTGAAGCCTAAGGACCCCGGTTCGAGGCTCGGTTCCCCAGGTCCCATGTTAGCCAGATGCACAAGGGGGCGCACGCGTCTGGAGTTCGTTTGCAGAGGCTGGAAGCCCTGGCGTGCCCATTCTCTCTCTCTCCCTCTATCTGTCTTTCTCTCTGTGTCTGTCGCTCTCAAATAAATAAATAAATAAAAATTAAAAAAAAAAAATGTAAGCCGGACATGGTGGTGCAAACCTTTAATCCAGCATTCAGGAGGCAGAGGTAGGAGGATCACTGTGACTTTGAGGATACCCCGAAACTACCTAGTAAATTCCAGGTCAGCTTGGGCCAGAGTGAAACCCTACCTTGAAAAACCAAAATAAAATAAAATAAAGTAAATCAGAGGACAAAAGAGTTGACTCAGTGGTTAAAAGAGCTTGCTTGCAAAGCCTGACTGCCCTAGTCCAATTCCCCAGCCATGCACATAAAGCCAAATACAAAGGGGAGGTGGAGCCAGGGGAATTGCAACTCCAGCTCACAAGCCAGCTAGTCTGATCTTCATTTGTCACCTGGTAATGTGTTTGGAGCAGCAAGAGACCTTGTCTCAAAGGAGGTAGTGCACAGACACATGTGACCTCCACATGCTCACCATACACATACAGGCACAAATAAAATTATTATTATTTTTTAAAATTTTTTTGTTTATTTGTTTTTATTTATTTATTTGAAAGTGACAGACAGAGAGAGAAGGGAGAGAGAGAGAGAGAGAGAGAGAGAGAGAGAGAGAGAGAGAGAGAGAGGGAGAATGGGTGCACCAGGGCTTCCAGCCACTGCAAAGGAACTCCAGATGTGTATGCCCCCTTGTGCATCTGGCTAACATGGGTCCTGGGGAATCGAGCCTCAAACTGGGGTCCTAATCTTTATTATTTCTTCCCGTCTACTGATTTTTGGTTGGCCTTGTTCTTCTTTCAAGGCTTTAAGGTGAAGCATTAAGTTGTTTACTTGCAACCTTTCTAATTTCTTAATATAGGCACTTAAAGCTATAAATTTCCCTCTTAGGACTTCCTTCATTGTGTCCTAAAGGTTTTGGTATGCTGTGTTCTCATTATCATTTGACTCTATGAATTTTTTATTTCCTTCTTGATTTCTTCATTGACCCATTCATCATTTAGTAGTGTTTTGCTTAGTTCCATTGGTTTTGTGTATGCTGTATAGCTTTTCTTACTATTGAAATGTAGTTTGATCCCATGTGATCAGATAGACTGAAAGGAATTATTTCAATTTTCCTGTATTTGTTAAGATTTGTTTTGTGTCCTAATATATGGTCTATTTTAGAGAATGTTCTATGTGCTGCTGAAAAGAATGCATATTCTGCAGCCTTTGGATGAAATGTCCTGTTAGGTCCATTTGTTCTATGATCTCATTTAATCCAGATGCCTCTCTGTTTACTTTTTACTGGGATGACTTGTCAATTGGTGAGAGTGGGGTGTTGAAGTCACCCACTACCACTGTGCTTTGTGTTATCTGTGACCTTAGTTCTAGTAACGTTTGTTTGATGAATTTGGGAGCCCTCATGTTACGTGCATATATGTTTAGGATTGTAATGTCCTGTTGGAGTGTGCCTTTAATCAACATAAAGTGACCTTCCTTATCTTTCTTAACTAATGTTGGATTGAAGTCTACCTTGCCAGATATTAGGATAGCAACCCTTGCTTGTTTTCTAGGTTCATTTGCCTGAAACACCATTTTCCAACCTTTCACCCTAAGATAGTATCCATCCTTTGTAGAAAGGTAAGTTTTTTGGAGGCAACAAATTGAAGGATCCTGCTGTTTAACCCAGTCTGCAAACCTATGTCTTTTGGTTAGGGCATTTAGGCAGTTGATATTAAGAGTCATTATTGAAAGGTGTGTATTTATTTTTGCCATTTTTCTTGTTTTGTAGTTCTTCCAGTTTTACCTTTGCTTTCTTGTATTAATTAGGATTTGAGTATGGTTTGTTTTTTCCAGGTTCCTTATATGTGTGTTTTTCTTACTCTTCAGCATGAAGAATCCTTTCCAGTATTTTCTGCAGAGCTGGTTTTGTCTTCAAATATTCCTTTAGCCTATTTTCATTGTGGAATGTCCTTATTTTTCTGTCTATTTGAGTGGAGAGTTTTACAGGATAAAGTAACCTTGGTTGACAGTTGTTTTCTTTCAGAACTTGGAATACATCACTCTAAGCCCTTCTGGCTTTTAAAGTTTGTATTGAGTAATCTACTGTGAACCTGATGGGCTTGTCTTAATATGTGACTTTATTTTTCTGTCTAACTTCTTTCAATATATTTTCTTTGTTTTGTATGTTTGATAGTTTAATTATAACATGGTGAGGAGAGGTTCTTTCTAGGTTTTGTCTGGTGTTCCAAAAGCTTCTTGTATCTGCAATGTCTTTCCCAATTATGGGGAAATTTTCTTCTATGATTTTGTTGAAAACGTCTATTATGCCTTTGGAGTGAAATTCTTCTCCTTCTACTATACCCTGAATTCTTATGTTTGATCTTTTCATAGTGTACCAAATATCTTGAAATTCCCATTCATACTTTCCTATTAGTTTGTCTTTCCCTTTTTTGGACCATATTAGATCTGCCACCTGGTCTTCTAGTTTAGAAATTCTGTCCTGTCCTTCATCCACTCTACTGGTGAGATTTTCTACAGAGATTTTTTATTTCATTGACTGTGTTCTTCATTGGTAGTAATTCTGACTGGTTTTTCTTTATTATTTCCATTTCCTTATTTTTGTCTTGTATTGACCTCATTTCATTAAATTGGTTTCCTGTGTCTTCTTTGATTCCTTTGATTTCCTCTTTCATTCCTTTGTTTTCCTCTTTGATTTCTTTGAACATATTTATAATCATTCTTTTGGAATCTTTCTCAGGCATTTCCTCTAAATCAGTCTCACTTGAGGTCATTTCTGATGCATTAATACTTTTTGGCGGATTTATATTGTCTCGGTTTTTTGCATATCTTGCATTATAATGTACATATTTTTGCATCTTGGATTAAGTTAATTCTTGGATTTTCTAATTAGCTGCAGTATTATTAGATGTATCAATCAATCTGATGTTATATATCATCAGGGTAGGATCTTAAGGTGTTAGGTGTGGCTTTTAAGACTCTCAGAGTATCTACAAAAGTGACCCTAGATGTTGGGTTTGCCTGCTATGAGAGTATTCAAGAAGGCTGAGTGGAGCAAAATACAGGCAGATTCTAAAATTTAACTAAGCAATGTACACATTCAATGAACAACAGTAGAGTATTTATGCAAAAGTAGGTATTATGACTACCAGATCCTCAAACAAAGTCACAGTCCCATAGGATGTGTATTGCCCCACGGCCTTAATCCTGTCAACTAGGAGGCTAAGATTTCTGGTCTGTTGAGGGTTCCAAGTCAGCTTGTACCAAGTAAGACCCTTCCCTAACCTTAACAAATGACAGAAAAGGAAACAAAGGCCAGGAAGCAACAAATGACAAGCCCAAAATAATAACTTATTTAAGAATGACAAATCCAACCATCCATCAGATTTAGCATATAATTTATCCTGACATGGAAGGTGCAATTAGCACTTCTGATTGAAGCCTATATGCTAGGCTTATTTGGCAGGTACTGACCTGGTGTAATCCCAGTTACCTTTTTGGGATGGTTTTGGTTTCAACTATGCTGTGCTCCTGCTTGGGTCCCTCTTTGCTGTGCTGTGGGCTCAAGTAGGCTGGCTGGGTCACTGGGTCACTGCTCTGATCACCTGTGCTGGGTGCTGTGCAGGTGAGCTCCTTTCCCCAGGTCACGGGTGCTTGCTGGCACTTACGCTGGCAGTGGGGGTGGGGAGGCTGTGGATGGTGGCTGGTGTTTTCCTGTTGGTCTTCACAGTCATCTTCCTCATGAGCTGCTCCTCCGTTCCCTGCCGCCCTCCCTTCACGTTTCTTGAGTTTGCGAGGAACTCACAGCAGAGAGTGGAGAACCCCCTTACCTGGCTTTTCCTGTGGCTCAGGTCGACTCTTGCGGCTGTGGCCACGCCCAACTGGTTCTGCCACGGCTGGAACCGCTTCTGCCTGCCTATGTGGGCTCTAAATGCTCTGGATCTCTCCTACTTCTCTGTTGCAGTTGGTAATTTCTTATATACCTCACCTGTTAGTAGAAGAGTGTATTTTGCTATTTTTCTCTCCCCTAGTCTACTTTGGCATGGCTTCCTATGCTACCATCTTAACCAGAACCTTGAGATTTGTCTATGAGAAATTTTTCTTGCCAGGCATGGTAGCGTACACCTTTAGTGCCCACATTTTAGTTTTTGAGGAATTCACACAGTTTTCTGAAATGACTATTTTGATATACAATACCACCAACACTGTGTATGGTTCACTTTGCTCCACATTCTCACAGACATTTAGCTTTCATTTGGGAATGGGCCCTGCAGAACAGCATTTGATAGTGTGACTGAGGCACAGAGTTCTAACTCCAGCACCAACGAAGAAAAAATTATAAGCTTACTTTTTTTTTTTTTTTCAAAGACAGCACCTTACTATCACAGGCTGTCCTGGAACCTGCTATGTAGCCAGGCTGGCCTTGAACTTGCAGTCCTCCTGCCTTAGCCTCCAGAGTGCTGGGATTATTACAGGCATGCACTACAATGCCAGGCTTCATCCTTCTAAATAACAGCCAATCTAATAGGTGTCAGGTGACATTTTGTGGTTTTAAATTGCATTTCTCTTATGATTGGAGATGTGAGCATTTTCCTATATGTATTGGACCTTTGTATGTTTTATTTTGAGAAAGGAGGAACCTCAAGGAAGAATGTTGAAGGAGTTTCCTACTCCTTCAAGTTGGCTTTTTTCCCCCTGGATTAACACATTTGGTAGCCCACCTGGTACTAGCTTTGTAAGTATGAAAAATCAGGAGAGGTCAGGAAATGCACATGGTTCTGGAAATGGCCATGAGACAATGTGGGGCAGGATTGAAGTCCCCACATGGAGACCCTGTTAAGACCATGGCATGGAGCTATGAAGATGAACTGTGAGTTTCAGTGGAGACCCCAGGATTTTGGAGATGCCAGAACTATGGAATGGCCACCAAGGAAAGCTGTTCTGTCTGGCTCAAGCAGATTTTTCCCAGACAGCAAGCAGCACAGCTGGAGGGGCAGAAATTTGCTGAAGCTTTTGGAACCCAGAGGATTTCACTGTGGGTCCCAGATGCCATATGTGGAGCTGCAGGATCTGACGTTTGCACTGATGGTTTTCTATCTTGTATTGATTCAGTTTTTTCTTGCTCTTCTTCAGTTTTGGAGTGGAAATTTTTATTCTGTGCCATTGCGTATTGTGAGAATGTAACTTGTTTGATTTTTTAATATGCACATGTATGTGTGTACACTATGTGTGTGTTGTATGTGATTTGTATATATATACATGAATATGAGCAGATGCATGTGACACATGTGTTCATGGAGAGGCCAGAGAATGTCAAGTGTCCTTCTATTGTTCATCCACATATTTCCTTCCTTGAGATGGGTCTCTCCCTCAACCTAGAGCTGTTGTCTGTCTGCAAGCCCAGGGATTCTTTGATCTCCACTCCACCATTGACTGGGGTCATACCCAGCTTTTTATGTGTTCTGGGAAGTCAAACTTGGTGGATCCTGAGAGGCCCTCAATATTTAACCAGTAAGTGATCTTAATCGCTGACCCTTTGTGTTTTTATTTTACAGGCTCATAGTGAAGGGATTGTTTTGAATCCTAGATGAGACTTTTGAGTCTGGCCTTTTGAATGGTGTTAGCATTGGTAAAAATTATGGGGATCTTTGAAGTTGGGCTGAATGCATCTAGCATCATAGGATGGTCCCTCATTCCTCTTCCTACTCATCTTTTTACAGTCTTGATTACCATTCTACATTTGTAGGGTTTACCCGTATTTGCTCTCTTACAATTACATACTTATAGATGTTATAAGCCAAGGATTCACATAACAGAAAAAATAAAGATAAAAACAACAAACTTGTGGTCTGAGTCTCTCTGAGCTTGGGCCACTTAATTTAATTTAATTCCAGGTTCATCTGTTTTTTTGCAAATTTCATAATTTCATTTTATTGTTTTGCTGACTTCTATTGTATACATGTACTGCATTTTCATTATCCATTTATCTGTTGCTGGGCATCTAGGTGGTTTCCAATCTGTAGCTACTGTAAATAGAGCAGCAGCAGTAAACCTAGATGTATAGTTTCTCTGCAGTAGAGTGTGGAGGTCTTAGGGTAGCCAGGAGTGGTACAGCTGGCTTGTACGGGAGTTCTATTTGTAATTTTTTGAGAAACCTCCATACTGATCTCTATAATAGCCATATGAGTTTGCACTCCAACCAGCATTGAATAAGAATTCCTCTTTTTTCCCCCACACCCTTGCCGACATTTGTTGTTATTTTTCCTGATGACAGCAATTCTGACTAGAGGGAGATGGACTCTTAAACTAGTTTTAATTTGCATTTCCCTGGTGGCTCTGTAATCTACACTGAAATCAAGTATGGTATTCCTTCAGTTTTGTATTTTTTTTTTTGCTTTGGCTATCCAAGATTTTTATACTTCCAAATAACTTTTACAAATATTTTCTCTCTTTCTGTGAAGAGTGGTGTTGGAATTTTGATGGCAGTTGCATTCAATCTATAGTGCTTTTGGTAAGATAGACATTGTAGCAATATTGATTCTTCTAATCCAGGAGCATAGGAGGGCTTTCCATTTCCTCAATAAATCTTGAGTGCTTTAAAGTTTTCATTATAGAAATCTTTGGCTATCTTCGTTCACTTATTCCAAGGTATTTTTTTAAAATATCATTTAAAAATATTTTTATTTATTTGTTATTTGAGAGAGTGTGAGAGAAAAAGAGGCAGACAGGTAGATTGAGAGAAAAAGAGAGAGAGAGAGCGTGCATTCAGGTTAACCTGGAACTCACTCTGTAGCTCTAGGCTGGCCTTGAACTCACAGCGATCCTCCTATCTCTGCCTCCCAAGTGTTGGGATTAAAAGCATGCACCACCATGCCTGGCTGCATTTTTAAAATTATTTTTTATTTTTGAGAGAGAAAGAAAGAGAGAAAAAAACACGCAGAGAGAAAAAGAGAATGGGTGTGCCAAGGCCTTCAGCCGCTGTGAACAAACTCCAGATGGGTGCATACCCCTGTGAACATGTCTGACATTGCGCACTTGTGTCACTGCATCTGGCTATGTGGGACCTGGAGAGTTGAACATGAGTTCTTAGGCTTTGCAGGCTTAACCACTAAGCAATCTCTCAACCCCACTTTTTAAAAAATATATATACCTCCAGTAGTTTCTTTTTGTCATAAACATCTGTGATCCCTTGGACAGTAGTCAGGGTCTTCCTGCCATGTCTGTTGAATTCTATGGATAGAGTCCTCGGTGCCGGCTACATCAGCAAAGGAGTTGAAAGAGTGGAGGTGCTGGTTAGCAGGCAGACTACACGATCCCTTTTCCTTGGTGGAAACGGTGGCTGCAGGAGAGGGTGAGCATGGTGGACAGAGCCTTGGGAAGCCAGGGCACTCAAGGGGGAGGCAGTTGAGTGTTTGGCAGCGGATCACTGACTGAGGCCCCACAGTATTTTTTTTTTTTTTGAGACAATTGTGATTTTATCCCCAGCATGTTTGTTATTGGTATATGGAAAGGCTACTGATTTCTCTGTGTTCATTTTGTATCTTGCTACTTTGCTGAAAGTGTTTATGAGCTCTTACAGTTTTCTGGTGTAGTCTTTCTTTAGGGTCTCTTATGTGTAGAATTGCATCATCTGCAAATAAGGATAACTCTTTCCTTTCCTTTTTTATTTTAAACTTTTTGTTCATTTTTTATTTATTTATTTGAGAGTGACAGACACAGAGAGAAAGACAGATAGAGGGAGAGAGAGAGAATGGGCGCGCCAGGGCTTCCAGCCACTGCAAACGAACTCCAGACGCGTGCGCCCCCTTGTGTATCTGGCTAACGTGGGACCTGGGGAACCAAGCCTCGAACCGGGGTCCTTAGGCTTCACAGGCAAGCGCTTAACCACTAAGCCATCTCTCCATCCCTTTCCTTTCCTTTTTGTATCCCTTTAATTTGCTTTTCTTGTCTTACTGCTCTAAGACCTGTAGTACTATTTTGAACAAGAGTAGGAGTAGACACCCTGTGTTCTTCCTGGTTCTAGTGGAAATGCTTTGAGTTTTTCCTTATTTAGGATAATGTTGGCTACAGGTTTTCTGTATAAAGCTTTTATTAGGGCTGGAGAGATGGCTTAGCAGTTAAGTGCTTGCCTGTGAAGCCTAAGGACCCCGGTTCGAGGCTCGATTCCCCAGGACCCACGTTAACCAGATGCACAAGGGGACGCATGTGTCTGGAATTCATTTGCAGTGGCTGGAAGCCCTGGCGTGATCATTCTCTCTCTCTCTCTCTCCCTCTTTCTCTCTCTGTTGCTCTCAAATAAATAAATAAAAATAAACAAAAAAATTAAAGCTTTTATTATGTTGAGATAAATTCCTTCTATTCCCAGTTTCTTCAGGACTTTTATCATGAAGGGATATTAGATTTTGTTAGATTTCTTTCCTGCATCTGTTGAGATGAGCATGTGTTTTTGTCCTTCAGTCTATTTATATGATGTATTACATTTTTTAAATTTATTATTATTACTATTATTATTATTTGAGGTAGGGTCTCACTCTAGCCCAGGCTGACTTGGAGTTCACGATGTATCTCAGAGTACCCTTACACTCACAGTGATCCTCCTACCTCTGCCTCCTGAGTGCTGGGATTAAAGGCGTGCATCACCACTCCCAGCAACATTTTTTGAAAACTTTTATGAGAGAGAGAGCATTGGCACACTAGAGCCTCCAGCCACTGCAATGGAACTCCATATGCGTGTGCCATCTTGTGTGCATGCTTGTGTCACCTTGTGCGTCTGGCTCACCTGGGATCTGGAGAGTTAAACATGAGTCCTTAGGCTTCTCAGGCAAGCATCTTAACTGCTAAGCCATCTCTCTAGTCCATTTTGCATTTTTTTGATTTGCATTTGTTAATTGACCTCTGTGTCTCAAGGTACTGTGTTTACACAGGCTCTCAGGGAATGATTCCTCTATTCAGCCATGCAGGCACTCAGAGACTGTCTGCTGCGTCTGTGATCCAAGCAGAGCCCCTACTATTTGAACTGGCAGCAGATCTTAGAATCATCCATGCAATGCTGGTTTATCAACATATAGCGTGTAAGAGTTATGGGATCATGGAGGTTTCCACCCAGATTCTAGGAGAAAATCTGGAAGATTAGGCAATCTGTGTAGACAGCCCCAGAGAGCAGGATGCATGAAGATTCAAGGTGAAGCCAAACATTTACTGGATACCTTAGGAAGTGAGAGATGCCAGGAACATGGAATGTCTGCCAGGGAAAGTTCCAGAAAGCAAACAGGGCCACCTCAAGAGAAAGGTCAAGTGGATTGCAACCAACAAGGCCATTAGAGGTAGGACTGCTCAACCCATTAGAGCTTACATCATACCATCACATGCCCTGGATGACAGACATGGATTCGCAAGATTTAATGTTTTTGCCCTGCTGGGTTTTGGTCTTGCTTTGGTCTGATCTTTGCTATTCTTCTACTCATTCCTTTTGAAATGGGAATATAGTCTATGTCATTACAAATGGAAGAATGCGCCTTCATTTTGGTTTGTACAAGAACTCATAGACAAGAGTTTCTCTTGAGCCTCAGAGAAGATTTTGGACTTGGACTTAAAAAAAATACTTTGTTTATTTGAGAGAAAATGAGAGAGAGAGAGAGAGAGAAAGAAAGAATGTGCACACTAGTGCTTCTAGCCACTGCAAATGAATTCCCGATGTGTGTACCATCTTGTGCATCTAGCTTAACATGGGTACTGGGGATTTGAACCTGGGTCCTTTGGCTTTGCAGGCCAAGTGTCTAAACCTTAGCCAAGCTATCTCTTCAGCCCTATGGACTTGGACATTTTTTTTTTTTTTTTGAGGCAAGCCCAACAGACTGGCTTTTTTTTTTTTTTTTCTTTTTTGGTTTTCTGAAGTAAGTTCTCATTCTAGCTCAGGCTGGCCAGGTATTCACTATGTAGTCTCAGGGTGGCCTTGTACTCATGGCGATCCTCCTACCTCTGCTTCCTGGGTGCTGGGATTAAAGGCGTGCACCATCACACCCAGCTGGATTTTTTTTTTTTTAATGCAATTGAGGGAGTGAGCAAGAGAGAGAGAGAGAGAATTGGTGTGCCAGAGTCTCCGGGCACTGCAATCAAACTCCAGACGCATGCTCCCTCTTGTGCGCATGTGCAACCTTGCATGCTTGTGTCATGGTGCACCTGGCTTCTGGCTTCTGTGGGACCTGGAGAGTGGAACATGAGTTTTTAGGCTTCGCAGGCAAGCGCCTTAACCGCTAAGCCATCTCTCCAGCCCTGAATATGGACTTTTGAACAATATCAAATCTGCTGAGACTTTGGGGATTCTTCCAGATGTACTGAATGCAGTTGTTTTACACTGGGAGGTGGGTCTAATCATTTGGGGGGCCAGGGACAGAATGTTATGTTTGCATATGATGTGTTCCTCCAAAAGGCTCATACATGGTCCCCATCTGATGGCACTGTTTTGGGAGGTTCTGGGAACTTCAGGAGGTGAACCTAGCTGGAGAAAGCAGGGAACTGAGACATGCCCAGGGAGGCTGTATCTTATCCCAGGACCCTCTTCCTTGCTTCTGCTTCCTGTCCATCATGAGGTGAATGCCCGCCACACACTCCTGCCACTATGATGTTTAACTTCACTTCAGGCCCCAGGTAATAGAGTGAGCTGACCACATACTGAAACTTCTGAAACCATAGGCTAAAATACATCTTTCTTTCCTCAAATTATTTATATGAGGTATTTTATCACAACAATGAAAAGCCTATCTAACGCAATCTTTAAAATATCCAAATAGGATGTGAGATGACTCAGGGACACAGACTAAGTTCCAGACCCTTAGCTCCCTCATTCAGTCCTTTCTAAAACAAGATAGAGCCAGGCGTGGTGGCACACGCCTTTAATCCCAGCACTTGGGAGGCAGAGGTAGGAGGGTCACAGTGAGTTCAAGGCCACCCTGAGACTAATTCCAGGTCAGCCTGGGCTAGAGCGAGACCCTACCTTGAAAAACTAAAACTAAAACTAAAAATAAAACAAGATAGGGTTTGAGTAAGGGAACAAGTTGCCCTCCTCAGTCTTGTCTCTCCCACCTCCTTCATCTTGTTGCCAGGGAGACTTTAGTCTGCAGATCCTTCTCTCACACAATGTTCTCCGCTGGTTTCTAGTGTCCTGTGGTATACAGGCTGAATCTCTCCAAGCTCTTCAGCTCACTGTCTGCTTCATCTCCATTACGGCCTTTATGCCCCAGCCTTGCTGAGGTACATGGAGTTTCTGGAATGAACGTTGTACTGTTTCACCTCTGTGCCCCTGATCTTGCCAAAAACACCTGTCTTCCTCTTTTACTTAATACACACTTTCCCTCCATTGCAGGCATGGCTGACTATTCAGCCCTTTGTCCTTTGCCTCTCCCTCTAGCAGAACTCTTTCTGTCTTCAGTGCATTTTTATTTTATTTTAAATTTATTATACTTTTTTTTTTTTTTTCCAAGGTAGGTTTCACTCTAGCCCAGGCTGACCTCGAATTCACCATGTTGTTTCAGGGTGGCCTTGAACTCACATTGATCCTCCTACCTCTGCCTCCCAAGTACTGAGATTAAAGGCATGTGCCACCATGCCTGGCTTATTTTACTTTAATTTTATTGAGACAGGATGTCATTATGTAGCCCAGACTGATCTCTAACTTGTGATCCTCCACAATAGATCAGGTATTGTATGCCAAAGCAATAAATGACATTATAATCAATATGCCAACTAGAGAAAGGAAGAAGGTAAGTGATCTATAACCCTACATCCCTTGATACATTGAGTTGTTGAGATCTGATATTTACTGCCCATATTTTCAAGCAGAACAATTTTTAAAGAGGTCCCCATGAGGCTTATTAGCAACCCCAGCATTGACTGTCTGTTCGGTGTTGCCATTAAAAGTTTGCAAGCCTCGGGAGAGGTGGACCCATGATCTTAGACATCCTGTGGGCTCTGACCTTCCGCTGGGGCCCAGCAATGAGTCAGCTTCCAATGGGGATTGTCAGTGAAGTTAATAAGCTCTGGTGTGAATAATGTTCTCTGTTTTCCAATCTCCTTCCTCACCATGAACACTATATTCCTCACAGTGCTCATTGTGTGGTGGGGAAATGGAGGCTGTTGGCGAGGGACCCTGGAAAGAGTGTTGGCAGGAAAGTCCCACGTGCGATACTCAGCTATGCTTCTAACCAACCACAGGTCTTGCAGGAAATCATATCCTGTCCTCCAACTTCAGTTTCTGTATATAAAGTTGGATTAGATGATGGTTTAAGCTCCATAGAGTTTCAAAATTCTATGATTTTTTTTTTCATTTTGGTTTTTCGAGGTAGGGTCTCATTCTAGCCCAGGCTTACCTGGCATTCACTATGTAGTCTCGGGGTGACCTTGAACTCGCCGTGATCTTCCTACCTCTGCTTCTCAAGTGCTAGGATTGATGATGTGTGCCACTACACCCAGCTCTATAATTTTAATTTTTTTTTTTTTTTGGTTTTTCAAGGTAGGGTGTTACTCTAGCCTAGGCTAACCTGGAATTCACTATGTAGTCTCAGCGTGGCCTTGAACTCATGGCAATCCTCCTACCTCTGCCTCCCAAGTGCTGGGATTAAAGGTGTGTGCCACCATGCCCGGCTTAGTTTTTTTTTTTTTAATTAATTGGACTTTTTATTGAAATTGCAGTGTAATACTCTGTTCTTTTAAAATCTTTTTCTGGGAGCTGGAGAGATGGCTTAGTGGTTAAGTGCTTGCCTGTGAGGCCTAAGGACCCTAGTTCAAGGCTAGATTTCCCAGGACCCATGTTAGCCAGATGCACAAGGGGGTACACACATCTGGAGTTTGTTTGCAGTGGCTGGAGGCCCTGGCGCGCCCATTCTCTCTCTCTCTCCCTTTCTCTCTGTGTCTGTCACTCTCAAATAAATAAATAAATGATGAAAAAAATATTAAAAAATCTTTTTCTGGGGCATGGTAGTAAATGACCAGCCTTGAGCTACAGAGTGAGGTCAATCAGAGCTGGAATGAGACCGTATCTCAGAAAAGTACATTAAAATAGTTTTCCATTTTTATTTTTAAATTTTTATTTATTTATTTGAGAGCGACAGACACAGAGAGAAAGACAGATAGAGGGAGAGAGAGAGAATGGGCACGCCAGGGCCTCCAGCCTCTGCAAACGAACTCCAGACACGTGCGCCCCCTTGTGCATCTGGCTAATGTGGGACCTGGGGAACTGAGCCTCGAACTGGGGTCCTTAGGCTTCACAGGCAAGCGTTTAACCACTAAGCCATCTCTCCAGCCCAGTTTTCCATTTTTATTATGTGTGTGTGTGTGTGTGTGGTGTTCATGTGGAGGTCAGAGGACAACATCAGAGTGTTTCTCCTCCCCTTCTACCTTCTTTGGAGACAAGCTATTTCCTTCTGCTTCAGCTGCCTGCCAGCTTCCAGATCCTCCTGGCTTCACCTCCCATTATCATAGGTGTGTTGGGCTCACAGATGCACATGCCACTTTGTGTTTGGCTTTACATGGGAATTGGATATAAGTCATATAGAAACATATTTCTTTGTTAGTTAATTAAAATATAATTGAGAAACAGAGGGGGTTGGAGCAGAAGTACCCTGTTGAGGTGAAGAAAACTTTACCTTGAAGTCTTATATTGATGCAGGTAGACCCCAGTGCCAGGGATAGGTCTCTACTCCAGTAAGTTGTTGGTCAGGGAGGCCCATGAGCCCCCTCCCCACCAAAACAATACCAGATATTGCGAATGTTCTTGGTTATTCACCTAAACTGAAGGAAAGGACCCTATTGTGAAATACACTACATACATGCTGCAGCCACAGGACACAGGGAGATCCAGCTGGAACTGAGCTAGAAGTCACTGCCCTGCTGGCTAGCCACCATGGCGCTGCAAAGTGTTACATAAGCTTCTAGAAAAGACAACAGTTTTAGCCAGCAGTAGATCCTTCCATCTCCACAATCAACCCACCAGGCAGTACGTTCCCAGAAGAGCAATAGTGGTACATAAGTTATGGGGGTAATCAACTGCTTTCTGATTGGATTTGAGGCCTGCTCAGAAGGAGGGAATTTGTGCCTGGTACTGAAAACTAATTCAAAAGCCCATGATGCAGAAGGACGAAGGCCCTAGAGGGAAGCTATCACTGTTCTTTGGCTAAATGGATATACTGAGCCCATCAGATTGCCTTCTAAATGTTCATGCTTATGCCAATTAGTTAATGCTGATCTCACTTTTGGTTACAGAAGCTTCTTTTTGCAGATGGCAGTGAACACTGAGAAGCCCCAAGACACATGAAGCTGATGAGAAGAGGAGGGCCCCTGCTCAGAACTGAGCATTTCATCTCTACCATACCTGCCAGAGCGCAGTGAGCATTTCAGAGGGGGCAGCCAAAAATTATATGAGCGCTGCTCTCAGTGCCAGCCAGGGAGCAGGAGATGGCAGCAGACACTGAGGAGGAGACTCAAAACTCAACAAAGCTGAAAATAAGATGCTGTTAGGAGCTCAGCACTAAAGGAGACTTCTCTGTCACGACCTCCAGCACTCAGGGAATATTTCAGAAGAGGTGGTGGAAAGAAAGGGCAGGAAGGGGAGGAAGGAGCACTGCAGGACGCTCTCATTCAGCCGTGAAGTGACTGGTGCATTTGTGGCCCTCGCCGTAGCTTACCCTCACAAGACCTACATAATTCTGGTCCCATCGACATTTTGACATAGAGGATGGAGAAGAAAAAAAAAAAAGGATGAGACATCCAAACAGAAGGACTACTTAGAGGGAGAAAGGTGCTTAGAATGTGGATTGGCAGGGGAACAAAAGAGAGTAATGAATGGGATAGGAATATGATCAAAGTATGTTATGTTATTAAATTTTTCAGTAAAGATTAAATAATTTAGCAGCACAATTGACATATTTGGCCTACTGAATGCTTACAGGAAACTGTATACAACAACTGTCAAAATCATTTTCACCTAGGCATGGTGGCACACACCTTTAATCTCAGAACTTGGGAGGTGGAGGTAGGAGGATCGCCTTGTGTTTGAGGCCACCCTGAGACTACATAGTGAATCCCAGGTCAGCCTGAGCTAGCATGAGACCCTACTTTGAAAAAACCAAAAAAAAAAAAAAAATTTCAGATACACATGTAACTTTTGCCAAAAATGTGCAATAGTTAAGTGCCCATTTCTCAACAAAGCATTAGAGAACATATAAAGAAAATATCTCCCATCTTCAGGGTAAAGAGAAATTGATAGAAAGTGTCCCTGAGGAACCCCAGACATGGTGCTAGAGGAAGACTTTAAATTAATTGTATTAATTATATTCAAATAAGCCAAAGTAAACCATGGAGGATTATAAGAAACAGGGGAATATTACATGAATAAGTAGGACATACCAGCAAAAGATAAAAATTATAAAAAGAAATAGAAACTCTGGAGCAGTTAGTAGCTAAGATAAAAATTACTAGAGGCTGGGAATGGTGGTGCACCCTTTTAATCCCAACCCTTGGGAGGCAGAGACAAGAGGATTGGCATGAGTTCAAGGCCACCCTGAGACTACATATAGTGAATTCCAGGTCAGCCTGGGCTACGGCAAGACCCTACCTCAAAATGACAACAACAAAAATTTACTAGAAGTATTCAAGAGGAGACTTGATCAGACAGAAGACAGCATTAGTGAATCTGAAGAAAGGAAAAATACAGCAATAGACTAAGGAGCACACAGAAAAATAAACAGAAATTTAAAATTCTGTTAAGGCTCAGGGAACATTGTGGAAGAGGGAGTGGAAAGTTTGTCAGAGCCTTAGGGTAGGTAGGAGTATCCTAAGGCATTGTCATTCCCCACCATCACCACGGAGACTGGCTGCTGCATTCATAGCCCCATGGGGAACACCAGTTACCCCAGTGAGGATTGGGGTAAGGAAGAGGGGGTATAAGAGCATAACATGAGAATAATGGTATCAACATATGATTTGTCCATGTAGCAAAGTTTCTAACTAACAATAATAATTACATATATGACATACATTTTATGAATGTCATAAGGAAATGAAAGAGAAAAGAAAGTAGAGAAATATTTGAAGAAATGTTTTTAAAAATTCCCAAGCTTAATGAAAGTTATGAATCTACATATCCAAAAAGAGCAATGCACTTTAAACAGGATAAGCTCACTGAAGTTAATTACAAGCAAACTGTCAAAAGACAAAGAGAACCTAAAATAAGCAAAAAAAAGATGACTTAGCTAGACCTGCTGACACATACATATAATCTCAGTGCTCGAGAGGCTTAATTTTTTCAAGGTATGGCCTCATTCTAGCCCAGACTGACCTGGGTTCACTATGTAGTCTCAGGCTGGCTTCAAAGTCACAGAGATCCTCCTACCTCAGCCTCTCAAGTGTTGGGACTAAAGGCATGCATCACAACAGGCTAAAAATTGTAATTTTTTTTTTGTGTGTGTACACACAAGCACCAGGGTCTCCTAATGCTGAAAATGAACACCAGTCATGCAATCCGTCAAGTCTGGCTTTATGTGAATTCAGGCCAATGGGCTTTGCAAGCAAATGCCTTTAACCACTGAGCAATCTCTTCAATCCCCAAAAGCTTAAAAATTTTTTTTGTTTATTTTTATTTATTTATTTGAGAGCAACAGAGAGAAAGAGGCAAATATACAGAGTGTGCCAGGGCCTCCAGCCACTGCAAACGAACTCCAGACATGTGCGCCCCCTTGTGCATCTGGCTAACATGGGTCCTGGGGAATCTAGCCTTGAACCAGGGTCCTTAGGCTTCACAGGCAAGCGCTTAGCCACTAAGCCATCTCTCCAGCCCCCCCTTTTTTTTACGTAGGTGCTAGAGACCGAACCTATGACCTTGCACATGTCAGGCAAGCGCTCTAAACCACAAAATCTCCCTCCCAACACAAAGCAAGGTTCTTTGAGGAATGCTTAGTCTCTAATATAATAGGTCTAATATAAATTCAACAGTTAGCTAGTGATGTCTTAATATTGGTGTAGTTATGTACAAACACTCTGTATCAAGGTAGGATAGAAACACTGCATTTACAGTCCTCATTTCTGTAAGTGGTCATGTGGCCTTAGCTGGTCTTTGTAACTACTTTCTTCTACTACCCATTCTGTATTTTCTCCACCCTCACAAGCACCTCAGCAGGTCTTGGTTCTTTACCTGGAGGGGTGACCCATACCTTCATTCCTGAAGGATCTGGGCCATTTATCACACTACCTCAATTGGGTTGGTGTAGTCGTCTATTGACTTTGACAACAGAGCATGGTAATAATAAGAGATGCCCTAAAGGATCTCCTGCACTCCAGACACACTCTTCCTTACCGCCATTGTGGAGGAGCAGTCCAATTTCCCCCTGGTAATCTGGATCAATCACTCCTGCTATCACTGTAACTCCTTTCTCAGCCTGTTCACTCAAGGGCATTAGGAGCCCAACATGACCAGGGGGATGTCTTAGCTTCCAGTTCAATAGAATGTTCTTTGTGTCTCCTGGCAAGAGTACTCCCCACTCTGGAACCAAGACTTGTAGGCCAGTAGTGTGTAAGGTTGCAGGAACAGGAAGCAAAAATCTAGCTAACGGGTCACTTGGGGTGATGGCAAGTGGGACCATTCCCATTTCCACCCCTTGATTCCTGGACCCATGAATCCGGGCTATAGGAGAAACAGTACCATATATAGGACGCTGATTCAGAGCATATACAGCCTGCTGGAGGACACGCCCCCAGCCCTCCAAGCTGTTGCCACCTAGTTGGCGCTGTAGCTGTTTCTTTAAAAGGCCATTCAACCATTCTATCAAGCCAGCTGCTTCAGGGTGGTGGGGCACATGGTAAGACCAGTGAATTCCATGATCAGGAGCCCACTGCCGTACTTCCTTGGTGGTGAAGTGAGTTCCTTGGTCAGAAGCAATGCTGTGTGGAATGCCATGACGGTGGATAAGGCATTCTGTAAGCCCACGGATGGTAGTTTTGGCAGAAGCGCTACGTGCAGGAAAGGCAAATGCATACCCAGAATAAGTGTCTATTCCAGTAAGGACAAAACGCTGCCCTTTCCATGATGGAAGAGGTCCAATGTTGTCAACCTGCCACCAGGTTGCTGGCTGGTCACCCCGAGGAATACTACCATATCGGGGGCTCAGAGTCGGCCTCTGCTGCTGGCAGATTTGGCACTCAGCAGTAGCCGTAGCCAGGTCAGCCTTAGCTAGTGGAAGTCCATGTTGTTGGGCCCATGCGTAGCCTGCATCTCTGCCACCATGGCCACTTTGTTCATGGGCCCATTAGGCAATGCCAAGGGTGGCTGAGGAAAGAGGTTGGCCACTATCTACAGAATGGGTCAGCTTATCTACTTGATTATCTAAGTCATCCTCTGACAAGGTCACCTTCTGATGAACATTAACATGGGACACAATTATCTATATATCCTTTGCCCATGCAGAGAGTTCTATCCACATACACCTTCTCCAAATATCCTTCTCACCAATTTTCCAATTGTGCTCCTTCCAAGTCCAGACCATCCAGCCAAACCATTGGCCACAGCCCATGAATCAGTGTATAATCGCACATCTGGCCATTTTTCTTTCCAAGCTAAATGCACAACCATGTTCACTGCCCTAAGTTCTGCCCATTGTGAAGACTTCCCTTCACCACAGTCCTTCAGAGTTGTCTCAGAAAGGGGATGTAATGCTGCATCTGCCCACTTCTGGGAGGTGCCCACATAATGTGCTGCATCTGTAAACCATGCCCTAGTCCTCTCCTCTTCAGTCAATTGATCATAGGGCACAACCCATGATGCCATAGGTGCATGCTTGGGGACAGAGGCATTGTAACAGGAGTAGTAACCATAGGCATTTGGGCAACTTCCTCATGTAACTTACTAGTATCTTCAGGGCCTGCTCGAGCCCGATCACGGATATACTACTTCCACTTAATGATGGACTGCTGCTGTGCACATCCAACTTTATGGCCTAGTGGGTCAGATGACACCCAGCTCATAATGGGTAGCTCGGGTCACATAGTAACTTGATGGCCCATTGTCAAATGTTCAGTTTCCACTAAGGCCCAATAGCAGGCCAAGAGCTGTCTCTCAAAGGGAGAATAATTGTCTGCAGATGATGGCAGGGCCTTGCTCCAAAATCCCAAGGGCCTCCACTGTGATTCACCTGTGGGGGCTTGCCAAAGGCTCCAAACAGCATCCCTATCTGCCACTGACACCTCAAGTATTATCAGATCTGCTGGATCCTATGGCCCAAGGGGCACAGCAGCCTGGACCTGTTGAGGAGCCTTCTCTTGTTCTGGGCCCCACTGAAAACTAGTAGCTTTCTGAGTCACTCAGTATATGGGACAGAGTAAGACACCCAAGTGAGGAATGTGCTGTTCCCAAAATCCAAATAGGCCCATTAGATGTGCTTCTTTCCTATGGTAGGAGGGGCCTTAGAAGCAATATCCCTGCATGTCCCACACCACTGAACTCCTAGAAATTTCACTGAGGGGGAGGGTCCTTGAATTTGGGATGGATGTATTTCCCATCCCCTGATATGCATATGCTGTATCAACAACTCCAGACTGGTTGCCACCTCCTGCTCATTTGACCCAATCAGCATTATGTCATCAATATAAAGGACTAACATGACACCCTGTGGAAGGGACACAGGGCTGGAGAATTAATATAACCTTGAGGCAAAACAGTAAAGGTGTACTACTGACCTTGCTAGCTGAAAGCAAATTGCTTCTGGTGGTCCTTATGGACAGGTGTGGCGAAGAAAGCATTCGCAAGACCAATGTGTTAATCTGCTCAAGTAAAGGAACCATATCTGATACAGCAGCTGCAATTGGAGTCACTACCAGATTAAGTTTCCAATAATCCGCTGTCATTCTCCAGGATCCACCTGTCTTCTGAACAGGACAAATAGGAGAGTTAAAGGGAGATGTGGTGGGAACCACCGCCCCTGCATCCTTCAAATCCTTTGTAGTGGCACTAGTTTCTGAAATCCCCCCAGGGATGCGATACTGTTTTTGATTCACTATTTCCCTGGTGGTGGGATCCTCAGTGGCTTCCACTTGGCCTTCCCAACCATAATAGCCCTCACTCCACAAGTCAGTGAACCAATGTGGGGGTTTTGCCAACTCCTAAATATATCTATCCCAATTATGCATTCTGGGACTGGGGAAATAACCACAGGGTGAGTTTGGGGACCCAATGTCAGTCTAACATTTGTCAAAATTCCATTGATCACCTGACTTCCGTAAGCACCTACTTTAACTGGAGGGCCACGGTGCTCAGGTAAGCACTCTCACCACTGAACAATATCCCTCAGCCTTCAACAGAATCTCTAATAAGAGCTCAGTGCTGGGGGCTGGGGAGATAAGATGCTGGTGCAGTAGATAAGATGCTTGCCTGCAAAGCCTAATGACCTGAATTTGATTCCCCAGTACCCATGTAAAGCCAGATGCACAAAGAGGTGCAAGCATCTGGAGTGTGTTTGCAACAGCTGGAGGTCTTGGCGTGCCCATATTCATTCTCATTCTCATTTTCTCTCTCTTTCTCTCTCTCTCCTCTCTGTCCCTCTCTGCTTGCAAAAAAATTTTTTTCCAAAAAAGTTCAATGCTGTTCCTCTTTTAGAGACAAAAGTCCTTACTTTCTTATACACCTGCAAGGAGTACCAGATAACCAAAAGCAGCATTGACAAAAATGAGTAAGGATTGCCATGGTGGCACACGCCTTTAATCCCTGCCCTCAGGAAGCTGAGGTAGGAGGATCACTATGAGCTGAGGCCAGCCTGGTCTACAAAGTTCCAGGTCAGTCTGGGCTAGAGTGAGACCCTATCTCCAAATAAACAAAAGAGTGAGTAAGAATTATTCCTACTTCCAAATTTTAAAATTTGCTACAAACTACAATGATGAGAACAATGTGATATTGGCAGAAGGATAGATGCATAAACTATATATTCAATGGAATAGAATTGAATGTCAGAAATAATCCCTAACAACTATGAGTAATCGTTATTATTCTTTTTGGGATTTTTCACTCTAGCCCAGGCTGACCTGGACACTGTGGAGTCTCAGGCTGGCCTTAAACTCATGGCAATCCTCCTACCCCTGCCTCTCAAGTGCTGGGTGTGCCTCTAGGATGAAAGGTTTGTGCCACCACACCCAGCTGAGCACTTGATTTTTGACAGTGATGACAAGGCCATTCAGCAGAGAAATATTAGTCTCTTCAACAAATGGCACTGAGACAACTGTATGTAGAGCAATGAATATGGACTTCTACCTCACTCAAATTTAACTACACATGAACCAAACTAAACACAAGAACTCAATCTATAAAGTGATTTTTAAAAGACTTTTTATTCTAATATTTTTATTTATTTATTTTAGAGAAAGACAGAAAGAGGCAGATATATAGAAAGGCTTGGTTGCACCAGGGTTTCCAGCCACTGCAAATAAACTCCAGATGCATGTGCCACCTTGTGCATCTGGCTTATGTGGGCCCTGGGGAATCAAACCTGGGTCCTTTCACTTTGCAGGCAAGCACCTTAACCACTAAGCCATCTCTCTAGCCCTAAAGTGATTTCTTTAATTAGCATAGCAAGTAATGGGTATTATGATTACATTTTCATATTTTATTTTGATTGACCTCCTCCCTCACCTCCCTCCACATACCTTTGTCTCCACCCCCTTGCCCAATCTGTCTCCTTCCTCTGTCACCTTTGATCAGAGAAGCTGTTTTCTCCATTTGGGAGTGACTCCGGAGAGACTCAAAACTCATCAAAGTACTGAAAGAAAAGTGACTCTTGAGTGCTCAGTTCTAAATGAGACGTCTCCACCATGTCCTCCAAGGTTCAGAAACATGCGGAAGAGGGGAAGGAAAGAAAGAAAGAGCCACAGGATGGGAAGGAGTGCTATGGAATGTTCTCTTCCAGATAGGAAGTGGCTGTTGCATTCATAACCATACAGTAACTCCCTGTATCTGCACAAGACTTGCATGACATTGGGCCCATCGACATCCCATCATGAATGGTGAAGAAGGGCAAAACCAAAACAAACCAAAACATCAGAATAGAAGAAGAACTCCTTGGAAAGAAGAGGCTCTGTGGAAAGGGGATGAGAGGGAAGGAACAAGAGAAGGGAATGCAAAGAATGTATAATCAAAATATGTATGGGCTGGAGAGATGGCTTAGTGGTTCAGGTGCTTGCCTGCTCTTCAGATCCCATGTAAGCCAGACACACAACAAGGTGATGCAAGGTGGCACACTTTTCTGGAGTTTGATTGCAGTGGCTGGAGGTGCTGGTGCGCCAATATTCTCTCTCTCCCTTTCTCTTGCATAAAAAAGGCCAGTGTGTTGGGCTTGCCTTAAAAAAATATAATATGTACATGTATAAACATTATAAATAAAAAAGGTTTTAAGAACAGACAGCTGTTAGCCATATGGGTTTATTTCTGAGCCCTCTGTTCTGTTCCACTGGTCTGCATGTTCACTTTTGAGCCAGTATTCCACTGTCTTTGTTACTATGGCTCCATAGAACAATTTGAGGTCAGTGTTTATGATTCCTTCAGCAGTGTTCTTTCTGCTTGTGATTGCTTTGACTCTTTTTTTAAATCAAAGACATTTTGTTTTGCTTATTTATATATTTGAAACAGAGGAAGATGCAGATAGAAAGAGAGAGAGAGAAAGGGTGTGCCAGGGCTTCCAGCCCCTGCAAACAAACTCCAGACATGTGTGCCACCTTGTGCATCTGGCTTTTGTAGGTACTAGGGAACTAAACCTGGGTCCTTAGGCTTTGCAGGCAAGCACCGTAACTGCTAAGCTATCTTTCCAGCTCATTTACCTTTTTTTCCTTTTAGTTTTTCAAGGTAGGCTCTCACTCTAGCTCAGAGTGACCTGGAATTCACTATGTAATCTCAGGGTGGCCTTGAACTCATGGTGATCCTCCTACCTCTGCCTCCTAAATGCTGGGATTAAAGGCGTGCGTCACTATGCTCCACCTATCCATCTTTTTTATTTATTTATATTTATTTATTTGAGAGATAGAGAGGGAGAGAGAATGGGTGCACCAGGGCCTCCAGCCACTGCAAACGAACTCCAGATAAGAGCGTCCCTTATGCATCTGGCTTGTCCTGGGGAGTCAAACTTGGGTCTTTTGGCTTTGCAGTCAAGCACCTTAACTGCTAAGCCATCTCTCCAGCCCCCCATCCATCTTTTGACTATAAGACCTTGAGTGTCCTTGATAGGAAGGTGTGCTTCTTACAGACAAGAGATAGCTTGATCTTTGTGGATTTCTTGTCTGTTTTTGTTTTGTGTGTGTGTGAGTGGGGGTGCACATGTGTCACAGTGTGCAAGTGGAGGTCAAAAGTCAATGTCAGGTGTTGGTCTTGCCTTTCCACATTGTTTGAGGCAGGGTCTCTCATTGTTCACTGTTGCACTCAACAACAGGCTAGCTGGACCATGAGCTCCCGGAGGGCTCTCCTTGTCCCTACGTCCAGTGTCACCATAGGCGCACTACGACTACACACTCTTGCGCTACAGCGTCTGACTTTGCATGGCTTCTGGGGATGTGAATTCAGGAACTTACACTTGCATGGAAAATGCTTTCTCCACTGGGCCATATCTCTCCAGCCCTGGGTCTTTCATTATTAACCCAATCAGTCTGAATCTTTTCAATGGTGAGTTGAGACCATTCATTCAAGATTATTATTGAGAGATTTGCTGTTTCCTAGAATTTTTTGGTTGTTGTTTTGGTAGTTGAATTATTCATAGTTCTTTTTTCTTCCTGTCAGTACTAGGGGACTGATATAAGGATCCCTTCATGGTATTCATTTTTTCAACTATTTTTCTCATTAGATGTATTCTTTCCCATGTTCTCATGGATGACACTAATCTTTTTTCTTCTTCTGTATACAGAATTCCTTTATATATTTTTAAGTTATTTTTGTTTATTTGAGAGAGAGAAAGAGGAATATATATATACACATATATATGTAAACACACACACACACACACACACATATATGTAGAGAGAGAGAGAGAGTGATGAGAGAGAGAGAGAGAGAATAGGTGCACCAGGGCCTCCAGTCACTGCAAATGAACTCCAGATTCAGGCACCGCCTTGTACATCTGCCTTACATGGGTCTTGGGGAATTGAACCTGGGTCCTTTGGCCTTGCAGGCAAGCAACTTAACTGCCAAGTCATCTCTCCAGTCCACCATATATATTTTACAGTGCTGGCTTAGTTGTCATGAATTTCCTTAATTTGTGCATGTCTTGAAATGTCCTTACTTCTCCACCAATTGTAAGAGATGACTTTGCTGGGTATAGCAGTCTTATGTTCAGGGCTTGAAATACATCAGTCTATGCTTTCTTGATCCTCAGGGTTTCTAACAACAGAACTGATTTTTTGATGTTCATGCCTTTGAATATGAGTTGGCATTTTCCCTTACAAAGTTTACTATTGCTCTTTGTTTTGTATTTTTTTTTTCCAGTAAAGTTAGGGCTGCTTGTATGATCATGGACAGAAGGTTAGTTGCTGTAGAATGGACAACTTACCAGTGGCTATACCACTTATGAACCTGACTCTCCCTCTTCCAGCAACCATTAGCTGCCACTAGTTATGTTGGTAGGTGTGGAATCTCATGTATCCTTCCCTCATTGGTGGTGAAATATTAACAGACTCAGCCTTGTGCAGGAAACCAGAGCTACTGTGAATTCATGAGTGTAACAATCATGCCATATCCAGAAGACAGTGTTTTTCAGTCCTCTTCTCTATCCTCCTGCTCTGACTTTCTTTCTGCTCTCTCTTCCATGAGGTTTCATGAACCTTGGAGTGGGTGCTTTAGATGCCCTGTTTGAGGGTGAGCACACAGTAGTCACTTATTCTCAGCAAGTTTTCCAGCTATGCATCTCTGCATTAACCTCTGCCTATTGCAGTAAGAAACTTCCTTGATGTCGGCTTTAAGCAATGCTAATCTAGAAATCTCTCTGAAAAAAAAAAAAACTGCTTTGTAGTTTTTGTATCTTGATCATGGATGTTATAAAGAGGTTCTTCTCTGCTATTTAAGCTATGCCCTTGTCTTCAGTTTCTAGAACTGGGGATCTGAGAACTTATAGAAGTGTTGTAGAAGGTTTTAAAATTATGAAACTCTTAGAAAATGACACAGGAACAAATCTCCATGAACCCTGATGTGGCCAGAATCTTAAATTTGATACACCAATGTAATGACAATAAAATAAATATATTGGATTTCATAAAAATTAAGTTATTCTGTGTATTAGATCGTATCATTAAGAATGTGAAGCCTAGGCTGGAGAGATTGCTTAGTGGTTAAGGCTTGCTTAGTGGTTAAGGCACTTGCAGGCAAAGTCAAAGGACCAGGTTCGATTCCCCAGTACTCATGTAAAGCTGGATGCACAGGCGGCACATGTGTCTGCAGTTAGATTGCAGTGACTAGAGGCCCTGGTTCACCCATTCTCTGTCTGCTTCTCTCTCTCAAATAAATAAACTATCTTTTTTTTTTTTTTTTTTTTTAACGAGTGTGAGCCCTGATGGCAAATGTGATGGTCTCAGCACCCAGGAGGTGGAAGCAGAAGAACCATGAGTTTGAGGCCAGCCTGGTCTACATAGCAAGACACTGTCTCCAAAAATGTGAAAAGCTACCAGCACGTGTGTCCATACAAAGTACATTCTTACTAAAATAAATAAATAAGGGAAAAGACAATCTACAGAATGGAGAAAGAAATGCTTATAAATTATATAACTTTCATGGCTTAATATCAGTCAGAATATAGAAAGAACTGAATAACAAGGAACAAGCAACCTAATTTTAAACATATAGAAACTGAGATAAGGCTCAGTTGGTAGAGTGCTTGTCTCACATTTAATCCTTACTTGTATATTCAAGATAAATGAAAGCATATATGCACACAAAATCTTTCATGAACGTTCCTAGTAGCTTTACCCATGAAACCTACATAGTAGAAATTACTTAAATGTCTAAGATTTGTGTTAATAAACAAAAGTCATATATTCAGTCAATGAAATTCACTCATAAGAGGAATAAAGTACCAATACATGCTTCAATATGAATAGAACGTGAGAAACCAGACAAAAGGGCCACATTATATTTCACCTGTATGAAATGTGTGGCACAAGACATCCACAGAAACAGAAAGATTCGTGGTTGCCAGGGACCTGGAGAGAACAGAATGGATGGTCACTGCTAAAAACACAATGTTTCTTTCTCCCTCTCTCTCTCTCTCTCTCTCTCTCTCTTTCTTTCTTCCTTCCTTCCTTTCCTTTTTTTTTTTAGATAGGTCTCACTCTAGCTCAGGCTGACCTGGAATTCACTATGTAGTCTCAGGCTGGTCTCAAACTCACAGTGATCCTCCTACCTCTGCCTCCCAAGTGCTGGGATTAAAGGTGTGCGCCACCACGCCCGGCTACAATGTTCCTTTTTGAAATGATGAAATGTTCTGGAGTTAGTGATGATCACTACACAAGACTGTGAATATACCAAATCCCACTGACTTGTACATTTTTTAAATGGTGAATTTATGCTGAGCCTAGTGATGTAGTTCTGTAATCCCAGTTACTTAGGAGGCTCAGACAAGATCAGAAGCCCAAGGTCTTGGAAACCGAGTGAGTTCAAGTTGACCCTGTTTTAAAATAAAAAGTTAAAAAAGAAAGATTCGTGGTAGAACACTTGCCTAGCATATGCAAGGTCCCTAGGTTCAATCTCCAGAACTAAGTCTGATTCATTGTGCCCATGTAAAATGTTGGGAGTGATCGCATATGCCTATAATCCCAGCACTGAGAAGTGGAAACAGTCAGGTGCCTGAATTCACTGGTCTAGTCTAATAGGTGAACTCATGGCCAATGAAAGACCCTGTGTTCAAAATGAGGTAGATGGCATTGCTGAGAAGTAACACACAAGGTTATTCTCTGGCCTCCACATACATGTGTACTTATACACACACAAACATGGTGCATCACACACCACACACACACACAAATATGCATCTAATATATGAATTACATTTTGAGGGTGAATGTAGCCAATTTGTACTGAGAAGTTCACTGTGGCTGTAAGAAGAGAAGAGCAGAAGTTTGATTAGAGATATGTGTGATGAGAGGTCTTGGGGTTTGCTCTGTAGAGTGGGTGACCAGGACTGTGGCCTAGGGCATGAATCACATTTGCAAGTGCAGTGGTCACTGGGGAGGGTGGAACGCTGGCGCTGTCCATGGTGCTGACCTCCAGGGAGTTGGGATCTTCTCAATCTCCCCAGGCTCATTTCCTTGCAGGGCTGTTTGGTCCTGGGAGCTGTATTCCTGAAGCCTTGGCCCCGAGACAGTCTCTCAATGATTATGTGACTCTGATGTAAGAGTTCACATACTTTTTAATAACTCCCATTGCTTCTTTGCCCACAGCAGCCTAAGCCCATCATCATTTTAAGAAGTAAGCCTAACTTTTGTCCCCTGAGAAATGTCCCTTCCCTTAAGGCCCGTCCCTTATGTGTTCTGACCTGAGAGAGGACAGGAAAAGAATGGAGCTTCAGATGAGTGGGTAGAAGGTGGGAGGCTCTGAGTCTCCCTGGCTACTTTGGACCAGAGGTAAGTGATGGCTTCAGTGTCCTTCTCATGTTCATGTCAAAACGGAGGAGGCTCAGGGCAAAGCCTGTTGCGAGATGAGCATAGGGTGGAGGTGGGGTATGGAAACATTACTGGGAAGAATGCTGGGAGAGCGGAAGACTTTGTCTGTACTGGTGTACATGTTGGGGTAATCAGGATGGAGGGCGGGAGGGAAAGCCAAACATTGACGCTGTTCCTCCCCACTTCCCCCAGACCTGTGCTGTGGCTTCTTCCCATGCCTGTGAGAAAACACAGCCAGGTCTTACTCTCTTTTTCCTTTTTGATTTTTCGAGGTAGTGTCCCCCTCTGGCCCAGGCTGACTTGGAATTCACCATGTAGTCTCAGGGTGGCCTTGAACTCATGGTGATCCTCCTATATCTGCCTCCCGAGTGCTGGGATTACAGGCATGTGCCACCACACCCAGCCAGGTATTAATCTTGCATTAATGTTACCTTTAAAAAAATTTTAATATTTATTTGCATGTATCTCTCTCTGAGAGAGAGAGAAACATCCCAGGACCTCCTGCCATTGCAAATGAACACCAGGCACCTATGCTAGTTTTTCCATCTGACTTACATAGATGGCTTGGGAATTGAACCCAGGCCAACAGGCTTTGCAAACAAGCATCTTTAGCCATTGAGCCTAATGTTTCCTTTTTAATTCTCTTCTCTTCCCCCATCTTCCTCCTTTTCCTGCCTACCCCATCTCCAACTCCCTCCAGATTTTCATTCCTTCCTTGTTGCCACCCTCCTACCTTATCTTTCCTGCTGTTAAATCTTGTGTTTAACAGAACCTGTTATTGCTCCCAAGAGGATCACAGAATAGACTCAGACATGTTTTTGGAGCCCACTTATCCCTTCTATTTTCCTCGCTCTTAGTTCTACGTTGACATCTTTTCTGAAAGCAAAGACAAATGGTAGGCACAATTAAATAACAAGCGAAAGTGTTGGGAATCCCATCTTACCCACATATGCGTACATCTCTATCCATCTAGAGTCCCTCTAGGTCCACTCTCTATGCTATCAATGGAGGAAGTTTTTCCAAAGGGTCTGTGAGCAGAATGCTAATCTTGCTAAGACAATGCTTATGGTCACATTATAAATCAGGATCCTGACATCCCTTTTAAGGTCCCCTCAACTGAACTTCTGCACCCAGTGCTTCTTTCTCTCCCCTCACCCACCAGTGATTTGTCTCATTCCAGCACTCTGTCCACTGTCAAACAATCAAGCATTCTCTTGGGAACTGTTTGTGTGAACAGCTGGGTGCACCAGGCTCTGTGTGACACCCAGCACACTGGACCTGCACTGGAAGTGTAACACGTATGAGATAACGGAGCCATCCGCATGGAAAAGACCAACACCCGGCAATGGTGTAGCAGAGCCAATCACTACCGCATCTTCAAAGAAGGGCAGGATTCAGATAGGTACACAAGACTGAAAGGCAATCCATTTGGAACACTGACAGGATAAAAGGGATGGAAACCTGAGACACCTATGAGGGGATCAGTTCAATCAAAAGTGGATTCTTAGAAAGAACCAGGAAGAAGAAAATGATAGTGCAGATTCTTGGATGAATGAGACCTGGCTCTGTTCCTCATTTCCTTCTTTCTTTCCTTCCTTTCTCCCTCCCTCTCTCATTCCCTTCCTTCCTTCTTTCTTTCTTTTGTTTTTTCAAGGCATCATTTTGCTCTAGCCCAGGCTGACCTGGAATTCACTATGGAATCTCAGGGTGGCCTCGAACTCACAGTGATCCTCCTACCTCTGCCTCCCAAGTGCTGGGATTAAAGGCGTGTACCACCACGCCCAACTCATCTTCTTTCTTTCTTTCTTTCTTTCTTTCTTTCTTTCTTTCTTTCTTTCCTTCCTTCCTTCCTTCCTTCCTTCCTTCCTTCCTTCCTTCCTTCCTTCCTTCCTTCTTTCTTTCTTTCTTTCTTTCTTTCTTTCTTTCTTTCTTTCCTTCTTCCTTCCTTTCTTTCTTCCTTCCTTCCTTCCTTTCTTTCTTTCTTTCTTTCTTCCTTCCTTCCTTCCTTCCTTCCTTCCTTTCTTTCTTTCTTTCTTTCTTTCTTTCTTTCTTTCTTTCTTTCTTTCTTTCTTTCTTTCTCTCTAAATACACACACACACACACACACACACACACACACACACACAAACATATGTATATATTTGCAAGCAGAGAAAAATAAAAGAGAAACAGAGAGAGAGAGAGAGAGAGAGAGAATGCCAGGGCCTCCAGCCACTGCAGATGGACTCCAGATGCATGTGCCACTTTGTGCATCTGGCTTTACATGGGTACTGGGGAATTGAACCTGGGTGTTTAGGCTTTGCAGGAAAGCGCCTTAACAGCTGAGCCATCTCCCAGCCCTGTTACTCATCTTCAATGTGACTGGAGTGATTTTCTCCCCTCAGTTTACTTATGTGTAAAGTGACGCTGGTTCACAGCATGGTCTATATTTTATAAGCATTAGACTGGATAATGTTTGTAAAATGTTTAGCATAGTGCTTAGTCTATATCAAAAACCCAATAAATAAATGTTTACTACCGTGATAACAATCAGCATGGTGATAATCAATTATTACAGTTACTGCAACTGAGTGGCAGATGGGTCTAGAAAGAAAGGTGGGAGACAGTTTGTGAAGAGGCACACAGAACCATTCTGCGATGTCAATTCTTTCCTGTAGACAACAAAGAGCCTTAAAAAATAAAAACATCTTGAACTAGGCAAGGAAGAGGTATTTTAAGATGCTGATGTACGTACTATGTTGTGTAGTGCGGGATTAAAAATGGAGCACAGCCCAGAGGCAGGAAGCTGCTTGGAAACCCATGACAGTAAGCTAAGTAGGAGGAACAATTTAACAGTAATGTCCAAGAATGAATATGCTTGGTGACAATACCTGAAGAGTGCAAACGAGAAGTGTGGGTGAGGTGCCAGCGGACAGAGGTAGGAGTCTGTGGTTACAGAGGGACTTGAGTTTGGACTAAAGAAGGACTAAGAGTGACCACAGAGGGCTGGAGAGATGGCTGAGTGGTTAAGGTGCTTGCCTGCAAAGCCTAATAACTGGGGTTTGATTCCCCAGTGCCCATATTAAGCCAGATGCACAAAGTGGTACACGCATCTGGAATTCGTTTACAGTGCCTGGAGGCCCTGGCATGCCCAACTCCTTCTGTCTATCTCTCTCTACTTGGAAATGAAAAAAGATATGAATGACTGCAGAATGATGCCAGGCCTCTCACAGAGCCACATGGACCAGGGATATGGAGGAGCCAGAATGCCTGGCCACTAAAGCAATCCTGGGCACTGTGATTGATGACTCTTCTCAGGAGAGAGGAATTGGGGGGTTCTGCCATGGTCCTGGGAATCCCCGTTATTTCTTTCCTCATTCACAGAACTGTCCTTCTTCCCACTATGTGCCCCTCTTCCCTCCTCCTCTCCTTCCCCTTCCCTTGGTGTTCTGAGGTCCCCTCCCCCCTGAACACCGCCCCTTCCACCCAGGTCACCCTTAGCTGTGGTAGTGCTGGTGTTCAGAGCGCTTGGCTCTTCCTTTTTGCTCACTCATCACAATACTTCTGTTTTAACATGAACATTTGTGATCATTTCTCAAGTATGGGAAATACAAAAATTTATAAAGGAGAAATTATCTATCTATCTATGTGTCTATCAGTATCTAATCAGTCTCTTCAAGCAGACATAAACAGTGGCTACCACTGTCAACATTTTGGTCTTTCAGTTCCATGTTTTTCCTTTGCTTTTTATAACATTTTAACAAAACATTAGCCAGAGGTGGTAGAGCACACCTGTGACCCCAGCAATCAGCAGGCACAGGCAGGATAACAAGCTCTGGGCCAGCCTCATCTAGACAGTTTCAGGTCAGCAAGGCAAGACTGTCTCAAACATTAATGAGTGTTTTTTCTAACTGTTTTGCTGTTGTTGTTGAGAGAGAGTGTCACTCTAGCCCAGGCTGACCTGGAACTCACTTTACTGTCTCATCCTGGCCTTGAACTCACAGTGATTCTCCTAACTCAGCCTCCCAAGTGCTGTGATTAAAGGTATGTGCCACCACACCCAGTGTTATAATTGCTTTTTTGTTTTAAAGCAATATATGATAAATATAATTAAATGTCTTTTAAGAATGTTTATTTAGGGCTGAAGAGATGGCTTAGCAGTTAAAGTGCTTGCCTGTGAGGCTTAAGGACCCAGGAGAGAGAGAGAATGGGCGCGTCAGGGCCTCCAGCCACTGCAAATGAACTCCAGATGTGTGTGCTCCCTTGTGCATCTGGCTAACGTGGGTCCTGGGGAATGGAGCCTCGAACCGGGGTCCTTAGGCTTCACAGGCAAGCATTTAGCCACTAAGCCATCCTTCCAGCCATAGATAATACATTTAAACAATTAAGTTTTTGGCTAGGCATGGTGGCACATGACTTTAATTCCAGCACTCAGGAGGCAGAGGTAGGAGGATTGCTGTGAGTTCAAGATCAGCCTGAGACTACATAGTGAATTCCAGGTTAGCCAAGGCTAGAGAAAGACCCTACCTTGAGCCCCCGCCCCCCCAAAAAAATTAAGATTTGGGCTGGGAATATGTATCAGCAGTTAAGAACACGTGTTGCTTAAGTAAGAGGGTCTCTCAGGATGGAGACAGACAAATTTGACACCCCAGAACCCACATAAAAAAGTTAGGTGAGAGCTGGGTGTGGTGGTGCATGTCGTTAATCCCTCACATGTTATTTTATTTTTAAATCCCTTCCTCCCATCCTGACCTGCATAATTCATTCAAAGTAAAAATACTCAAGTTTTCTATTGGCTAACACACCAAGCTCACAATACTTAAACTTAAAAAATGTTCCTAAGTTGGGTGTGGTGATGCACGTCTTTAATCCCAGCACTCCGGAGGCAGAGGTAGGAAGATTGCTGTGAATTCAAGGCCACTCTGAGACTACAGAGTGAGTCAGCCTGGGCTAGAGCACGAGCCTATCTTGAAGGAAAAAAAATAACAACAACAACAGCAAAAAGACTGTTCCCAAAGACTGCCCAGCGATATATGTGTTATAGAAAATTTGCATAAAATTTAAATATATACTATGAGAGTTTCATGTTGTGTTTGTCTTGAGCTTCTCTGGGGCGGCCTTTGGAGAAGCACTGGCACACAGGCGGAGCCGCGGCTCCTCCCAGCTTCACCATCCCAAGACCACTTGCTTGTCTTGTTCACATTGTCTGAATTTGTACATGAAAATTCCCCTCAACACACACCTCTCTTTCTTCAGCAGTGAACCCTATGTAGCCCCTCAAACACTGGCCACAAAGAAGTTTCTAATTCACTGGTCCTTATTCTGCACCCTGTCTTTGGTGATGTGCACAGGTGGATGGGTTCGTGGTCCCGATATGCGCTGACGGGCTCGTTCTTCACTGAATCAATTCAAGCAGAGGTGTGAAAGCTGCTCTTCACAAGGCAATTATGTTGGCCATGGGAGACATGAAAAAGAACCAGACATCAATTTCTGATCCAAGGACAGAGTGATCCAGGTGTTAGGAAAACTCGCCTATGAATGTCTGTACTGTAATTAATGCAGGATGGGGTCAGGGGGGCAAAATCTGCAGTGAGTTGGCAATTTATCTTCCTGGGAGGCTCTGAAACTCTCCCAAACTGCTTCCTTCCTGGAATGACTTTGGTTCCCTCAGTCCTGATCCTCCAAAAGAAAGATGACTGAATTTTCATGAGGTTTTGTGTGTGTGTGTGTTGCGTGGTCTCTCTCTAGACACATGGGGAGGGCCCCATGGAACTACAGAACATTACATGGGTGTCAGAGTTTGTTCTCTTAGGGTTCTCACAGACCAGGGAGCTCCAGAAACTTCTGTTTCTTGTATTCCTGGTTATCTATCTCACCACTGTGGTGGGAAACGTCCTTATCATGGTCACAATAACTTTTGACCCCCGGCTCCACATGCCTATGTACTTTCTGCTCCGAAACTTGGCGGTCATAGACCTCTGCTATTCTACAGTCACTTGCCCAAAGATGCTGGCGGACTTCTTTCACGAGGTCAAGACCATCTCCTACCAGGGCTGTATGGCCCAGATCTTCTTTTTCCACCTCTTGGGAGGGGGCACTGTCTTCTTCCTCTCCGTGATGGCCTATGACCGCTACATAGCCATCTCCCGGCCGCTCCACTACGTCACCATCATGAACACGCGTCTGTGCGTCGGGCTGGTGGTGGCTGCCTGGGTAGGGGGTTTTGCCCATTCTATTGTCCAACTGGTTCTGATGCTCCCGTTGCCTTATTGTGGCCCCAATGTCCTGGACAATTTCTACTGCGATGTCCCCCAAGTGTTGAGGCTCGCCTGCACTGACACCTCCCTGCTGGAGTTCCTCATGATCTCCAATAGCGGCATGCTGGTTCTTATCTGGTTCCTCCTCCTTCTCATCTCCTACACTGTCATCCTGGTGATGCTGAGGTCCCACCCAGGGCAGGCGAGGAGGAAGGCGGCCTCCACATGTACCACCCACATCATCGTCGTGTCTATGATCTTCATTCCCTGTATCTACATTTATTCCAGGCCTTTCACTCCCTTCCCCATGGACAAGGCTGTGTCTATCAGCTACACTGTCATGACCCCCATGCTCAACCCTATGATCTACACCCTCAGGAACCAGGAGATGCAGGCAGCCATGAGGAGATTAGTGAAGCGCTTAGCAGTTTGCAACAGGGAGTGAACTTTACATAGGTTGACTAAATGGCAAATCTCTCTTTGTGCTATCCCAAGTGTGTATAAAATACCATAAATAGATTACACTGGGTTGGAGAGATGGCTTAGAGGTTAAGGTGCTTGTCTGTGAAGCCCATCCAATTCCCCAATACCTATGTAAGCCAGATGGACAAGGTGGCACATGCTTCTGGAGTTTGTTTGCAGTGGCCAGAGGCCCTGGCATGCCCATTCTCTCTCTCTACCTGCCTCTTTCTCTCTCTCTCTCTCTGTAATAAATAAATTGCACTAATATTTCCTGTTGACCTACTCTATGTCAGGTACTAGATTAGGTTCATTTACATTTTTATCTCATTCCTGCCCATAAAACTGACAGTGGATATATTGTCATTACGTTGAACAGTTTTACAAACAAGAAAATCCAGAGCATAGTGACTTGGTCAGAGGTGAAAGCAAGTGAATGGAGGAACTTGGTTCTGCTGACTCCAAGTTTAGAGTCACAACTATGGATTTCTACACTGCAATGACAGTCCTAGAGGGCAGGGACCACGCAACACTCTTCTTAACCTTTCCCAGTACTTTGAACTGTATCTGACTAGAGAGACATTTCTACTTTTTCCTATACACTGGTTTTTCCCTCTGTAAATTTCAGTATCTTTTTATTCTGTCTTTAGCGATGTGTATTTATTTTCCATATCTTCTTTTGGGTGTACATCATTTAAAAAAAAAACAAACTCAAAGCTGGGCGTGGTGGTGCACACCTTTAATTCCAGCACTTGGGAGGCAGAGGTATGTGGATCACCGTGAGTTCAAAGCCACCCTGAGACTACATAGTGAATTCCAGGTCAGCCTGGGCTAGAGTGAGACCCTACCTCAAAAAATAGAACCCTCCCCCAAAAATAACCATCTCAGCCATAGGGGCTAGAGAAATGGCTTAGTGGTTAAGGCACTTGCCTACAAAGCCTTAGGGACCAGGTTAGATTCCCTAGGATCCATGTAAGCCAGATGCACAAAGCGGTGCATGCGTCTGGAGTTCATTTGCAGTAGCTGGAGGCCCTGGCGTGCCCATTGTCTCTCTTTATCTGTCTCTTTCCCTCTCAAATAGATTAATTAATTAAAATTTAAAAAACATCTCAGTGATAAATTGATCAAGGGTTATTTCCGGGTATATTGTAGAAGTTTTCCATTCATACCCCCTGCCTGCACCCATCCTTTGCGAGGCACAAAAGCCATGGTCTTTTCTTGGTTTCTCTGTGAGTCATCATGGTAATTATAAGTTTACCCACCCTGCCCTTCTTCCTCCTTCCTCCCTATTTCTATTTTGCACATCTCTCCATAGTCACAGTCAAGTGTTAGAAATGAGAGGAAGGAGAAATGAACTTATTTGATCTGTGTGGCCTCTCAGCACAGGGCTTCCTCTATTTTACACTAAAACTCTTCAAATATCTGGTGGTACTTTCCTCATTGCCCTTCCTTTAGAGACAATGTATGCATTCTTTCCATTTTCCCTTCGTCACAAACTTCCCAATTCCATCATCCTGGTAAAGTCTTCCATGTTCACTCTTGTATGACAGCATGCTTCTCTTAACCTGTGGACATGTGGTGCCTACCATGTGACACTTCCTCATTAGGAGGTGTGTGAATTCTTCAGAAAACAATGATTATATTCTTTGAAAGATACAAATACAATGATAAATGACAAGGATATGCACTTCAAGTTGGTTAACTCAGTAGCTCAAAAAATGTATGGCTCTGATAGTAACAAAAACAGCATGGTACTGGCACAAAAACAGACACGTAGACCAATGGAACAGGATAGGCAATCTAGGTGTAAGTCTGGGTAGCTACAGCCACCTGATCTTCAACAAAAATGCCAAAAGTACTCATTAAAGAAAAGATAGCCTCAAGCCAAGCATGGTGGCACACACCTTCATCCCAGCACTGGGAGGCAGAGGTAGGAGGATCTCCATGAGTTCAAGGCCACCCTGAGACTACATAGTGAATTCCAGGTGAGCCTGGACTAGAGTGAGACCCTACCTCAAAAAACCAAAAAGAGCAGGGCCACACTTGCCAGGCTCGGTTTGCCCCGCAGGAAAAGAAAGTACCCAGCTCCAGAAATCAGAACAGCAGCCCGACGACCCAGGCAGCAACTTGACTGAGACCAAAATCATCCAAGGTAACTGGGATTGCACCAGGGAAGGGTCTCACTTGGTCGCAAGCTGACTTGGATCCCTCAACAGACCAGAAATCTTAACCTCTTTGTTGATAGAGGATCTGGTCGTTATAATAACTACTCTTGCATGCATACTCGGGGCTGTTTTTGATTGAATGTGTACAGTGTTTAGTTAAATTTTAGAATCTACCTGTATTTTATTCCACTCAGCCTGCTTGAATACTCCTATAGCAGGGAAACAACCCCTAGGAACATCTTTGTAGATACTCTGAGAGTCTTAAGAGCCACACCTAACACCTTAAGGTCCTACCCTGAAAATATATTAGATCAAGTCAATTGATACAGCTAAGAATACACAGCTAGGTAGAAAATCCAAGCATTAACTTAATCCAAGATGCAAAAATATATACATTATAACACAAGAAACACTAAAAAGCAAGACAATATAAATTCACCTAAAAGTATTAATGCATCAGAAATGTCCTCCAGTGAGAAAGAGTTAGAGGAAATGCCTGAGAAAGAGTTCAAAAGAATGACTATAAATATGTTCAAAGAGGTCAAAGAACACATCAAAACAATCAAAGAAGAAATCAAAGAGGAAATCAAAGGAATCAAAGAAGATGCAGGACACCAATTTCATGAAATAAAGAAGGCAATACAAGACATAAATAAGGAAATAGAAATAATAAAGAAAAACCAGTCAGAATTACTAGCAGTTAATGAAATAAAAAAACTCTGTAGAAAATCTCACCAGTAGGATGGATGAGGGAGAGGACAGAATATCTAAGCTAGAAGACCAGGTGGCAGACCTAATGCAGTCCAACAAAGAGAAAGACAAACTTATAGAAAAGTATGAGTGGGAATTTCAAGATATTCGGGACACTATGAAAAGATCCAATATAAGAATTCAGGGCATAGTAGAAGGAGAAGAACTCCACTCCAGAGGCATAGTAGGCGTCTTCAACAAAATCATAGAAGAAAACTTCCCCCAAATTGGGAAAGAGGTGCCAATGCAGATACAGGAAGCCTTTAGAACCCCAGCCAGACAAAACTCAGAAAGAACCTCTCCTCGCCATATTATAATCAAACTTCCAAACACACACACCAAAGAAAAAATATTGAAAGCAGTTAGAGAGAAAAATCAAGTTACCTACAAAAGCAAGCCCATCAGGATTACAGCAGATTATTCAACACAAACTTTTAAAGCCAGAAGGGCTTGGAGTGATATATTCCAAGTTCTGAAAGATAACAACTGTCAACCAAGGTTACTTTATCCTGCAAAGCTATCCATTCAAATAGCTGGAGAAATAAAGACATTCCATGACAAAAGCAGGTTAAAGGAGTATTTGAAGACAAAACCAGCTCTACAGAAAATACTTGATAGAATCCTCCATGCTGAAGAAAAGGAAAAGCACACATATAAGGAACCTAGAAAAAACAAGCAATACTCAAATACTAGTTAACAGAAGAGAGCGCAGGTAGAACCAGAAACACACACACACACACACAAAAATGGCAAACATAAATACACACCTTTCAATAATATCTCTTAATATCAAGGGCCTCAATGCCCCAACGAAAAGACATAGATTTGCAGACTGGGTTAAAAAGCAGGATCCTACATTTTGTTGTCTCCAAGAAACTCACCTTTCTACAAAGGATAGACATTATCTTAGGGTGAAAGGTTGGAAGACGGTGTTTCAAGCAAATGGGCCTAGAAAACAAGCAGGGGTTGCTATCCTAATATCAGACAGGGTAGACTTTAGTCCGACGTTAGTCAAGAAAGATAAGGAAGGTCACTTTATATTGATTAAGGGCACACTCCAACAGGAGGACATTACAATCCTAAACATATATGCACCTAACATGGGGGCTCCCAAATTCGTCAAACAAACACTATTAGAACTAAGGTCACAGATAACACCAAACACAGTGGTGGTGGGTGACTTTAACAACCCACTCTCATCAATTGACAGGTCATCCCGGGAAAGAATAAACAGAGAGGCATTTGGACTAAATGAGTTCATCGAAGGAATGGACCTAACTGATATATACAGGACATTTCATCCAAAGGCAGCAGAATATACATTCTTTTCAGCAGCACATGGAACATTCTCTAAAATAGACCATATATTAGGACACAAAGCAAATCTTAATAAATTCAGGAAAATTGAAATTATTCCTTGCATTGTATCTGACCACAATGGAATTAAACTACAAATCACTAGCAAGAAAGGCTATAGAGCATACACAAAATCATGGAAACTAAACAATACACTACTAAATGATGAATGGGTCAATGAAGAAATCAAAAAGGAAATCAAAAAATATATAGAATCAAATGATAATGAGAACACAACATACCAAAATCTCTGGGACACATTGAAGGCAGTTCTAAGAGGTAAATTTATAGCCTTGAGTGCCTATATTAAGAAATTAGAAAGGTCGCAAGTAAACGACCTAATGCTTCGCCTTAAAGCCTTGGAAAAAGAAGAATAAGGCAAACCAAAAATCAGTAAACGGGAAGAAATAATAAAGATTAGGGCAGAAATTAATGAAATAGAAACAAAAAAAACAACCCAAAGAATTAATGAAACAAAGAGTTGGTTCTTTGAAAGGATAAACAAGATTGATAAACCCTTAGCAAATCTGACCAAAAGAAAGAGAGAAGAGACACAAATTAATAAAATCAGAGATGAACAAGGTAACATCACAACAGATTCCAGAGAAATTCAAAAAATCATAGGGACATACTATAAAAGCATATACTCCACAAAGTATGAAAATCTGAAAGAAATGGATGATTTCCTTGATCTATATGACCTACCTAAATTAAATCAAAATGAGATTAATCACTTAAATAGACCTATAACAAACATGGAGATCTGAACAGTTATCAATAATCTCCCAACTAAAAAAAGCCCAGGCCCGGATGGATTCACTGCTGAATTTTACCAGACTTTTAAGGAAGAGCTAACACCATTGCTTCTTAAGCTTTTCCAGGAAATAGAAAAAGAAGGAATTCTACCAAACTCCTTCTATGAGGCCAGCATCACCCTGATACCAAAACCAGGCAAAGATAGAACAAAAAAAGAAAATTACAGACCAATCTCCAAATTCTCAACAGAATATTGGCAAACAGAATACAAGAGTATATCAAAAAGATCATTCACCCTGACCAAGTAGGCTTTATCCCAGAGATGCAGGGATGGTTCAACATACACAAATCTATAAATGTAATACATTACATAAATGGGTTGAAGGACAAAAATCACATGATCATCTCATTAGACGCAGAGAAAGCATTTGACAAAATCCAACATCCCTTCATGATAAAAGTCCTACAGAGACTGGGAATAGAAGGAACCTATCTCAATATAATAAAGGCTATTTATGACAAGCCTACAGCCAACATATTACTAAATGGGGAAAAACTGGAAGCTTTTCCACTAAAATCAGGAACAAGACAAGGGTGTCCACTGTCCCCACTTTTTTTTTATTTTTATTTTTATTTATTTTTTAAAATTATTTATTTATTTGAGAGCGACAGACACAGAGAGAAAGACAGATAGAGGGAGAGAGAGAGAATGGGCGCACCAGGGCTTCCAGCCTCTACAAACAAACTCCAGACGCGTGCGCCCCCTTGTGCATCTGGCTAACGTGGGACCTGGGGAACCGAGCCTCGAACTGGGGTCCTTAGGCTTCACAGGCAAGCGCTTAACCGCTAAGCCATCTCTACAGCCCCCCACTTTTATTTAATATAGTTTTGGAAGTCTTAGCCATAGCAATAAGGCAAGAGACACACATAAAAGGGATACAAATTGGAAAGGAAGAAATCAAGTTATCATTATTTGCAGATGACATGATTCTATACATAAAGGACCCTAAAGACTCTACTAGCAAGCTGTTAGAGCTGATCAAAACCTACAGCAATGTAGCAGGATACAAAATAAATACACAGAAATCAGTAGCCTTCATATATGCTAACAACAAACACACAGAGGATCAAATCAGAGAATCACTCCCATTCACAATTGCATCAAAAAAAATAAAGTACCTTGGAATAAACCTAACCAAGGAAGTAAAGAATCTATACAATGAGAACTTTAAAACACTCAAGCGAGAAATTGCAGAAGACACTAGAAAGTGGAGAAACATCCCTTGTTCCTGGATTGGAAGAATCAATATTGTGAAAATGGCAATCTTACCTAAAGCAATCTACACATTTAATGCAATCCCTATCAAAATTCCAAAGGCTTTCTTCATGGCAATAGAAAAAACAATCCAAAAATTCATTTGGAATCACAAAAAACCTCGAATATCTAAAATAATACTGAGCAACAAAAAAGAGGCTGGTGGTATCACCATACCTGATTTTAACCTATACTACAGAGCCATAGTAACAAAAACAGCATGGTACTGGCACAAAAACAGACATGTAGATCAGTGGAACAGAATAGAGGACCCAGATGTAAGCCCAAGTAGCTATAGCCACCTGATATTCGATAAAAATGCCAAAAATACTCATTGGAGAAGAGACAGCCTCTTCAGCAAATGGTGTTTTGAAAACTGGATATATATCTGCAGAAGGATGAAAATAGATTCTTCTCTCTCACCATGCACAAGAATTAAGTCCAAATGGATTAAAGACCTTAACATCAGACTGGAAACTCTGAAACTGCTAGAGGAAAAAGTAGGGGAAACCCTTCAACATATTGGTCTTGGCAAAGACTTTCTGAATACAACCCCAATTGCTCAGGCAATAAAACCACAGGTTAACCACTGGGACCTAATGAAATTACAAACATTTTGCACCGCAAAGGACACAGTGAAAAAAGCAAAGAGGCAACCTATAGAATGGGAAAAAATCTTCGCCAGCTATATATCTGATAAAGGATTAATATCTAGGATGTACAAAGAACTCAAAAAGTTAAATAATAAGGAATCAAACAAGCCAATCAAAAAATGGGCTATGGAGCTAAGTAGAGAGTTCTCAAAGGAAGAAATACGAATGGCATATAAGCATCTAAAAAAATGTTCTACGTCACTAGTCATCAGGGAAATGCAGATTAAAACTACATTGAGATTCCATCTCACTCCTGTCAGATTGGCCACCATCATGAAAACAAATGATCATAAATGTTGGCGGGGATGTGGAAAAAAAGGAACCCTTCTGCACTGCTGATGGGAATGCAATCTGGTCCAGCCATTGTGGAAATCAGTGTGGAGGCTCCTAAAACAGCTAGAGATTGATCTACCATATGACCCAGCTATAGCACTCCTAGGCATATATCCAAAGGACTCATCTCATTTCCTTAGAAGTACGTGCTCAACCATGTTTATTGCTGCTCAATTTACAATAGCTGGGAAATGGAACCAGCCTAGATGTCCCTCAACAGATGAGTGGATAATGAAGATGTGGCACATTTATACAATGGAGTTCTACTCAGTGGTAAAGAAAAATGAAGTTATGAAATTTGCAGAAAAATGGATGGACCTGGAAAGTATTATACTAAGTGAGGTAACCCAGACCCAGAAAGCCAAGTGCCACATGTTCTCCCTCATATGTGGATCCTAGCTACAGATGACTGGGCTTCTGCGTGAGAATGAAAATACTTAGTAGCAGAGGCCAGTAAGTTAAAAAAGAGACATAAAGGGTAGAGAAAGGAAGGGAGGAGGATACTTAATAGGTTGATATTGTATATATGTAATTACAATGATTGTAATGGGGAGGTAATATGATGGAGAATGGAATTTCAAATGGGAAAGTGTGAGGGTGGGGAGGGAGGGAATTACCATGGGACATATTTTATAATCATGGAAAATGTTAATAAAAATTAAAAAAAAAACCAAAAAGAAAGAAAAGACAGCCTCTACAGCAAATGGTGCTAAAGAAACTGGATATGTATCTGTAGGAGGATGAAAATAGGTCCTTCTCTCTCTCCATTTACAGGAATTAAGTCCAAGTGGATTAAACACCTTAATATCAGATCTGAAATTATGAAACTGCAAGAGGAAAAAGTAGGGGAAACTCTTCAGTATATTGGCATAGGAAACAACTTTCTGAATATAAGACCAGTTGCTCAGGAAATAAAACCACTGGTCAAACACTGGGATCTCATGAAATTACAAAGCTTCTGTACAGCAAAGGACACTGGGAATAGAGCAAATAGACAACCTACAGAATGGGAGAAAATATTTGCCAGCTATACATCTGACAGAGGATATAGGGTATACAAAGAACTCAAAAAATTAAATAATATGAAATCAAACAAGCCAATTAAAAAATGGGCTAAGGAACTAAATAGAGTCCTTAAAAGAAGAAATACAGATGGTGTATAAACATCTAAAAAAATATTCTACATCCTTAGCCATCAAGGAAATACAAATTAAAACTACTTTGAGATTCCATCTCACTCCTGTCAGAATGGCTACTACAAATGACCATAAATGCTGGCAAGGATGTGGAAAAAGAGGAACCCTTCTACACTGTTGGTGGGAATGCAATCTGGTGCAGCCATTGTGGAAATCACTATGGAGGGTCTTGAGACAGCTAAAAGTGGATCTGCCATATGACCCAGCTATGCCACTAGTCAGCATATATTCTAAGGACTCATCTTACTACCTTAGAGATATTTGCACATCCATGTTTATTGCTGCTCTATTCACAATAGCTAGGAAATGGAACCAGTCTAGATGTCCCTTAACTGATGAGTAGATAATGAAAATGTGGACATTTATACAATGGAGTTCTACTCAGTGGCAAAGAAAACTGAAATTATAAAATTTGCAGGGAAATGGATGGACCTAGGAAAGATTATACTTAGTGAAGTAACCCAGGCACAGAAAGCCAAGCACCGTATGTTCTCTTTCATATGTGGATCCTAGCTACAAATGTTTGGAATTATACATGAGTTGGAATAAAACTTGGTAGCAGAGGCCAGTAAGCTAGAAAAGGGCTATAAAGAAGGGAGGAGAGAGGAGGACTTAAGGGGTGGACTTGTATGTATGTAAGTAGAAGAACAGATTAGCAGGGGTTCAAAGGCCTAAGTGAAGTCAGGAGGCGGGATTGAGTAAAGGAAGAGTGGGGGAGGACTAATCAAAATCCAAGAGGGTATGAATAATTCAGAGGGAAACCTACTTTTTTGGACAGTGGTGCATTCAGAAGCTATAGATAGTTACTAGAAAAATTTCAGTGCCAGGTACGGGACATCTTCCAGTGAGTTCTTGGCCAGGGAGGTCCCTGATGTTCCCAGAACATTACAGGCCATTGCTGAGGCTCTTGGTTTCCCACCAAGAATAGATGGTAAGATCCTACTGCTGAATAGTCCACATGCTTGGGCTGCAAGGTCACTGAGAAATCTTGGTGGCGCTGAACAGAAAACCTCCTCTGTATAGACCAGCTGACAGAAAGCTGGCAAAAACTATGCTGCATGCAGCTCCATGGGAGAAAGAGAAGTCATCAGTGGAGATAAACAACAGTGGACACTGCAAGTCTTAAGTTGAGCCAGTCAGACCAAATGAGCAACCTTGAAGCTCCACTTCCCCTCATTGCTTCCTGCTTCTATGATTTGGGGAAAGACCCTGGGAGTCTTATAA